>NW_021319484.1:705374-836499 GCF_001605985.2 Dendrobium catenatum | reverse complement strand
AGAGACTCTAGGGAAGAAGAAGTGGAACAATGCTTGGAGCAACCCTTGTGAATCCCCTCATAAGCTCCCCCTCACAAGATCCTCTCTCTCTCTTTCCCTCTCTCTCTCTCTCTCTCTCCTTTAGGTTTTCTCAGGTCAAGACAACAGCCATGGATGTTAAAAAATGTTGAACAAGAGCTCTTAAATATAAGAGCTTCAAAGGAGCTCATTAATTGTAAGTTGCTGACTATATCATCCAGGACGATATGGAAATCGTCCTTACCGATCAGTATAAATCCCATGAGATCGGCCAAAGCATCACCCTGAATTCAAACTGGATGATTGAAAATTGGCTTGATTGTCCAGGACGATCTCACTATTATCCCGACCGATCAGTTCAAATTTGAGGAAAATCGTCTAGAGCATCTCCCTAAATTCAAGTTGTCCGATCCAGATCGTCTAGCACATCGCCCTGAATTTGTACTGGGTGATATTTATCGTCCAGGAGCAACTAAGGATTTTAGAGTAGATCATCCCGGCCGATCTTGCAATCATCCCGGACGATATGATCGTATCAATCATCCTTAATTTCCTCCTTGATTGTCTGATCAATTAAGGCATAATTGTGAATATCGTCTAGGCCGATCAGAGATCGTCCTAGCCGATTACCAAAAGTACATAATACCTTAATTATTTATGACGGTAATTTCTTTCTATTTTAAGCCTATCGTCTTGGAAAATACAAGTATCGTCCAGGCCTATCAGTTAATTACGGCTGCCTTAACAAAAAATCCTATTTAGAACTTCTATTTTAAACTCAATCGTCCAAGCCGATAATGATATCGTCCTGGCTGATGTGAGTATAAACTGAAATTCTAAATCTCTCAAGTGTGTGTGTGTAGGGTTACTTAACATCAGTCACTTCAAACATTTATAATTGACTCAAGAAAAAGATAAAAGAAGATTACAGACTGACTCAATCCTAATCTACCCAATCTATAGCTTATTCTGATTTTCGTCCGATCTATGGGTCCTGAAAAGTCAATAGAGAAAATGGCTGTTATAGTGAAACAAGATTTGTTTGCTATCATCAAAATCATAAAAAATAGGTTTGTAATAATGAAGCATCCTTTCTTATAGGCTTTTTGACCAAATGATCATATAGATGAATAGGAGTTCATCAAGGATGATTGGTTATTTAAGATTATTTTAAAGATGGTAGGTTTGTCCCCCATATTGAATAACACGTAGTTCATATGTACAAAATAAAAGTTCGTATATACGATTGGTTATAATAACAAATTCTATTCGTATGACTATCTACATATGTATAGACGAAGTAATACAAATTATCCAAGATGATATAAATATCATACCATATGATATGTATAAGAAATTAAAAACTTTATGCATTCAATCCAAAATAATAATCAACATGCTATAGAATTCATACAGGATCAAAATTATTTTGTACTATACAAACAAAACACTTAGAAAAATTTGCATGATCATTCAAAAACAGGAATTTCAATGTGTGAGAACATGTCCAAACCACACAAAAATATAAAAAGCAAAAACATAAACAAACACACAAAAATAAAACAAAAAAATCACATTGAAAAAAAAATAGAAAAAATACACAAAAACACATATCAAATTAACCGATAATTTTTAATTAAGCATTAACATTTATCACACCTAGCCTTGTTCTTAATGTTCTAAAAATATCAATGGCTAGTGGTTTTCTAAAAAAATCAAAAAGTTGATTTTCAGTCGAATATGGTACAATTCAATTTCTTCTATAGATACATGATCCCTAATGAAATGATTCCTTATGTCTATATATTTGGTTCTAGAATGTTGAATAAGATTTTTTGAAATTCAAATGGCACTAATGTTATCACAATAAATTGAAATTATGCCAATTGAAAATCCTAAATTAATCAACTATTATTTCAACCAAAGAACTTCTGACACACAACTTTCTAAGGCAATGTATTCAGCTTCTGAAGTATATAGGACTACGAAATTCTATTTTCTACTGGAT
Organism: Dendrobium catenatum; assembly: GCF_001605985.2. NCBI lineage: Eukaryota > Viridiplantae > Streptophyta > Magnoliopsida > Asparagales > Orchidaceae > Dendrobium > Dendrobium catenatum. The sequence goes on along the minus strand of NW_021319484.1, from coordinate 834,473 downwards.
CAAGAAACTAAAGAATTTCTTATAAATTGATAAGTTCAATATGTACTCTTTCTATCAACCCTACAACCTACAAAGTCTGATCTAAATATCAGATTATTTTAAATGATGAGCTAAACTTAGGATACTAAATCCCTAAGTTTTGAGTTCCTAAGAGATATCTCAAAATCTTTTTTATTATTATCAAATATAATTCTTTTGGATCTGATTTAAAACTAGCACACAAATAAATAATAAATATGATATAAGGTCTGCTAGTAGTTAAATAAATAAAAGATTAAATAATTCCTCTAAATTTCTTTTGATTAATAAATTTCTAGTGATAGATTTAATCTTCAAAAATAGAGTTGGATAACAGGTCTGCTAGCAGTCAAATAAATAAAAGATTAAATAATTTCCTCTAAATTTAAAAACTATTATGAATATGATTTTAGGGAATATAATTTTGATGATTATAAACACTTCTATTTCTTCATGATTGCCTTCCCTACTAATATTTCAGGCCTACAACATTAAACTACAAGTTGAACTAGCTCAAGATTGGGTAGATTAGGAGTGAGTCAGTTTTTAATATATGACATGTGTCATTTACCTTTTCTTGAGTCCATTGTAACATTGTGGGTTCTGAGGCTAAGTAACACTGTACACACACATAGGTGAAATTTTTGGACTATTTTAGAGTTTTTTTAATTTTGCTCACATCATCCGAGATATTAAAAAAATTGGCCTAGACGAACAGTTTAAAATAGAAACCATAATTAGGGCATCCTAGTTAAGGAGTCCATCATTAAGCACATCATACTGGATGATTTTTTTATTGGCCGAGATGATAGGCTCAAATAAGAAAGAATCATCTGTTAGATCTGTTTAGTTATCTTTTATTTTTGGACATCATCTAAGATATCAACCTAGACGATGTAATATAACTTTATATAAATTAATCTGGAAATTAAGGAAAGCAATTAAGGTCTGATTACTCATTCATATTATCCTAGACGATCATAAGAATGGATAGGATGATCAATTCACAAACCTTAGTTATTCCTGGATGATTAAACATCAGCTTTCTTCCATTCAGAGCGATGCTCTAGATGATATTCAATGGCTTGTACTAATCATATAGGATGATATCCTATCAACCTGGATGATGTAAATAAAAAAATTCTGATCATCCCAAATCTTCCTGACTTATTAAGCTAAATTTGTACTAATCATACAGGATGATATTTAATATCATCCTAGATGATAAAGTTGGTTTGTTACAATTAAGAGCCATTCCAAATCTATTATATATAATACCTCTTATTCTACCCAAGAGAGTTTCTTTTACTCCTATTCTGACCTGAGAGAGCCAAGAGGAGTGGGAGAGAAAGGGAGAGAGAGTGAGGATCTTATGAGGGAGAGTTTGTGAGGGGTTTCCCAAAGGTTTCTCCAAGCAAGCATCTATTGTCATCTTCTCTAGTCATTATCCCTAATTCATTTGGGTTTCTAGAGAGGTCTACTTCAACTTTTGATTGAGGTTCTCTTTCTGATTCAAGAGGAAGTAAAAGGAGTTGGATTCTCTACCTACTCTAGGAGGAAGAAAAAGGAGTTGGGTTCTCTACCTCACTGGGGTCAGTGGAAAGGAGGTTTGTAAAGGCTTCTCTGCCTTGCTGTGGGGGAAAAAGGTGAGACTATATTTGCTGCAATACTCAGAGGAGAGGTTCTAGGGAGTGGGCGTAGGTCAGGTTGACCGAACCACTATAAATTTATTTGTTCTTTATTACTGCTTACACATTTAATTTTTGCTCTTTAATTTCTATGGTGGACTTTTGTTTATGTTTGTGTTTTTGGTTAAAGAATTTTTAAAATACCAATTCACCCACCCACTCTTTGTTAGCCTTGTAACTAGTTCATTACGGCTTAATATTCCTGTCAAACTTTCAAGTTGTATTAGAGAGGGATTTATAAAATTTAGTTTTTGAAAACTTTTGAATTTCAAATAATGGCTTACTTTAGTAATCGTAATACCATGGAAGGATATTCTATTACACAACCACCTTTGTTTGACAATATTCCTTTTAATTTTTAAAAAACTCACATGTCTATATTTTTACAATCGATTGACTATTGTAAGTTTATGCTTGTTAAAGAAGGTTATTCACCTCCATCACGTGAATTTAATGGAATTAAAACTAAACATTCTTTTATTGAATGGACTTTTGATGAATGGAATTTAGCACAACTTAGTGCAAAATATTTAAACTATTTTTTCTATGCTTTAAAATTGGAAAACTATATGTGTGTTTCAACTTGTACAACTAGTAAAGAAATTCAGGATAAATTATGTATTACTTATGAAGGAACCAATGAAGTTAAACAATCTATGTTGAATATTTTATTACATAACTACAAACTTTGTTTCTATGAAACCTATTGAATCAATTTCTGACATGTATATTAGGTTTACTGAAATTGTCACCTCATTGCATGTTTTAGGAAGAGAGCTAACTAACTATGAAAGAGTGAACAAAATTTTAAGATGTTTTCCTTCTTCAGTTGATGCTAAGATCATTATAGTTAATGAATCCAAAGATTTTAATACTTACTCTATTGATAACTTAATTGGCTAACTCATTGCTTACGAGCAAGGAGTGAACCAAAGATAACTTGATGTAGGTGAGCAAAAGAAGGAGAAAACTGTGGCACTGAAGATCAACAACATGGACACTATTTTTGTCTGGGTTTGAAAGTGATGATGTTGCCTTAATCATAAGGTAATTTAAAAGCTTTCTGAGGAAGAATCACAAGTACCATTAGAAAATATAACAATGGTAAGAGTAGCAAAAATTATAAAAGTTCTTTTAATGTTGTTTATTTTAAATGCAGGAAGTCTGGACATGTCAAAGCTGATTGTCCTACACTTAAGGATCACCTAAGAAAGGAGAAGGGTGAGGAGAAACCTAAGTTTAGAAAAGATAAGGATAAGAAGTGGTTCTAAAAGTATTTCTGGGCGAATTCTGTAACTTACTCATTTGAGACTGAAGCTCAAGAGGAGACAATAAACTAATGCTTAACGGATGATCATCTTGGTCGCTTTGATCAAGAAGAGGTATGTAAACAATCCTATGATCAATTACTTGAAGTTTGTGAGAACATTCATGCATCGTATAAAAAACTTAAGAAAACTCATGCTAGTATGAAATTGCAATTTTCAAATTTATAAAAAGAGCATAAAATTTTAAGTGAAGATCACACTCAACTTGATAGCAATCACATGTCATATCTTAATGAGTTTGATGAATTGAATAAAAAGCATTCTAAATTGATTGTTGAGCATGATTCTTTGAAAGCATCTTACACCTCACTTTAATTTAATTTTAAAACTTATATTGAAGAATTGGAGCATAAGGAGAACTATTTGAATGTTGATAATGATGTTTTAGAAAGTGCTAACTTGAGGGTTAAAGCTAAATTGAGTGCACTTGAGAGAAATAGGAATACATCCATACTTGATCTAAAGCTAAAACCTAGGAAGAGGCATTATAACTCGAGTACATTAGTAAATCCTTTTCTTGGTGTTAGATGTTGTTCATGTGACATGTTAGGGCACATTTCACACGCTTACACTATTCAACGTATTACACATTGAGTGTGGATACCCAAGCTATATGATGCACATCATAATATAAATCCATTGTATTCTTCTTTTCATAAGAAGGGACACAAACCTGTTTGGGTTTCTAAATCTGACATTTTATATTTTGAAGGATTACTCCCACAAAAGACTTAGTGAAAGCATGTGGTACCTAGACAGAAGATGCTCACAACACATGAATGGAGATGCCGATCAATTTATTATGCTGAAGTCCATGGCTGGAGGAAAGGTTACTCATGGAGACAACATTACCTGGAAAGTGGTGGGTGCAGGTATAATCAGAAATTCCAAGAACCTTTTGATTGAAAATGTTTTGCTTATAGATGGACTGAAACACAACTTTCTAAGCATCCATTAGCTATGTAATAAGGGTTTCATCATAATTTTTTTGACAAACACATGCATTATTAGCTTGAATAACAACATTATTTTGTAGGGAAAGTGAATTAAAAATATTTACATACTTGAGTTAAATTATATTAAATGTGCTTCTTCATTTTGCTTAAAAACTATTGCTGATGAATCAAGGTTGTGGCATAGAAGGTTGCCAGTATGAAAACCCTTAGGAGAGTTACCCAAATAGACCTAGTTAGAGGTGTCCCCAATCTTAAATTAACAAACAACCACCTTTTTTATGCTTACCAACTAGGGAAGCAATTATATTCCTATTTCCATTCCATTAAGGAAATTAGCACCTCTGGACCTTTAGAAGTCCTTCACATGGATTTATTTAGACCCATTAGCACTGCCAGCCTTGGGTTGAAAGATTATGGATTTGTGATTGTTGATGACTACTCAAGGTTAAATTGGATTAAATTTTTATCACATAAGAGTGAGTCTTTTGATGAGTTTAGATCCTTCTCCACTTTGACTCAGAAAAAGTTAGGTTTTGAGATCTTGACCATCTATAGTGACCATGAGGGAGAGTTTGAAAATGAGAGATTTGGAGACTTTTATGAGGATAAGGAGATTAGTCACAACTTCTTAGCTCCTAGGACCCCTCAGCAGAATGTGGTAGATAAAAAGGAAGAACAAAACCTTAGTTGAGGTGCTAGAGCCATACTTGCTGAGTATTCACTTCCAAAATACTTTTATGCTAAAGTCGTAAACACAACTTGTTATGTTTTGAATAAGTTAAACTTTAGAGCAAAACTTGATAAGACACCCTATGAGATCCTTATGGGTAGACACCCAACCTTTCCCACCTTCATGTCTTTGGTTGTAAGGTTTTCATTCTTACTAATGAAAAGTCACATTTTTTAAAATTTGACCCAAAATCCGATGAAGGTGTGTTCTTAGGATATTCTAGTGTGGGAAAATCACATAGTGGGACTTTTGTGGTGAAGGAGACAACTCATGTAGGTTTTAATGAATCTGATCCTAAGGAGTCAAGTGTTGAGGATGAAGATGGTGTTGGAGAGATTACCAAAGGAGTTAAAAATTTGGAGAAGAGTGTTGATCCATAAAACACTGAAGGTGTAGTTGAGATTACCCAAGGAGTATAAAATGCAAATCTAGAGGAAAATGTAGAACCTACACACACCTTACATAAGTATTAGAGATATTCTTTGAGTCATCCTAAAGAACTGATCATCGGAGACCATTCTGAAGGTGTTAGAACTAGGCATGGACTTAGAAAGAAATTAAATCACTTTTCCTTTATCTCAATGACTAAACCCACCAACATTAATTAAGTCTTATATGATGAGTTTTGGATCTTAGCCATGCAAGAGTAATTAAACCAATTTATTAGAAATGATGTTTGGGAGCTTATAGGAAGACCAAAGGGACAAAGTGTAGTTAGAACCAAATGGGTCTTTAAGAATAAGATGAATGATTCTGGTGTGGTGGTTAGGAATAAGGCAAGATTAGTAGCTAAGGGGTACAACCAAATAGAAGGTATTAATTTTGAGGAGACCTTTGCCCCTGTAGCTAGATTGGAAGCCATTAGAGTTCTACTAGTCTTTATCTGTTATAAGAGATTTAATGTTTACCAAATTGATGTGAATAGTGCCTTTTAAATGGGGTAATAGAAGAGAAAGTGTTTGTAGAGCAACCCAAAGGTTTTGAGAGTTCCTAATTTTTAAATCATATTTTAAATATAAAAAAGGTTTTATATGGATTAAAACAGGCACCAAAAGCTTTGTATGAGAGTCTTAGCACATTTTTACTTAAGAGGGATTTTGTCAACGGAAGTGAAGACACAACCCTTTTTCTGAGGAAAGTAAGAGATGAATTTCTCATTGTTCAAATCTATGTTGATGATATACTTTTTGATCTTCTAATATAAAAATATGTGATAATTTTTCTAAAATAATGTGTAAAGAGTTTGAGATGAGTATGATAGGAGAGTTATCATACTTTTTGGGGTTTAGTATAAAAAAATGGGATGATGGAACTTTTATAAGTCAAACAAAGTACAGTGAGGAATTCTTAAAGAAATATGAAATGGATAAATCCTAGCCAATAAATACTCCCATAATTTCTAATATTCATATGGATAAGGACTCAAATGGAAAATTTGTTGATCAAAGGAAGTATAGTGGGATGATTGGATCTTTACTTTACCTTACTGCTAGTCGACCTAATATAACGTTTAGTGTATGTCTCTATGCTATATTTCAAGTTATGTTAAAGAATCGCATCTGACTATAGTTAAGAGAATTCTTAGATATCTTTTGGGGATCCAAAACTTTAAAATCGGGTATCCTAGGCACAACACTTCATTTGAGATTATTGGATATTTTTATTCTGATTTTGTAAGATAAAGTTTGGATAAAAAGAGCAATTCTGGAACTTTTCAATATATAGGACAATCTTCAGTTTCCTGTTCTAGTAGAAAATAAAACTCTGTTGCACTTTCTACTACTAAACCTGAGTATATTGCCTTAGAAAGCTGTGTGGCCCAAGTCCTCTCGTTAAAACTACAAATTCTGAATTTAAGATTACCTATAAGCACAATTTTAATCTTTTGTGACAATACTAGTGTCATCTGCATCTCTAAGAATCCTATCTAACAATCAAGGACCAAACAAATTGACATAAAGCATCACTTTATTAGACACCATGTCACCAAAGGAGACATTAAGTTATACCATGTGACAACTATGAAACAATTGGCTGAAATATTTACTAAACCACTAGCTTTTAACACCTTCAACATCTTAAGTACCAGATTGTGTGTGATTGAAATAAATGCATGAACTTGATATTTACTGAATTCTAAATTTTCTATTTTTTTGCTTTTCCTTTCTTCTTTTATTTATTTCACTTTGTTTGTTTTACTTTTTACTTGCTTTTGTTTTTTTTTACTTTTAGTTCTGTTATTTTAGTTTTTCCTTTTTTTTTGTGATCACTGTTGAAATGACATTTTATGCCATATTTTTTCTTTTTGAAAACTTGTAGTGGTATAATTTTTTTTTCTAAACAAAAGTCTATCTGAAATTAACAATAGGACTTTATGATTGAGATCTTTCCTATCTTTCTATAATAATCTATCTTATATTTATATTATTCAAACTCTTTGTATTACTTTCAAGTTTTTTGACATCTTATTGTTGCATTTATCATATGATTTTGATTCTATTTTATAGTTTATTCTTTCTTATATTATATATTGAGTTTTTTTTTTTCTCTAATATCTGGAAGATTTACTCACAATTGAGAGTATTTAAGAGTTTTGAAAAGGGATCAAGCTTGTAAAAATAAAAAAATGTGGCCAATGATGTAAAAATTAAAAAGATGCTCAATGACGCCAAATTAAGAAATATACACAAAGTGTATCAAAAATCAAAAGATGCACAAAGTTCTCCAATCTAGTGATAAGAGACATAAAAATTGCCAACCAAAAGCAAGCTCTCTTCTCTTTCAAGCTTTTAAAACTTAGAAGAATTCCTATATCACTTGATATTTTCAAAAGCTTCATTTCAAATTTCATAATTGTGACAAATTACTTTGGTACATTATTCTATAAGATATTTTTTTGAAACTAAGTTTGGAACGTATCTCATTTTCTTATCTAATTGGTTTTTATGAGTTAGGTCTTCTATTTTCAAAAGATGATTTTGCCTTGAGTGACATCTGAGTTAGGGTTAACTAGATCAGATTTTCTACCATTTTGAGATTTGATGATGTTAACTCACTTGTCTTACAAGTCTTTAAAATCAATCATAAGGAGACTCTGTCATACTCATGCTTTGATTAAAAAAAAAAACGTTGCTTTTGTTCTTCTTCTTTTTTTTTGCTTTTTCTTAATTTTTTATGATGTCAAAAGGGCGAGTAGTGTTTAAATTTATTTTTCATTTTATTTAGGTTGTTTTATATTTTATTTAGGTGTGTTTAATTGATTATTTGCCATTATGAAAAGGGGGAGATTATTGCAAATCTAATTTTTGGGAATATAATTTTGATGATATTAACACTTCTATTTATCCACGATATTCTTGCCTACTAATATTTCAGATCCAAAAGATTAAATTGCAAGTTGAATCAGCACAAGATTGGATAGATTAGTACTGAGTTAATTTGTAATGTACGATATGTCTTTTACATTTTCGTGAGTCCATTGTAATATTGTAGGTTCTGATGCTAAGTAACTTTGCGCACACACACACACTTGGGAGAAGTTTTTTGACTGTTTTAAAGTTTTCTATTTTTGCTCACATCATTTAGGACAATCCAAAAATTGGCTTGGATGATTAGTTAAAAATAGAAGCATTAGGGCATCCTGGTTAAGGCAGCCATCAATAAGCATATCGTCCTGGACTATTTTTTTATCGTTTAGATCTATTTAGGTATCATTATATTTTTTAACATCATGTAGAATATTGTCCTGGACGATGCAATGTAATCATACCTAAATTAATATGGTAATTAAGAAAAATAATTAAAATTTGATTGCTCAATTATATCATTCTGGACAATTGTAGGATCGGTCAGGATAATTAGTTCACAAACCTTAGTTATTCCTTGATAATAAAACATCGACTTGCTTCCATTGAAGGCGATGCTCTAGACGATATTAAATGACTCGTACAAATCATACAGGATGATATCCTATCGGTCTAGATGATGTGAACAAAAACCATCTGATCATCCAAAATTGTCCTGGCTAATTAAGCTAAATTTGTATTAATCGTACAGGATGATATTTAATATCGTCCTGGATGATAATGTCAGTTTGTTGCAGTTAAGAGCTATTTCAAAACTCTTTTATATAAGACCGCTTGTTCTACCAAAGAGTGTATCTTTTGCTATTATTATGACCTAAGAGAGCCATGAGGAGAGGGATAGCAAGGGAGAGAGAGAGGATCTTATGAGGGGGAGTTTATGAGAGGTTTCACAAAGGTTGCTCCAAGCAAGGATCCATCATCATCTTCTCTGATCATCACCCCTAGTTCCTTGGAGGTTCTAGAGAGGTCTACTTCAGCATCTAATCAAGGTTCTCAACCTACTTCAGGAGGAAGTAAAAGAAGTTGGGTTCTCTGGCTACTTCTGGAGGAAGTAAAAGAAGTTGGGTTCTCTGCCTCATCGGGATCGTTGGAAATGAGGTTTGTAAAGGCTTCTCTATTTTGCTATCGGGGTAAAAGGAGAGACTATATTTAGTGCAGTACTCATAGGAGAGTCTCCGGGGAGTGGACGTAGGTCAAGTTGACCGAACCACTATAAATTTTTGTGTTCTTTATTACTACTTCTGTATTTAATTTCCATACTTTAATTTTTGTGGTGAACTTTGGTTTAAGTTTGTGTTTTTTTTTAAAGAATTTTTAAAATACCAATTCACCCCCCCCCCTCTTGGTTAGCCTTGGGGCTAGTTCATTAGGGCTTAACATCACTGTCGAACTTTCAAAAACATGAATTGGGTATTTCAAATTTTGAAAACCTGGAGGTTGTTCAACATAAACATCCTTTTCAATTTCCCCATTTAAAAATGTACTTTTTACATCCATTTGAAATAATTTGAATTCTTCTACAATAAGTAAAGGCTAATAAAACCCTAATTGCTTCAAGTCTCGCAACAAGGAAAAATGACTCCTCAAAATCAATCCCTTCAATCTGATTATACTCCATAGTCATCAATCTAGACATATTTCTAATCACAACTCCTGAGTTCTTCATTTTATTTTTGAATACTCACTTAGTTTCAACTATACTTTGATCCTTTGGCCTTGTAATTTATTCCTAAACATAATTTCTCAGAAATTAATTTAATTCTTCTTGCATTGCAAAAATAAAAAATTCATCCAAAAGTGCTAGATTTATATTTGTGGGTTTTATCATTAAAATAAAGGCATATTGATTGACTTCTTTACTAAGTCCATGATTAGTCCTAACATTCTCATTAGGTTCACCTAAAATTAATTCATTAGGGTGGTTTTTAGAAAATCTCAAATATCTAAGCATCGGGTTTTCTAATTCCAAATTTTCTTCCAAATTAATCTTCTCAATCCTTTGGGAGTTATTCTCTAAATTATCTTCTTAAAAAATTGGCTCTCCTAAAATTTCAAATTCATCAAATATAATAAGTGTGGTCTCTTCAGCTACAAAAGTTCTTTTTTAAAATTCTCTATAAGATTTTCCAATATTTGAATACCCAAGAAAAAATCCTTCATCAAAATTTTGATGAAAGTTTCCTAAAGAAGATTTTCAATTACGTAAGATTACCTTACATCCAAAAACATGCAAATGTGACAAATTAGGTGTTCTCCCTTTAAGAAGCTCATAGGGTGTTTAATTTTAATTTTTATCTATTATTCACCCTATTCAGAACATATCATGTAATGCTAACCTCTTCAAAAAAAAAATATTTAGGAAGTGAATTTTCAACAAACATGGCTCTAGTGGCTTCAATTAATGTTTTATTCTTTCTTTTGACTACCCTATTCTTTTGAGGGGTTCTAGGTGCAGAAAAATTGTGTTCAATTCCTTTTTCTTTACAAAAATTCTCATTTTTTTCATTTTTAAATTCACCACCATGATCACTTTGAATCGTTAAAATCTCACACCCTAATTTCCTCTGAATCCAGGTAAAAAAATCTATAAGTTCCTCAATTGACTAACTCTTATGAAATAAAAATTTAACCAAATTGAATCTTGAGAAATCATCCACAATCACAAATCCATATACCTTCCCTCCTAGACTAACAGTGCTAACCGGTCCAAAAAAGATCCATATGAATAATCTCCAAAGGTTTTCTTGTTCTAAGATCCTTATTAGACTTAAAAGAAGACTTCACCTATTTTCCTAATTGACATGCATCACAAAGGTGATTCTTAGTAAAGTCTAGTTTTGGCATACGTCTAACCAAATCCTTTTGGGTAATTTTCCTATGGTTTTTCATGCTAGAGTGATAGAGTCTCCTATTCCATAACCATGAATCATCAGAAATAATTTACAAATAAAAAACATTAGAAACTAAAATACAATTCAAATCTAGTATATAAAAATTGTTTACCATTTTTCAATGCAAAATATCATTACCATTCAGGCTTAATATGCAGCTAGTGGAAAAAAATTTTACATTATAACCTTTATCATAGAACTGACTTATACTTAACAAATTATTCTTTAATCCTTCAACAAGAAGAACATTCTCTATGAAAATATTTTTTGAAGTTTCCAGTCATACCTGATCCAACCACTTTCCTAGTGGTGTTATCTTCAAGTCTAACATTCCCTCCACTACTGGCTGCCGGCGATATAAATTGCTTAGCATCTCCAGTCACATACTTTCAGTAAGCTTTGTACCGGAACCAAAAACTATTAAATGTTAGACTTGGGAACCCAAATAAGTTTGGGTTCTTCTTTTAGCAATTTAAAACTAGATGCATTTATGATATGTCTAGGTTCATGCATCCTAGGATTTCACACTAAATGAGTTTTCTTATCCAAAGTACAAGTGTATGCTATATGTCCAATCATGCCACAAGAATAACATTTTACTCTAGGAAATGTGTTTCTCAATTTAACTTCCTAGGTTTTAAAATTTTTTACCTCAAAATAGGATTTATAAAATCTTCAAGTGTTGATGGTTTCCTATTTTTCTCAAGAGCTTAAACTTTCAATTTCAAAATGTATTTACATCTTTCATGATATTAATATCATAATTCAAATAGTGCTCTCTATTTTTAGATTCTTCCTTACAAGCATTGAATTTTTTTTCCAATTTAGCATAGGATGATTTTAAATTTTAAATTTTCTTATTCAAGTCATCAAATTTATTAAGTAAGCTCACATGGTTGTTATCTATCAATGCATGATCTTTCATAAGGATTTCATGTTCTCTCTGTAATTCTAACATTTCTAAATTTAGAATAGCATGCATTTTCTTAAGCTTTCTATATGCATAATGAATTCTTTCAAACACTTCTAACATTTCAATATAGGTTAAGTCACATACCACTTCATGATCAAGACTATCGGTCATTAAGCACAAGTTTGTGACTTCCTCCTCCTTTTATGTTTCTGACGAATCTAAAGCTGAGTCTGCCTAAAAAGCTTTTTGGAATCTCTTCTTTCCCTTCTTCACATTTGCTCTCTCTTCTTCCTTTTCCTTACATGGAGTGGCTTTGAGAATGGGACAATCCGATTTTATATGTCAAGGTTTCTTGCATTCTTTGAAAATCACATTATTAGAAACCTTAATATTTTTTTTTAAACTTACCTCAGTTCAACTGTTGACGTCTCCTCTGCTTCCATTTAAGATAGCTCCTAAATTGCCTAGTCATCAAGGCAATGCCATCCTAATCCTCAGGTTGTGACTGATCAATCTCTGATTCCTACACTTTTAGTGTTATGTTCTTCTCCTTTCGTTGTTCTCCTGTATCAATCTTTTTTACTCACTCCATGAACGTAAGTAATTAATGATCCATAAAGATTGTCAGTAAAGTAAACATTTAAGCCTTTAGACTTTATTATAGCAGTTATCTTACCATTATAAGCAGTAGGTAAACAATGAAGTATTTTATTCACTAATTCAGCATTTGTTAATTCCCTAGCTAATGCACAGAAATAAGTGATTATCTAAGTGAATGAATCTTATAGACTTTTCAAAAATGGATTAATTTAGTTCCATGCAAAACAATTTATTGCCATATAATAAGATATTTAGCCTTGATTGCTTTACTTCCTTAGTCCCTTCATAAGTAATACAAAGTCTATCCCATATGTCTATTCCACTTTTGCAAGTGAAAACCCGTATGTAATCTTCTAACTTAAGTGCACAAATTAAACTGTTTAAGTATTTAGCATTTAACTCTGCAAAGTCATATTTTTCTATAGTTGAGTCAGCAAAGGGTGTTTCAACTCTAATGCCATTAACTAATCTACTTGGTTTAGTATACCCTTCTAGAACTAAGATCCACATACAATAATCTAGTGATTGTCAAAATGTAGACATGCATGTTTCCCAAAAAAGTTAAAAGGGATATTATTAAATAATGGAGGTCGAGTGATCAAGTACCCTTCTTATATATTTCAGTTTCAAAAAGTAGTCATGCTCATTTTTCAAAAATTAGTCTAAACCTATGGTTTTGAAACACGCTTTGATACTACTTATTGATTCTTGTTTAATCAAGATTAGGTTGTTAAACCTAAACTAATATTCCAAGGCTAACCAAAAGGGGGGTGAATTTGTTACTTTAAAAATTCTCTTGGATTTTAAAATTTGAAACCATTGATTTACAAAGCAAGTTAATTGAAGTTTTAAAATAAAAAACATTTCAATCATAGAAAATAACTTGCTATAAATAAAATATGAAAATTTAAAAAACATAAAAATTTATAATTGTTCGATCAAATATGACCTACATCCACTTCAAAAATACTTCCTCTTCAAGTATTGCACTATTATCAAAGTGACTCTCCTTTTTCCCCCACAGCAAGATGGAGAAGCCTTTTACAAAAACCTCTCTTCCACCAATCCCCGGTGCGGCAGAGAACAATCATCCTTTCACACTCTCCAAGTGTCGATAGAGAACCATCATCCTTTCACACTCTCCAAGTGTCGGTAGAGAACCATCATTCTTTCACACACTCCATGTTTCGACAGAGAACCATCATCCTTTCACACCCTCCAAGTGTAGGTAGAGAACCGTCATCCGTTCACACCCTCCAAGTGTAGGTAGAGAACCTTCATCTTTTCACACCCTCTTAGTGTAGTCAGTATACCTTCATCCTTTCATACCCTCCAAGTATTAGTAGAGTATCGAATCTTCTCCAAAAATCTTTTTACGAGCAATCTAGAAAGATAAGAGGAAGAGTGATAACCATAATTACAATGAGATCCTTACATTTTAGTATCCTTGTGAACCCTTCACACTCCACTTGTAAAACATCTCTTACAAACACTCTCTCATACTCTCTTCTAAAATTGCCCTTGAAAAATCATGAAAATAAGACCTTTTACGTCAGTTTTTAGTGGACCTTTTATACAAAAGACAAAAAACCATCTAGAAAATTGAATTTTTCAATTTTGAGCATACATGATCATATAGTACGACCGTATTAGATACATATGAATAGTTCAAACACTATTGCATATGAACCTATTATGAATAAGTATGAAATCACTTCATACCCGATCATCATCTAGTATGAACCATGTTCGTCTGCGACGAACATTAAGAAAAATTTTTCAAGTTCATTGGCATGAAAAGGAGCCCGAATATTTCATACTCTAGCTGGCGTACATACGATGACATCATCATCCGATATGATCAATTTTAAAAAATTTTCAAATTCATTTGAATGAAATGTCGGGATGAAAAGAGACCTCATAGTTTCATACTCTATAAGGCATGTATGAACTAGGATCGTCCCATACGATCCATACTTAGAAAAATATTTTTGAGCGAGAATGGACGCTACATATCGACTCGTGAAAGAATTTATAATTTGTGATTATCCCGTATGATCCATACCTAGAAAAAATATTTTTTAGCAAGAAAAGTACCATTCATTTCATATTTTGGAATCCATGTACGAACTAGGTTTGTACAATACGATCCATACTTAAAAACATTTTCATTTCTATTTATTTGACTTCTCTTCAGGAAAAATAACTGACAAAATTGTTCCGTACGAACAAATATTGTACAATACAATCAGTTTAAAAAATATGAATTTTAAACTCTCCCCCAGTGTGTGTGTGCTCAGTTAATTATAATCACACTCTCTCAGACTCAATAAAATGGAAAATAAAGACTTCAATTATAATAAACTCTAATTTAATCTTGATTTGAAGTCTTCAACAATCTGGAATATGATTTTCCTGAAATATTAGTATACACAAGAGCAAAAAATTTTTCTAAAATTTGTTAGGAGAAACATTAATCAAAGAAATAATACTTGGAATCATAAAAAATATATAATTTATAAGAATATCAAACATGTAAGAACTAAATAACAACTATCTCAACATTCCCTCCCAAGTTTACCCTATTTCTTTAATTATATTCCTCCCAAATTAGCCACAAAATCAACCACAAAATATTCCTTTTTTTATTAGGAAACATTTCCTAATTAATCCCTCTAAATAAGCCCATAAATCAACCCCAAGGTCTACCCTATTCAATTAGAAAATATTTCCTAATTTATCTTCTCCAAATGAGTAATAAAATTAGCACCAAAATCTGTCTTATTCAAAAAGTGAATTTTTCTTTATGAATCCCCTCTAAATTAAACCTTAAGAGCTATACAAGGAAAGGACAGAAAAAACCTATCCAAAAGGAACCTATTCTAATAATTCCCCCTGCAAAGCACCAACTTTGTTTACATGATGGAAAAATTTCTCCCTGTTGAATTTCCACATCATCACAAATGATGAGAACTTAAACAATTTGATACTTACATTAGTTCCCAAGGGTAAACCACTTCTCATATTTGAAATATAACACATTTTCTACATCCTCTTGTATATTTATTTTTGTGTGTTTCTTACAATTTTCTTAATATCTTCCTCATATAGTGCTATCCTTTAAAGTCTTCCTAAGAGTACATAATGTCATCTCCTTAGATGCTAAAATGGTTGTGTTCATCCTGTATAAACCTCCTGAGGTGTTATGTCTAACCCCTCTTTAGGTGTCTATGATCCTTCACTAACTAGGCATGATCCATAGCCTCTCCCAAATCAAGAGGCCTCAGTAATTTAACTACCACCCAAATCTTTGGTTTGATCCCTTTTATAAAGTTCCCCTCTAGTACAGTCATTGAAAGATGGTCATGTTTGTTGGTTAAGTTATTAAATAGGTGATGGTACTCTACCATTATTCCCTCCTGTGTTAGAATAAAGACATTCTCATAAAAATTCCCTTCCCTACTAGTTTAAAAACATTCCAACAAGTAGTCATTAAACTATTTTAATATTTCTAAACCATGGATGGTTAGCGGTGATTTCAACACTATCACTAATGTTTTCGACAGAATTGGGGGGGGGGGGGGGGGGGTCCTAACCTTCAAGACATGGAAGATTTTAATGATATATTATTTACTTTGAACTTGCATGATATTGGTTTTTTGGGGAATGTTTTTTTATGGAACCAAGGTACTATGTGGCAATGGTTAGATCTGAAAGTTCGTTAGGGATGTAAAGCCCTATAGAACTAGCCCAAGGCTAACCAAGAGGGCAGGTAAATTGTTATTTAAAAAATTTCTCTAAGCACGAATACAAACCAAATCACCACAAAAAAATAAGCGCGGAAGATAATGAATGCGAAAGCAAAAAAAAAAAGAACACAAAGGTTTATAGTGGTTCTGTCAACTCGACCTACGTCCACTCCCCGGAGGCGCCCTACGAGTATTGCACTACAATCGTGACTCTCCTTTAGCCCCCCACAACTAGGCAGAGAACCTTCCTCCTTTTGCTTCCTCCTGAAGCAGGCAGAGAACCTCGATCGCTTGCGGGAACTTACCTCTCCCAACCCTTCCAAGGACAAGAGACTCTAGGGAAGAAGAAGTGGAACAATGCTTGGAGTAACCCTTGTGAATCCCCTCACAAGCTCCCTCTCATAAGATCCTCTCTCTCTCTCTCTCCCTCTCTCTCTCTCTCTCTCTCTCTCTCTCTCTCTCTCCTTTAGGTTTTCTCAGGTCAAGACAGTAGCCAAGGATGTTCAAAAAACATTGAATAAGACCTCTTAAATAGAAGAGCTTCAAAGGAGCTCATTAATTGCAAGTTGTCGACTTTATCGTCCATGACGATATTTAAATCATCCTTGCCGATCAGTACAAATCCCATGAGATCGGCCAGAGCATCGCCCTGAATGCAAACTGGACGATTGAAAATTGGCTTGATCATCCAGGAAAATCTCACGATTGTCCTAGCCGATCAGTTCAAATCAGAGGAAAATTATCCAGAGCATCGCTCTGAATTCAAGCTATCCGATCCAGATCGTCCAGCACATCGCCCTGAATTTGTACTGGCCAATATTTATCGTCCAGGAGCAACTAAGGATTTTAGAATAGATCATCCTGGCCGATCATGCGATCACCCAGGACGACATGATCGTATCAATCATCCTTAATTACCTTATTGATTGTCTGATCAATTAAGGCATAATTGTGAATATCGTCCAGGATGATCCGAGATCATCCTGGCCGATTACCAAAAGTACAGAATACCTTAATTATTTATGGTGGTAATTTCTTTTTATTTTGAGCCTATCGTCCTTTCCTATAATAGTATCGTCCAGGCCAATTTGCTAATGACGGCTGCCTCAATTAAGAACCCGTGATTAGATTTTTTGTTTTAAGCCCGAACATCCAGGATGATGTAAATATCATCCTGGCCGATTTGAGTAAAAATAGAAATTCTAAGTCACTCAAGTGTGTGTGTAGGGTTACTTTGCATCAGTCACACCAAAGATTACAATTGACTCAAGAAGGGAAAAAATAAAATTACATACTGACTCAACCCTAATCTACCCATTCTTGAGCTGGCTCTATTTTTTTCTTCCAATCTTTGATTCCTGAAAAGTCAGTAGTAAAAGATAGTCCAAGACAAGTAAGAGTGTTTGCCAATCATCAAAACATAGTTCATAGATCTAAATTTGCAACAATCTGCCCCTTTTTGATGATGGAAAAACACTATGAAAAATATTTAAAAAAAAAATAGCAGTGTAACACACGGAATCAAAAGTGCAAGAAACATCCTAAAAACTACTCCCCCTTTTGACATCTCAAAAAGGAGAGAATCAAGAACAAAAGCAAACCACAAGACATCCCCTTTTTTTTTACCAAGGCATGAAGATGATGTAGTATTCCATGTGATTGATTTTAAAAACTTGTGAGGTAATGAGTTAACAACATCAATAATCCAAAGAATGGTAGAATATTCGATCATGATTACCCTTAGCTCAGACTTTCTCTTAAGGTAGAATCGTCTTTTGAAATCAATGACCTAACTCAAGAAAATCAATTGGATATGGAAAAAATCCAATCATCACTTAGTTTAAGAAAAAAATATCTTGTAGAATAATGAACCACAGTAAATTTGTCATAATCGCAAAACAATCGAAATCAAGTCTTTGATATATTAAAACTTCTAAGTTTTAAAAGATTTGAAAAGAGAGAATAGCTTTCCATTTAGTGTGCTCATTTTATACCTCTTGTCACTTTGATTGGCTCTTTGAGCATCTTGATTTTTGATACACTTTTGTGTATATACTTTTTCTTTTCAATTTGGTGTCATTGGACTTTTTTTTTTACAAGCTAAGTTTTCTTTCTAAATCTCTTAAAAAATACTTCTTAGTTGTGAGTATATCTTCTAGATATTAGAGAATATGAGCTCTCTCTCTAACATAGTGAAGAACCATCCACAAAACATAATCAATAACCAATGACAAGAGTAACGAGGAATCTTGATGTGTTAAAAAACTTTAAGCATTATAAATACAAGATAGATTTACTTAAGCAAGTTTAAAAAAAATCTTAATTTCATACACAATCTTTAATTTGAATTAGATTTTTGATAAAAAAAAAA
This sequence comes from Dendrobium catenatum, assembly GCF_001605985.2. Taxonomy (NCBI): domain Eukaryota; kingdom Viridiplantae; phylum Streptophyta; class Magnoliopsida; order Asparagales; family Orchidaceae; genus Dendrobium; species Dendrobium catenatum. The sequence continues at coordinate 815,864 of NW_021319484.1, read as the reverse complement.
TTATGCCACTAAAATAGGTTAGAAAAGTAGACACAATCAACAAAATATTTTTACCATCTAATAGATTAAGAGATGTAAATCATTGACTACAAATTCTAAAAAGCAAAGACAAGGCAAACAATATCATTTCAGCGATGATTTTTGAAAGCTAAAAAATTAAGAAAGAAAAAGATAAAAAAAAGTAAGCCAAGTCAAACAAAAAAAAAAGAACACAAAGAGCAAAAAGGAAAAGCAACTTAAAAGAAAAAGAACAAAAACCAAGTAAAGCAAATAGAAGATCACGTTTATGCAGTTATGTCAATCACACTCAATCTGGTCCTTAAAGAGCTGAAAGTGTCGAAGGCCAGTGGTTTAGTAAAGATGTCAGCCAGTTGATTTTCAGTTGTCACATGGTGTAACTCAATGTCTCCCTTAGTCACATGGTTTCTAATGAAGTGATGCCTAATGTCAATGTGCTTAATCCTTGAATGTTGGATAGGATTCTTAGAGATGCATATGGCACTAGTGTTGTCATAAAAGATTGAGATGGTGCCTACAGGTAATCCTAAATCCAATACCTGTTGTTTCAACCAAAGGACTTGGGCCACATAACTTCCAAGAGCAATGTACTCAGCTTCAGCAGTGAAAAGCGCAAAAGATATTTTGCTTCTGACTAGACCATGAGACCAAAGATTGTCTTATGAATTGACAAGTCCCTGAAGTACTTTTTCTATCCACCTTGCATCCTGTAAAATCAGAGTAAAAAAATCCAATAATCTTAAAAGAAGTGCTGTGTTTAGGATACCAAATGCCTAAGCTTTTGGTCCCCAAAAGATATCTAAAAATTCTCTTAACAGCAGTCAGGTGGGATTCCTTAGGGTCAGCTTGAAATCTAGCCCAAAGGCAAACACTAAACATTCTGTCGGGTCGGCTCGCTGTCAAGTAGAGTAAAGATCTAATCATGCCTCTGTACTTCTTTTAATCAACAGACTTACCACTTGGGTCCTTATCTAATGGAACACTAGAAGTCATGAGAGTATTAATTGGCTTAGATTTATCCATCTCATACTTCTTCAAAATGTCCTTTATGTATTTTGTTTGATTAAGAAAGGTTCCATCATCCAATTGTTTTACGCTAAACCCTAAAAAATAGGACAACTCTCCCATCATACTCATCTCAAACTCTCTACTCATTGTTTTAGAGAACCCATCACAAAGTATTATTAGGAGATCCAAAGAGTATATCATCCATATAAATCTGAACAATGAGTAAATCGTCTCCAATTTTTTTAAGAAAAAGGGTGGTGTCTAGGCTCCCCTTAACAAACTCGCTTTCTAGTAAAAATGTGCTAAGCCTCTCATACCATGCTCTTGGTGCCTGCTTTAAACCATATAAATCCTTTTTTAATTTAAAAACATGATTTGTAAATTAGGAACTCTCACTATGGATGGTCAAGATCTCAGCAAGCATGGCTCTAGCGGCTTCCACCAAGGTCCGATTCTTCCTTTCAGCTACCCCGTTCTGCTGAGGGGTCCTAGGAGTTGAGAAATTATGGCTAATCACCTTGCCCTCATAAAAATTTCCAAATCTTTCATTCTCAAACACTCCCTTATGATCACTATGGATGGTCAAGATCTCACAACCTAGCTTTTTCTGAATCCAAGTAGAAAATGTTTTAAACTCCTCAAAAGACTCCTTTTTATGTGTAAGAAATCTAGTCCAAGTGAACCTTGAGTAGTCATCAACAATCACAAAATCATAGACTTTTCCTCTCAAGCTTGCAGTGCTAATGGGTCCAAACAAATCCTTTTGAAGCACTTCTAAAGGTCTAGAAGTGCTAATTTCTTTAGTGGGGTGAAAGGTGGAGTGGACTTGCTTTCCTAGTTGATAGGCATCATAAAGGTGGTCTTTTGAAAACTTGAGTTTGGGGACACCTCTAACTAGGTCTTTTTGGGTCACTTTCCTAAGTGTTTTCATACTTGCATGACATAGTCTCCGGTGCCACAACTATGAATTATCAATCCCTATTTTTAAGCAAAATAAAGCAGCACATTCAATGTTATTTAAATCAAGTATGTAAACGTTGTTGATCCTCTTTCCCTACAAAATAGTGTTATTACTTAAACTTATAATGCATGAATTTGCAAACAATTGCACGATGAAGCCTTTGTCACAGAGTTGACTGATGCTGCGTAGGTTGTGCTTCAATCCATCTACAAGCAAAACATTTTCAATCATAAGGTTCATGGAATTACCAATTATACCTATGCCTACCACCTTCTTGGTGGTGTTGTCTCCAAGAGTAACCTTGCCTCAAGTCCTGGACTCCAACGAAACAATTTGATTGGCATCACCAGTCATATGCCGAGAGCAACCACTGTCCAAGTACCACATACTCTCACAAGGTCTTTTGTGAGAGCCCTCCTACAAAATTATCAAATGTTAGATTTAGGAACCCAAGTAGTTTTGGGTTCCTTCTTACGAAAAGTAGAATGCAATGCATGTGTGGTATGCTGTGAATCATGCACCTTAGGTCTCCACACCCAATGTGTACTATGGTGAATAGTGCAAGTGTGTCAGATGTGTCCTATGCCACATGAAAAACATCTAACACCTGGAAAAGGATTTCTTAAATGGTTTGAGTTATAATGCCTCTTCCTAGGTTTTGGCTTTTGATCAAGTGTTGGTGTCATCCTAGTTTTCTTAAATGTATCCAATTCATTTTGAATCCTCAAGTTAGTAAATTTGAGGGCATCATTATCAATCCTCAAAATTTTCTCCATCTCTTTAATCTTTTTAAAATCAGATTCAAGTGAGGTGTGTGTGACTTTTAGTGACTCATGCTCTTCAATTAATTCACAATGCTTTTTGTTTAACTCATCAAATTCATCAAGTAGAGCCATATGATTTGAATCAATTATCGAGTGATCTTTAGTCATAATTGCATGCTCTTTTTGTAATTCCAAAAATTCCAATTTTAAGCTTGCATGCATTTTCTTGAGTTTCCTATATGATGCATGATTTTTTTTCAAAAATTTCAAGAAGTTGATCGTAGGAAAGTTCACATACCTCTTCTTGATCAAGATGACCGTTTGCCATCAAGCACAGTTTTGTTGTCTCATCTTCTAGTTCCATCTTCGATGAATCTGATGCAGAATCCGCCCAAAATGCCTTTTAGAGTCTTTTGTTGTCCTTCCTGAACTTGGGTTTCTCCTCACCCTTTCCTTTGCTTGAGTGATCTTGAAGTGTAAGACAATCAGCTTTCACATGTCCAGGCTTCCCGCATTCATAACAAACAACATCAGAAGATCCTTTGGAATATTTTTTATCCTTACCTTTTCTCAGATGATGCATTTGCTTCTTCCTTAGAAAGTTTCTGAATTGCCTTGAGATGAAGGCAACTTCTTCTCTCTCAGACCCAGAAGAATCAGGGTCAGATTTGTGTGCCTTCAGTGCCACCAGTTTCTCTTTCTTTTCTCAAAACAATGAGCGAGCCAAGTAAGTTGTCAATCGAATACGTGTTCAAATCCTTAGATTCAGTTATAGTAGTAATTTTAGCATCAAAAGAGGAAGGCAAGCATCATAAAATCTTGTTTACTTTTTCAAATTTTGAAAGTTCTCTTCCTAAGGCATGCAAAGATGTAACAATCTGAGTAAATCTCGTATACATTTCATAAATTGATTCATGAAGTTTCATACAAAAAAGTTCGTAGTCATCCAAGAAAATGTTCAAACGGGATTGTTTAACTTCATTAGTGCCTTCATAAGTGATACACAATTTATCCCAAATTTCTTTACCAGTTTTACAAGTGGAAACACACATGTAGTCTTCTGATTTCAAAGCATAGAAAAAACAATTAAGACATTTTATATTTAATTGAGCCAAATCCCTATCATCTAAAGTCCATTTAGTAAAAGGAAGTGGAATAGTAATGTCGTTAAGTTTACCAGTTGGAGGTGTATAACCATCCGTAACAAGCATCCACATGCGATAATCAGTAGATTGTAAAAATATAGAAATGCAAGTTTTCCAAAAATCAAATGGGATCTTATCAAATAGAGGTGGTCGGGAAATAGATTACCCTTCTGGTGTATTATGATTCCCAAAGTTAGCCATGGTTCAAAATTCAAAAAGTTTTCAAAATTACTTTTTATGAATCCTGCTCTGATATCACTTGAAAGTTCGTTAAGGATGTTAAGCCCTATAGAACTAGCCCATGGCTAACCAAGAGGGGGGGGGGGTGGATTAGTATTTAAAAATTTTCTCTAAACAAAGCACGAATACAAACCAAATCACCACAAAAAATAAGTGCGGAAGATATGAATGCAGAAGCAAAAAACAAAAAAAAAAGAACATAAGGGATTATATAGTGGTTCGATCAACTCGACTTACGTCCACTCCCCGGAGGTGCCCTCCGAGTATTGCACTACAATCGTGACTCTCCTTTAGCCCCCACAGCTAGGCGGAGAAGCCTTTACAATCACCTCTTTTTGCCACACCCGGCAAGGCAGAGAACCTTCCTCCTTTTGCTTCCTCCTAAAGCAGGAAGAGAATCTTGATCTCTTGCTGGAACTTACCTCTCCCAACCCATCTAAGGATAAGAGACTCTAGGGAAAAAGAAGTGGAACAATGCTTGGAGCAACCCATGGGAATCCCCTCACAAGCTCCCCCTCACAAGATCCTTTCTCTCTCTCTCCCTCTCTCTCTACTTTAGGTTTTCTCAGGTCAAGACAGTAGCCAAGGATGTTAAAAAAATGTTGAACAAGACCTCTTAAATAAAAGAACTTCAAAGGAGCTCATTAATTGAAAGTTGCTGACTTTATCGTCCAGGACAATATGGAAATCGTCGTGGCCAATAAATACAAATCCCATGAGATAAGCCAGAGCATCGCTCTGAATGCAAACTGGGAGATTGAAAATTGGCTCGATCGTCCAGGACGATCTCACAATCATCCAGGCCGATCAGTTCAAATCATAGAAAAATCGTCTAGAGCATCACCCTGAATTCAAGCTGTCCGATCCAGATCATCCAGCACATCGCCCTGAATTTGTACCGGCTGATATTTATCATCCATGAGCAAATAAGAATTTTAGAATATATCATCGCGGCCGATCTTGCAATCGTCCAGGATGATATGATTGTATCAATCATCCTTAATTACCTCCTTGATTGTCTGATCAATTAAGGCATAATTATGAATATCGTCCAGGCCGATCCGAGATCGTCCTGACCGATTACCAAAAGTATAGAATACCTTAATTATTTATGGCAGCAATTTCTTTTTATTTTGAGCCTATCGTCCAGACCGATTTACTAATGACGGCAGCCTTAATTATAAACATCTGATTAGATTTTCTATTTTCAGCCCGATCGTCCAAGACGATGTAAATATCGTCTTGGCCGATTTGAGTAAAAATAAAAATTCTAAGTCTCTCAAGTGTGTGTGGAGGGGGGTTACTTTGCATCAGTTACTCCAAAGATTACAATTGACTCAAATAGGGAAAAAATAAAATTACAGACTGACTAAACCCTAATCTACCCATTATTGAGTTGGTTCCATTTTTTTCGTCCGATCTTTGATTCCTGAAAAGTCAGTAGTAAAAGATAGTCTAAGACAAGTAAGAGTGTTTTCCAATCATCAAAACATAGTTCATATACTTGAATTTGCAACAAGATCATATTCTTTTTAATAATGCATGGATTCTTAAGTATTAAAAAACCCAGATTGAGCATTTCTCGAGAACCCTCTCGGACCTTGCCCCTTTACTTTTGGACATTTTTATGAATGATAATACTACTCCTCCTAATTTGAGGTTTCATAATATGTGGATTTTATGTGATTAATTTCTTACTAATATTGAAGCTAATTGGCATGCTCTGTTATTTACCAATAAGAATTATTTTTGTATTACTCAGCTTTTGCTTAAGCTCTAATGACTTAAGCAAAGTTTAAAATGGTGGAATAAATGAATTTTTAAGAATTTATTTTGTAATATTATGGAAGCTAAGAAACAAGTTGATTTAGCTGATAATGTTTATATGAATACTCCTTCTGTGGATAATCTTATTCTTTTAAATAATGCCAAGGATATCTTAGTTAATCTTCAAGAAGAAGAAGAATCTTACTAGAAACAAAAAGCAGTTTGTAAGTGTTTAACTAAGGGAGATAGAAACACTTCATTTTACCAAAATATTGCTAAAGATAAGTTTCTAGTTTTATTAACAAGATTTCCACTTCTGTAGGTCAATATCTTGATTTTGTTGATTTTGTTTATGATTCTGGTGTTAATTATTTTGAAGAGGTTTTTAGTAAAAACTTTCTTCATGCTTTATATTTTGATTTTTCTTTTATCATATTTCTTGTAACTGCAGAGCATAACATTATGCTCACTAGAATTAACTCTGAGAATTAAATTGAGATGGTTATTAAAGAGATAACAATTTATTTTGTGGTCGGGCCTGATGGTTTAAGAACCAATTTTTTTTCAAAAAACATGGCACATCAGTTAAGAGGATTTAATTAATCTTGTTGTTGAATTTTTTATAGGTAACCTTAACCCAAAATTTTTACTTCTATTGTTATTATTTTGATTCCCAAGAATGATGTTATTAACTTTTGGAGCAATTATTGTCCCATTTTTTCGTGCCCTTTTTTTAACAAGCTTATTATGTCTAGATTAGCTTTAATTCCTCCTAATATAATCTCCCTTGATCATTATGGTTTTGTGAAAGGTCTTTATATCTTATATAATATTTTATTAGCTCAAAAGCTTGTGTATGACTTAGATGCTAAAATTGCGGTTAGCAATGTCATTTAAGATTGATATTACCAAAGCTTATGATAATTTGAATTGATATTTTCTTTACATTATACTTCAAGCTTTAGATTTCAACGAAGATTTATTAGACTCATTAAGAATATAATTGAGTAATATTTTTTCTTTGTGATTATCAATGGGAGGAATCATGATTTTTTCTAATCTACTCATGGCCTTAGGCAAGGAGTTCCTTTTTCTCCTGATTTGTTTATTATAGCTATTAAATTTCTTTCTAGAGGCCTTAATGATCTGTTTAAAAATCAGCCTAACTTACAATATCGCAGTATTGGTAGTTTTTGTATGTCTCATTTATGGTTTACTGATGATTTAATTATTTTTATGAATGGTTCTTGGAAAATGCTTAAAATTCTTTTTAAATTTCTTTGTCTTTTTAAAAGGGCTTGTGGCTTAATTTTTAATCCTATAAAAAGTTGCTTTATTAGTGCTAAATCTATTACTCAAACAAGAATCTCTTCTATTCAGGATAAGTATGGTTTCTTACACAAGCATTTACCCCTTAAGTACTTAGGGACTCCTCTTTATAGAGGGGGGAAAAGATCTCATTTATTTGGAGATATTGTCTTTAATGCTAAAAAAAATAAACTCTTTGCTTGAGCCTTTAATTTTCTCTCGTTTGGGGGTAAGTTAGTTTTTATTAAGAGTGTTCATAGTTCCTTCCCCATATACTTATTTCATACTTTATCTCCTACTAAAAATATTTTCACTAGACTTGAAAGGATTTTTAACAAATTCCTCTTGCGGTCAAAGACAGTAAATCTACGACTTTATGGGCCTCTTAGGGTAGATGTTCTTGTATCTATGAAAGTAAGTTGGGTTTTAAGAATTTAAGTGACATGGCCCTTGGTTTTTCTTTTAAACATTGGTTCAATCTGAGGTCTAAAATAGACATTGGTCAAAATTTATGATTGCTAAATTTTGTGTTGGTAAACAACCTCTTAATTCTTTTTTTAGAAATGGAGATTCTCTCAATTAGAAAAGGCTTTGTATATTAAATGGTGTGCTAAAAATTTCATTCAATGGGGTTTGAGGTATAAAGACTTATTTTTTTGGCAAGATAACTTGCTTGGTTTCCCTTATATTGATAATTTACTCAACAATCATACCAATAGTTCTTGTACAATGGCTAATTTTATTCAAGATGGTTCTTGGAATTTAACTTAACTTACTAACATGGTTCTTGATTTTGCCATTAATCACAGTTTTTGAAAGTTCCACTTCAACTTTATAAAAAAGATTGTATTTTATTTAATAAGTTTAACATTGGCATCTTCTCATTCAAAGAGGTGTGGCATTCTATTAGGTCGTTTAACCTAAGTCTAAGATTTTCTCTTTCTGTTGGCAAAAAGGTATCACTGCATCTTATTCTTCTCTATTCTAGAGAGTTTACAAGAATTATATTCCTTTTAACAACATTTTAATGAATAAATGTTTATATATTGTGTTTAAAAGGTAATGTTGTTACGATATTGAGAATCTGAATCATTTTTTTCCTACTAGGCATGTTGCTCTTAAAGTTTGGCTTTATTTTTACAACTTGTTTACCACTCAATTTTGTCAGAACTAAAACAACATCATTAATATTTTAAATTACTGGGTGGTTCCTTTTAAGAGGCATATTAGAAATGTGTTACCCACCATTATTTGTTGGTTTCTTTGGAAGAGTAGGAATGAGGCTAAGCATGAGAATATTATTAAGAATGCTTTGTCCATTATCATCAACATTAAGGATAAAATGAGATATTTAATTATGGCTAAGTTGATTACTTTATATTTTCTTTTTAATTCTAATCAAACTACTGAGCACTTTGGCATTTTGGGTGATGGCTCTAATAGATAGTTTTCTAATGACATTTTAGTTAGATGGATTAAACCTCATATGGGATGCTGCAAACTTAACATTGATGGTGCTTACAATAGATAAAAAATTTGTTGTGGTGGTATCATCCAAGATTTTAATCGTAATATTATTGCTGCTTTTGCTGGTCCCTAAGAGTTTACCACTAGTATTATGGATAAAGTTTTGGCTTTAAAGTATGGGTTACAATTACGCATTTCACGTGGGATTATAAATATTTGGATTGAAATGGATGTTAAGCTGGTTATTTTTTTTTTATTTCTGGGACCTGTATCGCTAACCCTTCTCATTTTTATAACAATATGGAGATTAAATAGTTATTATCTTTTGTTAACTTCTCTAAAACTCATATTTACGGGAAGGAAATGCTGCTACTAATTTATTAGCTGAGTTGGGTTGTATATTGCCTGTGTTTATGGAATATGCGCGATCCTCTATTCTGCCTAAGCTGTTGGGCCTAGCTAGACTTAATTGTTTGGGCATACCTTATGTTAGAAGTATCTAGTTTTGGTTATTTTGGTTTTTGCTTGTTTATTTTATTTTGGTTTTGGTTTGTTTATTTGTTTTGGACCATTTCTACTTATGGATTTTCTTTTTTGCTATCAATTTTAACATTATTTGCAAGAGTTGGATTGGTTCTAGTAGTCTTATGACTCCTTTGTATGCGGTTTTTTGGATTTTCCATATCCCTATTTACTACATCAGTTTATCGGGTAATAATGTTTTTCGTTGTTTTACTATCATTATGGATGTGGGTATCAATTAAACTTCAATTTGGATTTTTCTTTTGTTCCTATTAGTTGAGTTTGTCTTGGTTTTAGCTGTGATTGGAGGAATAACTATGATGTCCATTTCTTATTATACTACAAGTGTACTCACTGGGTTGATCCGAATGGGATTTCTTTTTTTGGGTTAATTCATCTATTTAATACCTGTGGAATCTCATCTCCATTACTATGTTGTTTTTGATTATTTTGACATATTGCATGGCTTCCCTTCATCATATTTGGGTTCTGTGTTGGGGGATTCAGGAGAATGAGTTAATCAGTGTGCCTTCTCATTACTTTGTTGGATCTGTGAGGGCATAGTTGGCTTCTTGTACCAAGGATACTTCATGTTAGAGCTAGAATGGCAATATGTATCGGTCTTGTATTGTTTTCTTTTGATTTTACTTAGTTATTGGAATTTATAGCAAATTATTGCTATGTAATTAATTCGAGGGTAGTTACAATTTTTGCATATTTCCTTCTATAAATGTGTTGCTTTTGTAGTCTGATTCTCTTGCAGGTTAAAGGGATCCAGATTATTGGGGATAAGCTCGATATTTTTGGTAAAAAGGCAGTGCTAAAAGTGTTTACTTTTTCCCTTCATTTTTTGATCCTCTAGCTGACCTAGAATGTTATTAGGTAATTTTATAAATTGTTTAACGGGGAACCAGCGGCTTTTACATTTTCTTTTAAATTGTTTTGTAGCTCTTTTGAGCAGTAGCGGCCTCAAGGTTTCCTTTGAGGGCCTTGTAATAAATTTTTTAATTAACACGTTGGCCCCTTTCGAGTTTCCCTTAAAAAAAATAGTCTTTAAACTTACTCTTTGTTTGAATGGGTAGCCTCTTATCCCTCCACTAGTACCTTGCAAATGATTTCCCCATCAAGCACATCTTGGCCACTATCATTCTATCCTATAATTCTATATATTGGTGATAAAGTATCTTTCCCCTTCATATGTCCACCCATGTGCCTCCTCTCTCTAAAAAAATATGCATCTTTAGCTTCCATGCCCTCAGTTCTCATATGTTCCCCTATTTCTTCCATAATTTCTCATTTCCTATAGGTGGTTTCGCCTAGTTGTCCTAATCATCCTCTCTACGCTCGAACCCAAACCTTTAAGCAAATTTTCACCTTCTCCTTTCAAATTTAGCACCAATTAGATCATAATTAGACATTTTTCCTTCAAATTTTGTGTCCTTTGAATCATAATTAGCACCTTGCCTTTAAAATTCAGTGCCCCTTTCATCATAATGAGCCCATCACCTTTAAAATATTGCACCTCTCCTCTCAAATTCAACACCCCTTCTTTCATGCTTAACCTAGTAATGCCTTTCCCCAAACATTCTACTCAGCTCCTCCTTTATAGTAGGATCTAGGGAAGGCATTCTCTCTTCTCCATCAAGAATATTTTCATTTTGATTTTCCCTTTTTCTTATCAGATTAGGGTTTTCCCCAATTTCTTTATTTCCAATGGATTCTTTATCCTTTGATGAGACTATGACCCTCGAGAAATTCTTCAACATCTCCCCTAAAATGAAAAATTTTACATCAATCGTCTTGTGGATGGCAGAAATTATCCTTTTAAAATCTGGAAGTTGAGTTCCAATATAAAAAAATTAGATTTCAATATTTTGATCACACTTCTAATATTTCAACCTCTTTTCCTGCCATATGTACCCAAATTTAGGCTCCACTAGCAAAAAGTATCAACTTGGATATGAATAATGCTTCCAAATAGCCAAAAAATAGCAAGATCAGAGAGGAAATGCAGTTAAAATTAGTAAGGAAGACTTCTATTTTAGTTTAAGAAACTGTCCTAAAACAAATATGATAGGAAATGCTTTTTTGAAAATTTTAAAATGCCTAGGAAGAAATATGATTTTAGTATTTTTTGAAAACTAACAAAATAAAACCAAAAATACAACACACAATAACACTTTTTTTAAAGTTGTGCAAAACAAAATACATGAAACAAGTTTATCTTCAATTGGAGAGGAATATCCAGCTCTCCAATTTTTCTTTCAGCCAATTAGATCACAAATAGCCTAAGAACAATCTAATATCGTGAAGGAACACATAACCCTAATGACCTTATGAAAACCATATATTCAAAGTATATAATAAATTATAAATACCCAAACAACCCTTCCCTGATTCCCTCCCAAATCATCCCTATTTCCTTAATTCATTTCCAACCAAATAAGCCTTCAAATTAGCACAAACATTTTCCTTCTTAAATTAGGAAATATTTTATAATTAATCCCCTCCAAAGCATCCCCCCAATCTACCCTCTCCAATTAGGAAATATTTCCAAATTAATCCCCTCCAAATCAGCCCAAGGATCAACCCAAAAATATGCCCAATTTAATTATGAAATATATATTAATTTATCCACTCCGAATTAGCCCCAAAATTGACCGCCAAATCTAATTTCTTTAATTATAAAATATTTTAACCTCTTAGAACTACTCCAAGAAAGTACTAGCAGGATTGATCCAGGAAGGGCCTGATCTAATAATTTTCTATAAAGCATTCCTTAAGTACCAGTTATCCAATTAATCACGAACTATGAATCTCCAAAGATTTTTATCTCATGAATTTCATTAAAGATAGTCAACTCTGTACTCATTATCTAAGCCTCTTACTAAGCTTCATTATTCATACAAGGCTTTGACCTATAATAACAGTAATACATGATGAAATTTTATATCATGACAAAAACTATACCATTTCCAACTTTCCATCAGAATGTATAATTTTTTTTTTTACTAGAAGTAACAACATTAAAATTGAAGTCATAAGTTATCTTATCATTGGATCCTAATTCTTTGATTTGCTCATATAACAGATCATCATTCATTAAATAATCATCCTATATTAGATGAGTTGCTAAGAAATGTTAAATAGATTCGCCTTTACCATTACGTAAAAAAGTGAATATTATTTGAAACTTTGACATAATCATCGACCACTGAGCTAATCTTCTTGACAATGTTGGATGATTCATCAGATATTATATAGGATTTATTTTGCATATCAATTTTACTTTATAAAAAGGGATATATAGCCATAATTACTATGTGGCAAATAATAAAGTGAGGTTTTTTTTATATTGGAGGATAATTTATTTTAGTTGGAAGTAAACATCTACTAAAATAGTAAAGTGAATTTGATTTTCCATCCTCATTAACTTGTGTTAATAATGGGCTAAGAAATTTACTTAAAGCTATTATACATAAATTTTGTGACTTTCTTTGAATGGGAGCAGCCAGTAATGGGAGATCTATTAGATACTACTTTATACTATTAAATATTTTCTCATAATTTTCATTCCACTGAATGTGAACTTATTTCTTGCATAATGCTACAAATGGCTGACATTTGCCTCACATATTTTATGTTAATCATCTAATTATGCTAATTGACCATGAATAAATCTTAATTGTGTGAGTCCTTTGGGTGGCAGCTTTTTTATTATTGCCATTATTTTATTTATAAATAATTTGATTCCACGATGTCTAACAAAAAATATTAAGAAATTCATTGAGTTGACATTGAAAGCTTATTTCAAAGGGTTCATTTTTAGATTATATTGATGTCATCTTTGAAAAATGATTCTCTGATAACACAAATGGACTCTTTCATTATTTTTAATTACTAGATCATCAACATAACATTCCACCTTATGGTGAATAAGTTCAACAAAATATTTATTAGTGCTCACTGATATGTTACTCCTACATTCTTTAACCCAAATGGCATGAATTTATAGCAATAGACCCCTATCGATAGTCCAAAAGATGTATATTATTTAACTTTAGGAGCTATCTTAATTTGATTAAATCTAAATGAGGCATCCATAAAATAAAATAATGAATGTTAAGAATAAATATCAATAATGAGTCCTATTATTGGAAGCAAAAACTCATTTTTATTACATGCCTTGCGCAAGTCTCTGAAGTCAATACAAACTTAAATTTGACTATTCTTTTTCTTAAAGTGCTAGCTAACTAGGTTGGATATTTCCTATGCTTGATATAACAAAGTTTATTTAACTTTTTAACTTCCTATATGACTTATTGTTTAATATCATGTTACATTCATTGAGGATCTTATTTAGTAGGATCAATTCTTAAAAAAATTTCCATTTATAAACTTCTATGTCTTGAGATAATTAAGGCATTTCCTCATAACTCCTAGGGAAATAGTCTTAAAACTTTTACAATAATTTACGTTTTTCTTTGCCTCTTCTCCATTCAATAAGGAGCTTATACAAATTGGAGATGGGTTTTCTTGAATTTCAAGATTTATTTCTTTTAGATTGTTAATTATAAATTTAATCTGCTCTTCATGTTTTGGAGGTACATCTCAAACCTTAGAGTCTTCTAAATCATATGAGGTTTCTTGACAAAGTTTATTAATGGTTTTATGGTTCACTAAAAAGAGACTATTAGAATCTTGATTATTTTATATAACAAAGCAATATTTATCATCATTAATGAAACATAGAGTATTGAATCTAATGCCTAGTTTTTACTTATTATTATATTTTTTCATATTCCTAAGATATTTGAATTATTGAGCTACACCACTAGTTGAATTTTATTGTGTTAAACCTTGCCTAACAAATATACTTACATAATTAGAATAAAATTAAAAGGAAGTTCTACCATCACATCCAAAAATGGATCATTAAGGGTAACATCTATTTAAATAGTTTTGCTAGTATAGGGTTTAATGACATTTGCTTCAGTGTTAAGGTTTGAAGGTAGAAAAACTTTAACCTCTAGCTTTTTTCCAATAATTTGGGAAAGCATAGTAATGGTAATATTTTCCACATACTTTTTTAATCTCTCCAAGATAGATAAATTTGGATTAGTTTCCCTATTATCTTGTGAAAGTTCAAGAAGCTTGTTAGACCTAATAGAACTATCCCATGGCTAACCAAAAGGGGGGGGGGGGGGGGTGCGTGAATTGATAATTTAAAAATCTCTTGGATTTTAGGAAACCAATTTTTTTTTTAATTTTACTCAATAATTCTGAAATATGTGGATGTTTTTTGAAATAGATTTTAACAAAATATTTTTCAACCACAGTAATATAAAGTGAAAAAATTAAAAATACAATACAAAGTAAACCAACTGAAGAACACTAAATTTTATAGTGGTTCGATCCAAATAGACCAATGTCCACTCCTTGAAGACTCCTTCATGTATTGCACTAAATTAAAGTGATTCTCATTTTTCCCCACATCAAGGTGAAGAAGCCCTTACAAACTATCTTCCACCAACTCGGTGCGATAGAGTACTGACATCCTTTCTCAACCTCCCGATGAAGGCAGAGTACTGACATCCTTTCTCACCCTCCTGGTGATGGCAAAGTACAGACATACTTTTTCATCCTCCTAATGATGGAAGAGTACCAATATCCTTTCTCACCCTCTTGGTGATGGTAGAGTACCATAATAAAATGTAAAATATCTTCTATCAATAGCCTCTAGAGGAGATGGGCAAAATTTGATGAAGGAAAAATATATCCTCAATTTGGGTAACCTTGTGAATCCCTCACAACTCCTCTCACTTGATCTCTCACACTTCACTCTCACAATCTCTCTAAAATAATCACACTCAATTGCCACTCAAAATAAAATCATAACAAAGGTATGAGTGATAGATTTTATGACTTTATATAATAAACCTAAGAAAAATGGTCCAAAGGATTGAAAATTACAAGTAAACCAACCTAGGATCGTATTGTACGATTAAGGATCTTTTGTACAAATAATTTAAAATCTCTGAGCAAACATGATTGAAAGTTCGAGTAGGTTGTTAGACCTAATAAAATTGTCCCAAGGCATACCAAGAAGGGAAAGAATTAGTAATTTAAAATTCTCTTTGATTTTAGAAAAATGATTTTAGATATTTGACACAATGATAGATTTTCTTTTAAAAAAAAAATTTCAACCATAATTATTTAAAGTGTAGAAAATAAAAATGTAGCAAAAAGTAAAGAATAGAAGAACACCAAATTTTATAGTGGTTTGGTCCAACTAGACCTACATCCACTCCCTGAAGACTCCTTCTTCAAGTATTATGCTAAATCAAAAGTAACTCTCCTTTTACTAGCACAACTAAGTGGAGAAGCCCATAAAAAGTCGCTCTTCCAATAACCCAATGTGGCAGAGTACCGATGTTCTTTCTAACCATTCAGGTGATGGAAGAATAGCAGCGTCTATTCTCTTCCTCTTAGTGATGGAAGAGTACTAACAATTTTTCAAACCCTCCTAGTGATGATAGAGTATCATGATCTTCTTTAAAATTCTTCTCTTAAGAGCCTTTAAGGAAGTAGGGAGAATCTTGAAGAGTTTACAATAGATCCTTATATTTGGGCAACCTTGTGAATCCCTTTACAATTTCCTTTCAGAAGATCTTTCACTCTTCACTCCTAAAACACTCTCCTTATCCACTCTCAAAAGAAATACTCATCAAGATGTTGGAGCATTTGTCATTAAAATACTTATAGATAAAAGACAAGAAAAACTATCATGAAAACTAAAAATTTCAACTTGAACATACTCAGATCATATATTACAAGTGTCGATCATCTATAAGAACACTTCAAAAATCTATACATGATTCTGTATGATCCTGATTTTATACTTTATTATGAAAGTTCATTAGGAATGTTAAGCCCTATTGAACTGGCCCAAAGCTAATCAAGAGGGGGGTGAATTGGTATTTAAAAATTTCTCTAAGCAAAGCACAAATACAAACCAAATCACCACAAAAAAATAAGTGCGGAAGATAATAAATGCGGAAGCAGTAAAAAACAAGAACACAAGGGTTTATAGTGGTTCGGTCAACTTGACCTATGTCCACTCCATGGAGGCGCCCTTTGAGTAT
This sequence comes from Dendrobium catenatum, assembly GCF_001605985.2. Classification (NCBI taxonomy): domain Eukaryota; kingdom Viridiplantae; phylum Streptophyta; class Magnoliopsida; order Asparagales; family Orchidaceae; genus Dendrobium; species Dendrobium catenatum. The sequence goes on along the minus strand of NW_021319484.1, from coordinate 799,519 downwards.
TGCACTACAATTGTGACTCACCTTTAGCCCCTATAGTTAAGCGAAGATGCCTTTACAAACACCTCTTTTTTCCACACCTGGAAAGGCAGAGAACCTTCCTCCTTTTGCTTCCTCCTGAAGCAGGCAGAGAACCTCGATCTCTTGCTGGAACATACCTCTCCCAACCCTTCCAAGGATAAGAGACTCGAGGGAAGAAGAAGTGGAATAATGCTTGGAGCAACCCTTGTGAATCCCCTCACAATCTCTCTATCACAAGATCCTCTCTCTCTCTCCCTCTCTCTCTCCTTTAGATTTTCTCAGGTCAAGACAGAAGCCAAGGATGTTCAAAAACATTGAACAAGAGCTCTTAAATAGAAGAGCTTTAAAGGATCTCATTAATTGCAAGTTGCCGACTATATCGTCCAGGACGATATGGAAATTATCCTGTCCGATCAGTACAAATCCCATGAGATTGGCCAAAGCATCGCCTTGAATGCAAACTGGATGATTGAAAATTAGCTTGATCATCGAGGATGATCTCACGATCGTCCCGGCCGATCAGTTCAAATCAGAGGAAAATTGTTCATCGCATGGCCCTGAATTCAAGCTGTCCGTTCCAGATCGTCCAGCACATCGCCCTGAATTTGTACTGCCGATATTTATCATCTAGAAGAAACTAAGGATTTTAGAATAGATCATCCTGGCGGATACTGCGATCATCCAGGATGATGTGATCACATCAATCATCCTTAATTACTTCCTTGATTTCCTGATCAATTAAGGCATAATTGTGAATATCGTCCAGGACGATCCAAGATCGTCCTGGCCGATTGCCAAATATACAGAATACTTTAATTGTTTATGGAAGCAATTTCTTTCTACTTTGAGCCTATCATCCAGGCCAATACAAGTATCATCCCAGCTGATTGGCTAATGATGGCTACCTTAATTAAGAACCCCTGATTAGATTTTCTTTTTTAAGCTCGATCGTCCAGGATGATGTAAATATCATCCAGGCCGATTTGAGTAAAAAGAGGAATTCCAAGTCTCTCAAGTGTGTGTGTGTAGGGTTACTTTTCATTAGTCACACCGAAGATTACAATTGACTCAAGAAGGGAAAAAATAAAATTACAGACTGACTCAACCCTAATCTACCCCATCTTGAGCTGGCTCCGTTTTTCCGTCCGATCTTTGATTCCTGAAAAGTCAGTAGGTGACATCCTAGTTTTCTTAAGTGGTTTGAGTTATAATGCCTCTTCCTAGGTTTTGTCTTTTGATCAAAAGTAGGTGACATCCTAGTTTTCTTACATGCATCTAATTCATTTTGAATCTTCAATTTTGTTCTTTTTAAGACTTCATTCTCAATCCTCAAGTTTTTCTTCATCTCTTTAGACTTCTTAAAATCAGAATCAAGTGAGGTGTGTGTGACTTTTAGTGACTCATGCTTTTCAATTAATTCAAAATATTTTTTATTTAACTTATCTAATTTATCAAGTAGAGCCATATGATTTGAATCAATTGTAGAATGATCTTTAGTCATAATTGCATGCTCTTTTTGTAACTCCAAAAATTCCAATTTTAAGCTTGCATGTGTTTTCTTGAGTTTCCTATATGATGCATGAATTTTTTCAGAAACTTCAAGAAGTTTATCTTAGAAAAGTTCACATACCTCTTCATGATCAAGATGATCGTCTGCCATCAAGCACAATTTTGTTGTCTCATTTTCTGGTTCCGTCTCCAATGAATCCGATGCAGAATCCACCCAAAATGCCTTTTGGAGTCTTTTCTTGTCCTTCCTGAACTTGGGTTTCTCCTCAGCCTCCTTTCCTTTCCTTGAGTGATCTTGAAGTATGGGACAATCAGCTTTCACATGTCCAGGCATCCTGCATTCATAACAAACAACATCAGAAGATCCTTTAGAATATTTGTTATCATTACCTTTTCTCCAATGATGCTTTTGTTTCTTCCTTAGAAAGTTTCTGAATTGCCTTGAGATGAAGGAAACTTCATCGCTCTCAGACCCGGAAGAATCGGAGTCAGATTTGTATGAGTGCCACAATTTTCTCTTTCTTTTTCTCACCTGCATCAAGATTTCTTTGATTCACCCCATGCTCGTAAGCAATGAGTGATCCAAGTAAGTTGCCAATTGAATACGTGTTCAAATCCTTAGATTCAGTTATAGCAGTGATTTTAGCATCAAAAGAGGAAGGCAAGCATCGTAAAATTTTGTTTACTTTTTCAAAGTTTGAAAGTTCTCTTCCTAAGGCATGCAAAGAAGTAATAATCTAAGTAAATCTCGTATACATTTCAGAAATTGATTCATGAGGTTTCATACAAAAAAGTTCGTAGTCATGCAAGAGAATGTTCAAATGGGATTGTTTAACTTCATTAGTGCCTTCATAAGTGATACAATATTTATCCCAAATTTCTTTACCAGTTTTACAAGTGGAAACACGCATGTAGTCTTCTGATTTTAAAGAACAGAAAAAATAATTAAGACATTTTGCATTTAATTGAGCCAAATCCTTATCATCTAAAGTCCTTTCAGTAAAAGGAAGTGGAACAGTAATGCTGTTAAGTTTACCAGTTGGAGGTGTATAACCATCCGTAACAAGCATCCACATGCGATAATCAGTAGATTGTAAAAATGTAGACATGCAAGTTTTCCAAAAAGCAAATGGGATATTATCAAACAGAGGTGGTCGGGTAATAGAGTACCCTTCTGGTGTATTACGATTCCCAAAGTTAGCCATGGATCAAAATTTAAAAAGTTTTTAAACTTAGTTTTTATGAATCTCACTCTAATACCACTTGAAAGTTCGTTAGGGATGTTAAGCCCTATAGAACTGGCCCAAGGCTAACCAAGAGGGGGGTGAATTGATATTTAAAAATTTCTCTAAGCAAAGCACGAATACAAACCAAATCACCACAAAAAAATAAGTGCGGAGGATAATAAATGCGAAAGTAGTAAAAAATAAGAACACAAGGGTTTATAGTGGTTTGGTCAACTTAACCTACGTCCACTTCCTGGAGGCGCCCTCCGAGTATTGCACTATAATCGTGACTCTCCTTTAGCCCCCACAGCTAGGCGGAGAAGCCTTTACAAACACCTCTTTTTGCCACTCCCGGCAAGGAAGGGAACCTTCCTCCTTTTGCTTCCTCCTAAAGCAGGCAGAGAACCTTGATCGCTTGCTGGAACTTACCTCTCCCAACACTTCAAAGGACAAGAGACTCTAGGGAAGAAGAAGTGGAACAATGCTTGGAGCAACCCTTGTTAATCCCCTCACAAGCTCCCCCTCACAAGATCCTCTCTCTCTCTCTCTCCCTCTCTCTCTCTCCTTTAGGTTTTCTCAGGTCAATACAACAGCCAAGGATGTTCAAAAATGTTAAACAAGATCTCTTAAATAGAAGATCTTTAAAGGAACTCATTAATTGCAAGTTGTCGATTATATCGTCCAGGACGATATGAAAATCGTCCTGGCCGATCAGTACAAATCCCATGAGATCGTCCAGAGCATCTCCCTTAATGGAAACTAGACGATTAAAAATTGGCTTGATCGTCCAGGATGATCTCACGATCATCTCGACTGATAAGTTCAAATCAGAGGAAAATCGTCCAGAGCATCGCCCTGAATTCAAGCTATCCGATCCAGATTGTCCAGCACATAGCCCTGAATTAGTACTGGCCGATATTTATCGTCCAGGAGAAACTAAGGATTTTAGAATAGATCATCCTGGCCGATCCTACGATCATCCAGGATGATGTGATCGTATCAATTATCCTTAATTACTTTCTTGATTTTCTGATCAATTAAGGCATAATTGTGAATATCGTCCAAGACGATCCATGATCGTCCTGGCCGATTGCCAAATATATACAATACCTTAATTGTTTATGGCGGCAATTGCATTCTGTTTTGAGCCTATCATCCAGGACGATGCAAGTATTGTCCCGGCCGATTGGCTAATGACGGCTGCCTTAATTAAGAACCCATGATTAGATTTTTTGTTTTAAGCCCGATCGTCCAGGATGATGTAAATATCGTCCTGGCCGATTTGAGTAAAAACATAAATTCTAAGTCTCTCAAGTGTGCGTGTGTAGTGTTACTTTGCAACAGCCACACCAAATATTACAATTGACTCAAGAAGAGAAAAAATAAAATTACAGACTGACTCAACCCTAATCTACCCCATCTTGAGTTGGCTTCGTTTTTTCCATCCGATCTTTGATTCTTGAAAAGTCAGTAGTAAAAGACAGTCTGAGACAAGTAAGAGTGTTTGCCAATCATCATAACATTGTTCATAGAACTGAATTTGCAACATATTAGTCATCTCTATAAACTAGTATTATACAGTATGAATAGTTCAAAACTGAACAAGTTTGCCTAGTACAATTGTGTTCAAACTAATTTTTTATACTATTAGTCATATGTACAAACCATACATCATAAAATATGAACTATTTAAATAAATCATGCTTCATTTGGTATGAACATGAATTACCCCATTTCTCACTTTATAGGTCTTCTATATGAAACTAGTATCTTATAATATGATCAGTTCAAACAATTATTGAAATCATTTAGGACAAACTAGTATGCACCCATTTTGCACTCTCTGAGTTATATATACGAACTCCTTTTGTTATAATATGAACAGTTCAAAAAAAAAAAAATGAGTTCATTTGGGATGAACTAGTATGCACCCATTTTGTACTCTATGAGTCGTCTGTACAAACTCCACTTTGTATAGTATGAGTAGTACAAAAAATTTCTCAGGTTTGATTTGATTAACTTTATTTTTGAGGAACTACCATGACAAACCATCCAATATAATGTGAAATCATACAATATGATTAGGTTTAAAATTTAAAGTTTTGGCTGACACCCCTAGTGTCTGTGTGCATGGTTACCCAATTATAATCACACTCTCTCAAACTCAAGAAAAGAAAAAAATTTATAGACTTTAAAATAAGAAACCCTAATCTTATTTGTCTTGAATATTTCAGCTGTCTGTAGTATGATTTTCTTGAAATGTTAGTACTCTCAAAAAACATAAAGAAAATGTATGTAAAGTATGTTAGGAGAAATACTAATCATAGCTATAATATTTTGGTGTCATAAAAACAATCACATGATATAAAACTTAATATTGAAATCTATGTTGCAATAATCTCTCCCTTTTTAATGATGGTAGAATAATTATTATTTGAGTTAACAATAAAAGTCATTTTTGTCCTAAGCTCCCCCTCAATTAATGCTAAATTTAAAAACAAGGGATTCAATTTAAGATTAAAATAATAATAAATTAAAAACAAAGCCTAACCAAATTCTAAAAACACACACAAAACACAACGACAAGATTTGAAAACAAAATAGACATACATAACAAAACACACAATTAAATAACACCTAAATCACATCAAAATATTCACACACAAATTACACAAAAATAATCATACACACAACAAAAAATAACTAATGACTCCCCCTTTTTACAATAACAAAAATTAAAGTACCTCTTGAAAAGATAAGTTTCTATTGATAAATCAAGTATATTATGAAGAAGAAAATTTTAAACTATTTGCAAAGACAATATTAATGTCCTAATTAAAAAAAGAAAGTCTAATATTTTAAATAAAAGTGTAATTAAGATAAGAAAAGTTAACTAGGTTTATTATTCATTCTAGACACACACACACACACCCACACACACACACAAACACACACACACACACACACACACACACACACACACACACACACACATATATATATATATATATATATAAAATAATGAAATAAAGATTAATTATTTTGTAATTCAATAGTGGATATTATTGCTAATTAAATGGATTTGTTTAAGAGGTAGAAAGATAAAGGAAAGAACTTTATGAAGCTTTCATTTAGCGACATGGTACATCTTTTCAATTTTTGACACACTTTATGCATCTTTAAAGTTTAAGCTAATTTTGTGCCTATTTTTACTGTGGCAAACATTGCATATATTTTTAAACCTTTAGCACATTTTGTGCATCTTTTTAAGTCTTACATACTTTGTGCATCTTTTTACATTTTTGGACTTTCCAATATCAATAAATCTTAAAACAAATTCCAATAATTAAAAAAATAAACATATTGATAAATAAAATAAATTAAATATAAGACATCTATTTTGCAACAGTTATAGCTAAATAATATTTGTTTATAAGAACATGAAGATGATCTTCTAATCTACATCTAACCAAAATTTAATTTAAAATTTTTAGAAATTAAATTTTGCAAGGATATTAATTTTTAGGGTAAAGTGTTTTAAAATTTTGTTCTATAAATCAACAACATTTGGTTAGTTTATAAAAACTTAAAATAATTTAAGAAGAATAACTTAAATTTAAGACAAACATCATTTCACTAAGAACATGTAATAGATATATCCAATACATCATACCGGAAAAGGAAAAATAAAACATAGCAAAGCCATCACATGAGATCAAAAGAAATAACACAATAAGAAGTACAAAAAAAAAATTAATATCCTGGAGGGCCTTAGTCTGGAGATGGCAGAGGGGTAAACATCGTAAAGTAGCTATTTATTATAGCTACATGAGTTTTGAAAAAGTCAAACTATCCTCTAATCCACCCCATGGCTTCATTGTACCTCATATCCTACTTGTTTAGGTGAGTCTCTATTTGATGATAATGTTGATCCAAATGTGATTCCACCCTACTAAAATGCTAGACCGATTCTTGTTAAAAAGTGAATGAAAAGAAGCATCAGTAAAGTAGATAGGAAAATGAGTAGCTTGATCAAGAATAATCAAGTTGTACTTCTTTTCTAGAATGTAAGCTTCCAAATGTACTAAAGCCACATTTTTCTCCTTTTACGAGGAAGTCAAATATCTTTAAGCTTATAGATATAGTCCAAAATCAATTGGGCTTCATCTATATCATTGTTGTTCATGATGAGATATGTGATAGTAGATAATAATGGAGTTAGGTTGATACGATCACTAGCTTTAGGTATAATAAAAGTCCTTAAAACATGTTGGATGTTCCAAGTCTACACATCAGATATTATATTGACTTGAGCAACACCTCTAAGGGTTTGATTAATTTCAAACCAGTCAAAATCAAATCTAGAGGTCATTAAGTGCACCTTAACCCCTTTTGTCCAAAGATGTAGGAAGGTGTTTAAATCAACCTTCATAATTTCTACTCATTGGTTAAAGACAAATGTTGACATCCTAGTGTGATTTTCATTCATTATCATGTTTGCAATGAAAATATGAAATGTGTCATGATGATAAGAATAAATAATAGTGAGAATAAAAGATAATTGAGTTGAGTCAAAAATAAGCATAATTGGAAAGTTTGTCTCTTTGGATTAGGAGATGAGATGCGATAATCTTAGCTTCAAAGAAATGATGGTAGGCTTCCTCATTATCTTTTGAGAGAAAGATCTTGTCAAGTTTACCAGAATGAGAGGAAGAGACCTTTGATGTTTGAGGATGCTTGTTTTTGCTAGCCATTTCTAAAGTTAGGATATGAGATGGTTTAAGATTGAAAAATATTGTGAAAAAAAAACCATCAAATACCTTACAATTTAAAGAAAACTGGAATGATTACAGTATTAAAATGGATTCATATGTACAATTATGCGATCTTAAGGGATGAAAATAATTTTGTACATATGAATGAAAACTGCCAAAAATGAAACCACTTTTCATAAACTGTCATTCAAGAGGAGTCATTTTGTACAGCATTTTGGCCATACAATCATACAAATGAATGCGTGTTCATCTGAAAAAATCAAAATAATAATTACCATATGTTGCGATTAGGCTCATCCACATGAAAAATAAATAATACGATCGTATAGATAAAATATAATTTCGTATGTACGATCTTCAAAAAAATAACTGACAATAGAAAACCTACCTATACATACAGATGAAAAAATAATAGATCGTATAGTATGAAGTTTCATCGTACAGTACGATTAGCTTAAAAAATATCATTTTAATTTGTTCATCTCACAAAAAATATCATATATAGTCTGTAGAATTTTTATAACACAAAAGTGGTTCGTACAGTACAAATGAAAATTTATTTCAAGAGATGTTAAATAATTATTGTTTTAAAAAACAAATCTCCCGTGATCCATGACATACAATAATGAAAAAAAAAAACTAATAAAAAAAAAAACCCAACACAAACTAGAGAAACAAATAACCACTAAGAACCAAACAAAGAAATAAACCAAACACATCAACATACATGAAATACATTACAAATACAATATGCTAAATTACATGTTTAAGCATTAATATCAATCACACCAAATCTAGTTCTTAAGATGCTAAAATTTTTAGTAGCTAGTGGTTTTGTGAAAATATTTGTAGGTTGATCCTTAGTAGGAATATGATGTAAATAAATTTATCCTTTAGGCACATAACCTGTAATGAAGTGATGCCTTATAATTGCAAATCTGGTTTTATGAATTATAATTTTGTTGATAGCAAACATTCCTATTTTTTCTATGATTTCCTTGCCCACTAATATTTCAGGTCAATAAGATTAACTGCAACTCAAGCCAGCTCAAGATTAGGTAGATTAGATCTGAGTCAGTTTGTAAAGTATTTTTTTCCTTTTTTGAGTCAATTATAATCTTTCTAGTGCTTGATGTTAAGTAACCCTACACAAACACACTTGGGTGGACTTTTTCTATCTAACTTAGAGTTTTCTAAATTTGTTAAAATTGTCCGAGATGATCCAAAAATTATCATGGATGATCGATCAAAAATAATAAATCCTAATTAGGGCATCCTGGTTAAGGCAGCCATCATTAAGTAAATCATCTTAGATGACTTTTGTATCAACCGGGATGATATGCTCAAATCAGAAAGAATCAGCCACTAGATCTATTTAGGCAGGTTTATTTTTTAATCATCATCCAAGATATTGGCCTGGATGATGGGGTTTAATTATGTCTAAATTGATCTGGTAATTATGGAAAGTAACTAAGGTTGATTGATTTGATCATATCATCCTGGAAAATCACAGGATCGGCCAGGACGATCAGTTTAAAAACCTTGATTGCTTCTGGACAACCAAAAATCGTACATCATCTATTCAGAGCGATGTTCTAAAAAATTTTGCATATATTTGAACTAATTGTCCAGGACGATTGCGAGATTGGCCTGGACGATCAAGTTATTTTGTTTTTATCTAGACTACCATCCAGGGCGATGTTCTGGATGATATTCCCTTATTTGTGCTAATCATACCGGATGATATATTATCAGCCTGAACTATATATTGTCATCCTGGATGATAGGAACAAAAATATTTTTAATCATCCTAAGTCGTCCGGGCTGATTAAGCTTAATTTGTACTAATCATACGACACAATATCAATATTATCTTGGACGATAAAGTCAGTTCTTGAAAATCTATTTAAAGGACTCATATTTTCTCAAGCATAAGAGTCTTTTGCTGCAGCCTTGGCAAGAGAGAGCCTAGAGGAGAGGAAGAGAGAGGGAGAGAGAGGGAGGAACTTATGAGGGGGAGCTTATGAGGGGGTTTCACAAGGGTTGCTCCAAGAAAGGGTCCAAGGTGTCTTCTCCAATCATCATTCCTCTTGCTTGGAGGCTCAAGGGAGGTCTTCTTCAACAATTGATCGAGGTTCTCTGCCTGCTTCAAGAGGAAGCAAATGGAGTCGGTTCTCTACCTCACCGAGGTTGATGAAAAGGAGTTTTTTGTAAGGGATACTCCGCCTAGCTGTGGGAGCTAAAGGAGAGACACTAAGTTAGTGCATTACTCAGAGGATGCCTCCAATGAGTGGACATAGGTCAAGATTTGACCGAACCACTATAAATCTGGTATGTTCTTTCAATCGTTTTTACCTACGCATTTTATTTCAACACATTGTTTTTCTTGTGGTGAATTGTGTTTTTGTTACAGTTCAAGATTTGATTGAGAAGTTTTTTTAAAATACCAATTCACCCCCCCCCCCCCCCCCCCCCCCCTTCTTGGTCTGCCTCGAGACTAGTTCATAAGGGCTTAACATCCCTAACAAACTTTCACTTATATCTATACATTTGGATCTTGAATGTTGAATATGATTCTTTAAAATATATATGACACTTGTATTATTACAAAAAATTAGAATAGTGACAATTAAAAATTCTAAATTCATTTGTTATTATTTTAACCAAAGAACATATGCCACACAACTACCTAAGGCTATGTATTCTTCTTTAATAGTAGAAAGGGTGACTTAATTCTTTTTTCTACAAGATCAAGAGACTAAAGAGTTTCTTATGAATTGACAAGTTCTAGAAGTACTTTTTTGATCTACCCTACATCGTACAAAATCTAAATTAGAATATATAATGATTTTAAAATAAGAGTTGTGCTCAGTATACCAAATTCCTAAGTATTGAGTTCTCAAAAGATATCTTAAAATTCTTTTAACAGTAGTCAAATGTGATTCCTTTGGATGAGCTTAAAATCTAGCACACAAATAAAACCTAAAAATGATATATGGTCTGCTACCAGTTAAGTAAAGTAAAAAATCTAATTATTCCTCTAAATTTTATTTGATCAAAATTTTTTTTCTTAGAGTCCTTATTTAATTGCATTAAGGAACTCATTGTTGAACTCACAAGTTTAGTTATGTCTTTTTCATATTTCTTAAAGATGTCCTTAAAATACTTTCATAGGCTACGAAATATTCCATCCTTATTTTGTTTTATGCTAAAACCAAGAAAGTAACTTAAGTCTCCATCAAACTCATTTCAAATTTACTACTCAGTATTTTTGAAAAATCATCACAAAATTTTTATTGGTGGATCCAATCAAGTTATCATTAACATATATTTGAATAATAAGTATGTCATCTCCTACCCTATTTAAAAAGAGTGTTGTCTACACTTCCTTTAATAAATGGCATTTCTAGTAGAAAAGTGTCAAGCCTCTCATACCAAGCCCTAAGTGCATGTTTTAGTTTATATAATGCATTTTTTAATTTAAACATATTGTTAGGGAATTCTGAATTTTAAAAACCAAGAGGTTTCTTAACATAAACATTCTCTTGTAGCACCCCATTAAGAATGGTATTCTAAACATCCATTTGAAATAATTTAAGACCATTAAAATAGGCAAAGGCTAGTAACACTCTTATCACTTCAAGTCTAACTATAGGGGCAAAAGTTTCTTCAAAATTAATTTTTTCTATTTAAATATACCTATTGGCCATAAATCTTGCATTATTTCTAACCATTTCACTTGAGTCGTTCTTTTTATTTTTAAACACTCACTTTTTTCCAATAATACTTTGATCTATAGGCCTTTCAATCAATTCCCAAAAATTATTTCTAAAAAATTGATTCAATTATTCTTACATGAATAAAATTCAAAATTTATCAAAAAGTGCTTGATTTATATAAGTGGGTTCAATCATTGATATAAAGGCAGGGTGGTTCACTTCTTTGTTAAATCTAAGCCTAGTTCTAATTGAAAGTTTGAGAAGCACTGGGAGGGGGGATGAAATGTATTTTAAAAATGAATCCTAAATAGGAGTTCTATTTTTTGATTTTTTTTTTTGTTTATTTCAGAATAATAACTTAACTAATCAAATATGGAAGCTAATAATTTAATAATAATTATAACAATGGTTATAAAATTTTAAACTACATAATGGAATACTGAAATTAATTTTTTACCACGCAATTATTGCAAAATTAATAGCAATAAAAGTAAAAGCTAGAAAAAAGAAAAAGAACACCAAAAATTTCTAAAATTGTTCGGTTAAAATTAACCCACATCCACTCCCCAGAGTCCTTCACTGTGAGATTTGCACTACTAAAAAGAGGCTCTCCTTCTACTGCCATAGTAAGGTGGAGAAGCCTTTACAAAAACTCACTTTTACCTTCCCTGATGTGGCGGGGTGCCGGATGCTATGTCCTCAAGGTGATGGTAGGGGACCTTCTTATTTTTCTCCCTCTTAGAGAAGGCAAAGAATCTTAGAGAAATTTGACCTAGAACCCTCTTCCCTTAGAGATCTCCCCCAAAACTCCCCCAAGCAATAGGAGGAGCAAGCGTGCAACTAGGTCGGAGCAACCATGTGATCCCCTCACACTACTTCTCTCTCAAGCACAAGCGCTCCTTCTCCTTCCTATCACAAGCCCTTAATCTCTTCAAAAAGATCCATATTAAGAGTTCCTTCAGTTGTTACATTCCTACCTCTTCTTTTTAATTAATAACAACATTATATATAAAATAGGATTCAAGAATCTCTAAAAACTAAAATTAGTTGTTTGTATTCATACAGTATAATCCCTAATTATACATAACAATCAGTTCAAATAAATTATCATCCTAGTAAGAAAACTACAAATGTATTACAATATTTTAATAAATCATAAGTATGATTTGAATTTGATCAAGTATGATCTACTTTATTTCTTTTATTTGTACACGAAGAATGCTAGGATGATAAAAAATTATCTATATTCATCATCCAGTATGATCCTATTCATACAGTATGATCAGTTGAGTTTAAGCAGTCTATCTTATACGATGTATTAATCATAGGGTAAGATTAGTTCAAAAATTAAAGTTTTACATAGCATGATCTTTGGTACCTTGATTCATTGTATGGTATGATCTAGTTCATACAGTATGATCATCAATCATTAATTAAAGCTTGATTTAATTGACTAATCACAAGGGTTAATTTTTTTCAAAAAAAATTTCTTTAAAAAAAAGCTCTCCCCCTTTATGTGTGCACGATGGTCATTCAATCTGTATACACTATTTTGTGGCAGACTCAAGAAATAATAAAATAAAGAAAATAAAAATTACAAACTCCCTCACATCTTATTATACCCAATCTTCAGTCTTTAGTTGTCTTGAGTAGTGTGTAATTTAACGGAAACGTTAGTACTCATAAATAAAGTAATATTCAAAATATTTAATATAGAATAAAATATATCAATCAATATTATTTTTCATGATCAAAATCACAAACTAGGGATCATAGATTTCAACAATCTCCCCCTTTTTATTGATGTATAATAATGTTACTTGGTAAGCAAGATAAATTTTTTTAAAATAAAAATATGATCATAAAAACATGAATAAAAATATTTCATTTTAAATAAAATAAACTAGACTAAATTCATGAAACAATACATACTTAAAAAGGATATAAACTAAGGAAAGAAAATTTATCCCCTTTTTAACATCACAAAAATGAGGAGTATAAAAGAAAAAAGTAGAGCAATATATTAATAATAAAAAACATAGGAAACAAAGACTAGTCAAATGATGGATCCTGATTACGTGGTGGTGGTGGTGGAAGAAAGAACTTATAAATGGAGGCAAAGTGATGATCGATCGAGGAAAATATTTTACCAAACCATCATATGTCATCCTCGTGCTGATGGTATTGTTCCTGGATACGAGAGACAATTTGGGATTTAAGTCAGTTGAGCCACTGAATAATATCATCTTGAGAATAGGCATATGCATGTCCTCTTGATGGAGCATGTCCTCTTGTTGGAGTTGCCTCCCCTTCTTCAAAAAATTCTAGGTAAACATGCTCTTGCCCCCAGTGAAATAAGATACATAAAGAGGCATCCCTATAGAAAATAAGGACATTATTGGGTTCACAAGGATAGGTCAAGTAGTTTTTGTGGTGAAGAATATATCATATGAGATGCCCTAAGGCCATATTTTATTTCCTGTGGGTGCTAGGATAGAAAATTTGAGTCATGTTCTGGATATAATCTATAATCATGTTAGCTTCATTAAATTTGTTATTTGACATGATTAACTAATTGAAGACAAATGGAATTGGGGTCATGTGTATCATATCTCTAGTTTTTAGTATTATGGATGTCCTAAGATTGAGTTGGATGATGCAAGCATTATGTGTTAAGGATTGGAAAAGTGGTTAGTGCTGGTTTAAAGAAACATTTTTAAGAAGCAAATTTATGAAACTTTAGTAAAAAATCATTGGTTATAAATGAGTGGGATCGAGGTCCATTTGTAGAAAGATCGATATGTTCAGTGAGGTCTACTTTAGTGATTTTGATATTTTGATGACAAACATATGAAGTCAAGGTCAAGTTATCTAGGTTGATTCTAAGGTTTACAAGGATCTTATAGAGTTGCTCATAATTAAATGAAAAGGCTAGGATAAGATGAAATTAAAGGGAAGTGGAAGAGGAGAGGCTCATCACCTCAAAGTTAAGTGTAACTAGATTTAGCATGCGAGAAGGAGTGATCTTTCATGCTTTGAATTAGTGGTAGGCATTCTTTTCTTTAGCGAAAAGGAAGCTGTCGTCATAGCAACGAGAGGAAGAGGAGCTCCCGAGAACCATTAAACCATATTTACTTCCATTAGCCATTGAGTAGAGAAGATTTGAGAAAGGTTGAGTGAAGAAAGGTTAAGTGAATTGAGTAGATTTCCCTTCCTATTTATAGAATTTTTAATTATTTGTAGAATACAATTTAGAATCGTACAAAAAAATTAAGGAGTTGATTCATCCGGGCAACCTATTAGGAAAAGTTGGTTAAATTGTATAGTATGATCATAATCGTATTGGATGATATGAAGGAAATATGTTTGCCCCGAAGGGTTAGCAGTATAGCCTTTGACAAAAAGTATTGTATAGTATGAACATGTGTTCATGCAGTATAATCAAGAATAATATAATACTGGCAAAATTTAATTCATCCCAATCCATTCTATCACATAGATCATATCGTTCAAAGTGAGATATCATACAGTATAAATGACAATAATATTGTACCAAATGAATTGAAAGTGTAGATGATCAGTAACACGTGGATCATATAGTATGAATAAGGTTACATACAATACAATGTGAAGAACAATGATCTAATCTTAATTGCCGATTAAATAGAGGGTTGTGATCTGTACATTTGTGATAATCATATAATATGAATGTGAATCGTACAATACGATATTTATAAAGAGTTGAACATTTTGGTAATTCAGTGAAATGAGTTTGTGAAGATTAGTAAACATTTTCAACCTTTTTTTTTTTTTTGAATCAATCATGAATGTCTATAACACATAGTTTTGTCTTTAAGGTGTTAAAGGTGTTATAGGCTAGTAGTTTTATGAATATATTTTTAATTTATCTCCTGTAGCTATATGGTGCAGTTATATATCTTCTTTAGCTACATGATCACTTATGAAGTGATGTCTAATGTCTAAACATCTTATTCGAGAGTGTTGAATTAGATTTTTTGATATAAAAATTGCACTAGTGTTATCACATTTAATTAGGATAGTTCCTACAGGTAATCCATGATCTAAGAGTTATTGTTTCAACCATAAAACTTGTGCAGCATAACTTCTTATTGCTATATATTCTCCCCCGACCATGAGAAGGGCTACATAATTTTATTTTCTATTGGTCCAGGAAACTAAGGATTGTCTTATGAATTAACAGGTTATAGAGGTGCTTTTTCTATCTACCCTACTCCCTACAAAATCAGAATCTAAATATCCTAAGATTTTAAAGGAAGTGTTGTGTATAGGATATCAAATTCCTAAGCTTGGAGTGCCTGGTAGATATCTAAGAATTCTCTCAATAACAATCAAGTGAGACTGTTTTAGGTCAGCTTGGAATATGGAATAGAGACACACACTAAATATTATATCTAGTCTACTTGTAGTTAAATAGAGGAGTGATCCATTTATTCCTAAAAATTTTATCTGGTCTATTAACTTTCCATTCGGGTCTTTGTTTACTTGAATGGTAAAACTCATGGGAGTGTTCATGGAATTAACACTGTTCATTTCATATTTTTTCAGAATATCCATGATGTATTTAGTTTGGCTAAGGAATGTTCCATCCTCCATCTATTTTACACTAAAACTAAGAAAGTAATTTAGCTCTCCCATCATTCTTATTTCAAACTCCTTACTCATTATTTTTGAGAATTCGTCACATAAGGTTTTACATAAATTTGAATAATGAAAATTTTATCTTTTACCCTTTGTAGGAATAGGGTGGTATCTATAATACTATTAGCAAATCTTCTATCTAGTAATAATAATCCAAGTCTTTCTTACCAAGCTCTAGGTGCTTGCTTTAACCCATATAGTTCATTTTTTCAATTTAATGCATGGTTTGGAAATTATGAGTTTTCAAAGCTGCGGGGTTACTCAACATAAACATCCTTTTTGATTACCCATTTTAGGAAAGGACTCTAAACATACATTTGATACAATTTAAAACCCTTTAAGCCAGCAAAAACTAATAGCACCCTTATGGCTTCTGTATCAGCTTCTAGGGCAAACGTTTCCTCAAAGTCTATGTCCTGAATTTTGTTATACCTCTTAGCTACTTGTATGGCCTTATTTCTTATTATAAGTCCTGAGTAATTCACCTTTTTTTTAAAGATCCACTTTGATCCAACCATACTATTCTCTTTAGGTCTCTTGATTAATTCCCATACATCATTCCTAATAAATTAGTTCAGCTCTTTTTGCATCGTTATGATTAAGAATTCCCCCCCTAAAGCTTGATTAATACTTGTGGGTTATATCATAGAGATAAATTCAAAATGACTAACCTCTTTTATAAGTCTGTACATAGTTCTCACATATTCAAATGAGTCTCCTAAAATTAATTCCTTAGGATTACTAAAAGAATATTTTTAATCTCTAGGCAGTGATTCCTGAGGTTCAACTCTATCTCCAATGGTAAAGGTTTCTACCTCCAGAATAGTCTCTGCCTATTCATCATCAAATTTAGGTTCAAAGATCCTATCTAATTCATCAAATACTATATGGGTAGATTCTTCTACTACCAGGGTCCTCATATTAAAGATTTTATTGGCTTTAACAGCAGTTGAATAACCTAAAAAGAAGTATTCATCAGCCTTAGGATCAAATTTTCCTGGGGAGATTTTCCATTGATTAAGATAAAACATTTCTAACCAAAGACATTCAAGTGGGAAAAATTTGGTGTTCAACCCTTAAGGAGTTCACAGGATATTTTATCCAACTTATATTTAATGTTCCCTCTATTTAAAACCTAACAAGCAGTGTTCACTACTTTTGCCCAAAAAGTATCTTGGAAGAGTGTACTCAACTAGCATTGCCCTAGTAGCTTCTACCATGGTTCTATTCTTTCTCTCAGCAATCCCATTTTGCTAAAGAGTCCTAAGGGAAGAGAAGTTATGCTCTATTCCTATATATTGAAAGAAGGATTCAAACTTTTCATTTTGAAACTCTTTATCATGATCACTATAGATTATTGAGATTTCTCATCCTAATTTTCTTTTGAATACAAATGGAGAAATTTCTTATGTATTTTCATGCTAGAATGACATATTCTCTTATGTCATAGCCTAGAGTCATCCATTATTATTTTTAAATACAAGTAACTTGAATTTTAAATGTATTTAAGATCTAACATATATACATTATTCAATCATTTTCCTTCTAACACAAGTTTATCATTAAATCTAATCAAACATTTGTTGGAGAGAAACAATATGTCAAATTCTTTGTTAGATAATTGCCTAATACTTAATAGATTATGCTTTAAACCATCAACTAATAAAGTATTTTCAATTACAATTTTTTTGGAATTTTCAATGATTCTTGAGCCCACCACTTTTCTAGTGGTGTTTTCTCCTAATGTCACCTTGCCTACTATCTTAGCTTCTATTGTAATGAACTCCTTCATGTCTCAAGTCATATGTCTTGAGAAGACACTATCCAGGTACCACATGCTGTTAGTAGGTCTTTGATGAGATCATCCTTATATTGTCATTCAAAGATTAGATTTGGGAACCCAAGTGAATATTGGTTCCTCCTTATTATTCTTGAGTGAATGAGATATATTCATGATATGATGTGATGAATGCATCTTAGGTCTCTGACCAAGATGTGGCCTATGGTGAATCATACAAGTATGAGCTATATGACTTAGCATTCCATAACAAAAGAAACTAACACCGGGAAATGGGTTCACTTCCTATGATTATATGATGCATGCAATTCTAAGGGGTTATTCAATTGAGCTAACAAGGGTGATGGTTTATTATTTTTAAGTGCTGTAATGTTTGCTTGCAAAACTTTATTTGCATATTTATAGGCTTCCACTTCCACTTTTCATGCTTGCTCAATGCTATCTAATTGATAAGCAAGTTCATGTAATTCCTTAAATTCATTTTCTAGCTCAATATGTGATGTTCTTAAGGAATTGTGTGCATCCGATAACTCAATGTGCTTCTTATTTATTGTATCAAATTCATCAAGCATGGAAATGTAATATCTATTTAAGTATAATATTCTTTAACTAAATTAGCATATATTTGATGTTAAGGTTAGAATATATTTTCTTTAATTTTCTATACGAATCATGAATTTTTATAGAAATAACTAACAATTCTTCATAAGAAATTTTACAAACCCTTAGCCATTGGACAAAAATTGTTATTTTACGATTGCCCTTAGCCATTGGACAAAAATTCTTTACATCCTCCTCTACTTCTTCTTCTGATGATTCTGAGGAAAAGTCAGCCCAAATGGCTTTCTTTGTCTTTAACTTTCCCTTCTTGTACTTTGGCTTCTCCTCGCCCTACTCCTTAGTTGTATGGGTCTTCACATTGGCGAAATCAGCTCAGAGATGACCTGGTTTTCTGCACTAAAAGCAAATTGTGTTAGATGTAACTTTAATACTCTTTTAGCTTTTATCCTTATTCTATTTTTTTTATGACGCCTTAGTTATATCTTCATAAAATTCTTGAATTATAGGTCATCAAGGCTCTATCGTCATCTTCCTCCACTACAGAACTGTCTCTTTCTGAATTGTTTGCTATTAGAGCCACCGTTCACTCCTTCATCTCTCCTGCATCTTTTTTCCTCTAACTCACTCCTTACTTGTAGGTTTTGAATGACCCAAGTAAATTGTCAATGAAATAAACATTTAAATCTTTGGAATTAGTGATTGTATTTATTTTTGTATCATAAGAACTCTATAAGTACCTGAGAATTTTATTGAACTTTTTTGAATTAGATACCTCTCTACCTAGTGCATGCAAGGATGTCACTATATGGGTAAACCTAGTGTACATGTCAGATATTGCCTCTTTAGGTTTCATCTGAAAGAGTTAATTACCATGTAGTAAAATGTTTAATTTAGACTGTTAAACCTCACTAGTTCCTTTGTACGTGTTATATAATCTGTCCTAGATCTTCTTACCAATAGCACATATGGACACTCTCATATAGTCTTTTGATTTCAATGAGCAAAATAAATAATTCAAGCATTTTGCATTTAAATGCGTAAGTTCCCTATCCTCTTTTCTCCATTCTTTAAATGATATTTTAGACTTAACACCATTTAAAACCTGAAAAAGTGCAGTGTAACCTTCTTGTACCAACATCACCATATGGTAGTTTATAGATTGTAAAAATGTAGACATTTAACTTTTCTAAAAATCAAATGTTATTTTGTCAAATAGGGGTGGATGAGGTATGGAATGCCCTTCCGCAGTGTTATGATTACCAAAAAGTGCCATGATAGCTTTTCACAAGGTTTTAAAACACTATATTTGAGACACTACACTTATACCACTTGAAAGTATGAGATGCACCAAGAGGTAGGGGTGAATTGGTATTTTAAAAATGAATCCTAAATTGGAGTTCTATTTTTTGAATTTTTTTTTGCTTATTTAAATGAGATAACTGAACTAATCAAATTTAAAATTTAATGATTTGATAACATTTGCAACAATGGTGATGAAATTTTAAATCTTATAACAGAATACTAAAATCAAAATTTCACCAAGCAGTTATAGTAAAATTAAATATAAGAAAAGTAAAATGTAAAAAAATAGAAATAGCACACCAAAATTTTTAATAGTGGTCCGGTCAACCGTGACCTACATTCACACCTTGGAGTCCTCAACTCTGAGATTTAAACTACTAAAAAGCAACTCTCCTTCTGCTCCCACAGCAAGGAAGATAAGCCTTTATAAGAACTCACTTTCACCTTCCCCGATGTGGTGGATTGTCGGACGCTATGTCACCCTCTCAATGATGGCAACGAACATTCTCAATTTTCTCCCTTCTAAATAAGGCAGTTATCCTTCGAGAACTTTGACCTAGAATACTCTCCCCCTAGAGAGCTCACCTAAGCCATAAGAGGAGCACGAGTGTAGCTAGAAAAGGGCAACCATGTGATCCCTTCATACTACTTCTCCCTCATACACAAGGCCACCTTCTCCTTACTATCACAAAACTAGAGTCTCTTCAAGAATCTCCCTCTGAAGAGTTCCTTTAGCTGTCGCATTCCTCTTACTTTTTTTTTTTAAGAATTACAACATTGTATATATAATAGGCTATTAAAAAACCCTAAAAATTCAAATTAGCCAATTTTATTCATACAATATGATCACAAATCATACAGCATGATAAGTTTAAAACAAATCTTGTCCTAGTACGAAGGAGTATGGATATGTAACAATTTTTCAATTCATCATACAATATGATACCAATATCTTCTAGTATATTCTACTTTATTTCTTTTGTTCTTATGGAACAAATGCTGGGATGACCAAGAATTTTCTTAGTTCATCACCATGTACGATCATATTCGTATAGTAGGATTAATTGAGTTTATGAGGCTCATCTTATACGATGTATTAATCATATAGTATGATTAGTTTAAAAATCAAGGTTTTGTTTGGTACGATCTTTAGTATGAAAAAAAACCACCTCGGTTCATCATACATTATTATACATTACGATCATCAATCATTAATAAAACTTTGATTCCATTGACTAATTATAGGGGTAAATTTCAGCAAGATTTTATATCATCATATAGTATGATGTGTTTAAAATTAAAATTTTAAAATCATATTTAAATTAATCTAGAGGTTAGGGTTAAGTGTTGAAAATAAATCATACAATATGATCAAGGTCATACAATATGATTAGTTCATAGAGGCTAATTTCTAATTAACTGTTAAGCCACCCTTTTGAAAATATATTGTGCAGTATGATTTAAAATTGTACAACATAAATTATTTTAAAAAAATATTTTTTTCTTTTAAAAAAACTCTCTCCGAGTGTACGTGCATGGTCACTCAATCTGCATGCACTATTTTGTGGCCAGACTCAAGAAATTAAAAAAATAAGGAAAATAAAAATTAGAGACTACTTCACATTCTGTTCTGCTCAATCTTGAGTCTTTATTTGTCTTGAGCAGTGTGTAATCTCCCTTAATGTTAGTACTCATAGACAAAAGTAGCATTCAAAAGATTTAATGAAGAATCGAATATTTTATTCAATGTTATTATCATCATCAAGATCACAGACTAGGGATCACGAATTGCAACAATAATACCACACTTGGTTCACCTAAAATCAATTCTTTTGGATGAATTTTTGAAAATATCTATTCTCTTGGAATTATATTTTTTATTCTAACATTCTCTTCAGAATTTATCTTTTTGATTACTAGGAAGATATCTTTTATATATTCTTCATCCAACATTAGCTCTTCAGAATAATATATTCATCAAAAATTACATGTGTGGTCTATTCAACTACCAAAGTTCTCTTGTTATAAACCATACAGGATTTGCCAGCACTAGAATATCATAGAAAAACTCTTTTAAATGATTTAGGATCAACTTTTCCTATATGAGTTTTTTACATTATAATAAATTAACCCCTTACATCCAAAGACATATAAATAGGAAAGATTTAATGTTCTCCCCTTAAGAAGTTCATAGTGTGTCTTCTTCAACTTGGATCTAATGTTCACCCTATTCAGAACATAACAAGCTATACTAACTACATCAACAAAAAAATATTTTGGAAGTGTATATGCATCTAACATAGCTCTAGCAGTGTCTATCAAAGTTATGTTCTTTTTTTCAATAACCCCATTCTACTGAGGGGTCCGAGGTGCTAGAAACTTATGATAAATTAATTGATCTTTACAAAAATCTTTAAATTTTTTATTTTTTAACTCTCCTCCATGATCACTTTCAATTGACAAAATTTGTAACCCTATATTTCTCTAAATCCAAGTTGAAAAGTTTCTAAATTTATCAAATGATTCACACTTATTTGATAAGAAGCTGAACTAAGTTAATCATAAAAAATCATCAACAATTGTATTCCTAAAACTTTACCTCCAAGACTTACAGTGCTATCCGATCCAAAAAAATCCTTGTGTATAACTTCTAGTGGTTGGTTTGCTAATCTAAGATCTTTAATTGAATGATAGGACTTCACCTATTTTCTTAATTGAAATACATCACACTGGTGATTCTTAATGAAGCATAATTTGGGTATTCCTCTAACCAACTCATTCTGTTAAATCTTCCTAAGATTTTTCATGCTTACATGACAAAGTCTTCTATGCCCTAACCCTAATTCATCAGTGATTCTTTTAAGACCAAAGCATTAGAAGGTTTTACAAAGCTTAAATTAAGCATGTATAAATTATTTACCCTATTTTCATAGAACACATCAATTCCATTTTATCTTATAATGCAAACTGTAGGAAAGAATTTAACACTATAACTGTTATCACAAAGCTGACTAATACTTAACAAGATATGTTTTAAGCCTTCGACCATTAAAACATTCTTAATAAAGAAATTGTTCTTATTGCCAATCTTAAATGAACCTACTACTTTCCTAATGGTATTGTCTACCAATGTCACTTTGCCTCCAATCCTGGCTTCCAGTGAAATGAATTGAGTTGTATCTCCATTGACGTGCTTCAAACATCTATTGTCTAGGTACTACATGCTCTTATGAGGACTTGAATGAGAGCATTTATACAAAATTATCAAATGTTAGACTTGGGAACCCAAATGAGTTTGGGTTATTCTTTTGCTAATGATAATCTATATTCATGTTTGATATGCTGTGATTTATGCATCATAAGTCTCCATGCTCGATGTGTTCTACTATAAATTGCTCAAGTGTGAGAGATATGTCCTAGCATTCAACATGAAAAGCATTTAACACAAGGAAAAGGACTTATTAATATATGTAAGTTATAATATATTTCTTTGTTTTTAAAATTTTATGCTTCTGATCAGGATTGGAAAACTATTTAACTTAGGGGGTATCTTATCTTCCTTAAAATCTTTCAATTTCTCTTTAAGATATGAGTTTGCTCTTTCTAAAATAGCATTGTCATCTTTTAACTCATTTTCTCTTTGATTTGTTTAATCTATAAACACCTTATATTTATTCTCAATGTCAACAGAGGATGTTTTTAATAAATCATGTTTCTTACTCAAATTATTAAATTCATCCAATAATGTCATATGGTTTCTAACAATAGATGTGTCATCGTTCCTAAGAATTTCAAGCTCATTTTGTAAATTTATAATATCTATATTTTTGTAGTTTCTTGACTTTCTTTGTTACAAATCTATTTTTCATGTCTTATGTTTTAATGATTGACAAACAGTATTTCTCTTGGACTACTTGTTGCTTCTAACTTTTCAGGAATCGAAGATCGGACGATCAAGAAGAAGCCAGTTCAGGATTGCGTAGGTTTAGGGTTGAGTTAGTCTGTACTTTTGATTTTCACCTTTTTGAGTCTACTTGTAATGGTTAAAAGACTGATACTTAGTAACCCTACACACACACACTTGAGAGATTTAGAATCTCTGTTTTTGCTCACATCGGCCTGACCGATCTATTGGATCGTCCTGGACGATCGAGTTCAAAACAGAGACTCTAATCAGGATTCTTAATTAAGGCAGCCGTCATTAACATATCGGCCTGGACGATACGTGTATCGGCCAGGATGATAAGCTCAAAATAGAAAGAAGTAGCCGCCATAGACAGTTAAGGCATAGTGTATTTTTAAATTATCGGCCAGGATGATCAAAGGATCAGCCTGAACGAAATTACCAAATTATGTCTTAATTGATCAGGAAATCAAGGGAGTAATTAAGGATGATTGATATGATCATATCGTCCTGGATGATCGCATGATCGGCCAGGACGATCTAGTCAAAAACCTTAAGTTACTTCAGGACGATAAATATCGGCCAGATGAAAAACAGGGCGATGCTCTGGACGATTTTCCTCTGATTTGAACTGATCGGCCAGGATGATCGTGCGATCGGCCTGGACGATCAAGCCAAATTTCAGTCGTCCAGGACTATTCCCAGGGCGATGCTCTGGCCGAACTTCTTAGTTTTGTACTGATCGGCCAGGCCGATGTCCATATCGGCATGGACGATAATGTCGGCAACTTGCAATTAATGAGCTCCTCTTGAGCTCTTCTATTTAAAGAGCTCTTGTTCAACATTTTTAAAAGAGCTTTTTGCTGCTGCCTTGACCTGAGAAGACCTTGAGGAGAGAAAGAGAGAGAGGGAGAGAGAGAGGATCTTGTGAGGGGGAGCTTGTGAGGGGATTCACAAGGGTTGCTTCAAGGATCGCTCTGCTTGTCTTCCGTCTGGAGTTTCTCGTCCGTAGAAGGGTCGGTATAGGTAAGTAATTTGCTTTTGGTTGTGGTTCTCTGCCAGCTTCAGGAGGAAGCAAAAGGAGGTAGGTTCTCTGCCTTGCCGGGTGGCAAAAAGAGGTTTTTGTGAGGGCTTCTCCGCCTAGCCGTGGGGGCTAAAGGAGAGTCACGTTTTGTAGTGCAATACTTGGAGGGTTCCTCCAAGGAGTGGACGTAGGTCGAGTTGACCAAACCACTATAAATTTCTGTGTTCTTTTTCTTGCTTCAGCACTTTTTAATTCCGCATTTATTTCTGTGGTGTGATTTGGTTTATGCAATTTTTATTCTTTGTGAAAAGAGTTTTTAAAATACCAATTCACCCCCCTCTTGGTTAGCTTGGGACTAAGTTCATAGGGCTTAACATCCCGAACGAACATTCATTCTTAAATGCAGTATATATTTTCTCAGAAACTTTAAATAATTTGTTATTGGATCAATAACAAACCTCATCTTGATGAGACTAATCAACTCTATCTACTATTAAGCGCAAGTTTGTTACTTCCTCTTATATTTTTATTTATGAGGATTCTAAAATTAAGTCAGCCCAAAAAGCTCTTTTCAATCTTTTCTTTCCCTTCATAACATTGGTTTTCTCTTCAACTTTCTCCTTACCAAGATTAGCTTTGAGATTCAGGCAATCGTATTTAGTTTTTCATGGCTTCCTGCATTCATAACAAATTATATAATTAGAAATTTGTGCATTCTTATGGAACTTACCTTTTTAAATTTCCTCATCAAGAGTGCAATATCTTCTTCATCCTCAGGCTGTTACTGATCACTTTCTAAGTCATCCACTTTCAACATAATATTTTTCTCCTTTTGCTTGTTACTAACATCAATCTATCATTATGTCACTCCTTGCTTGTAAGTAATCAGTAATCTATGAAAATTGTCAATAGAATAAACATGTAGGTCTTTTGACTCAATTATCAAAGTTATCTTTGCATCATAAGCAGTAGGTAAACAATATAGGATTTTATTAACTTTTTTAGAATTCGTTAGTTCCTTACCTAAAGCATGAAATCTGGTGAGTATCTGTGTAAAATGAGTATTCATGTTAGAGATTGATTCATTCAATTTCATGTGAAAAAGTTTATAATTGTGTAATAGAATGCTCAATCTAAATTGTTTCAACTCATTAGTTCCTTCATATGTTATGTAAATTCTATCTTAAATTTCTTTTCCAGTTTTACAGGTTGAAACACACATATAGTTCTCAGATTTCATGGCATAGAAAAACTATTTAAATATTTTATATTTAACTAAGCTAGTTCTTTTTCCTCTAATATCCAATAAATAAATGGTGTTTCAGTCATATTTCCATGAATAAATCTAGTCAGTTTAGTGTAACCTTCTTGTACAAAAATGCATATGCGATAGTCAAATGATTGTAGAAAAGTAGACATAAAAGTTTTATAAAAATTGAAAGGTGAGTTATCAGATAGCGGTAGTCTAGTGATCGAATATCCTTCAGGATTGTTACAGTTTCCAAAGGTAGCCATAACCATTTTTTAAAAACTTGTCTAAACCTTAATTTTTGAAATAGGCTCATAAACTACTTGAAAGTTAGAGTAGATTATTAGACCTAATAAAACTATCCTATTGCTAAGCGAAAGGGGAGTGAATTAATAATTTAAAAATTCTCTTAGATTTTAGAAAATTGATTTAAGATATTTAACATAATGATTAATTTTCATAAAAGATTTTTCAGCCATAATAATTTAAAGTGTGGAAAATAAAATGCAGTAAATACTAAAAGATTAGAAAATTAAAAAATTTTATAGTGGTTTAGTCCATTTAGACCTACGCCCACTCCATGAAGAATCTTTCATAAGGTATTACACTAAATCAAAAGTCGGTTTTCTTTTGCTCCCAAAGCATGGTGGGGAAGACCTTACAAAACCTCTCTTCCACAAACCCGATGCGACAGTTTACCAACATCCTTTCACACCCTCTAGGTGATGGCAGGGTACCGACGTCCTTTCTCACCCTCCTGGTGATGGCCGATTACCAGCATCCTTTCTTTTCCTCCTTGTTATGGCAGAGTACAATGATCTTCTTTGAAATTCTTCTCTTATGAGCCTTCAAGGAGGTAGGGAGAACCTTGAAGAATAAAAAAGAGATCCTTACCTTTAGTCAACCTTGTTAATCCCCTCACAATTTCCTCTCAAAAGATCTCTCACTTTTCACTCCTAAAACTCTCTACCAAACACTCTCCTTATCCACTCTCAAAAGAACCTCGCAGCAAGATGTTGGAGCAACAATTTTTAGGAAATTTATATATGAAATACTAGAAAAACCATCCAAATAACTAAAAATTTCAACTTGAATGAAAGTAGATCATATAGTATAATCATGGATTATCTATACGAGAAAAATTTTTTTTTGAAGAAGCATAGATTTCAATAAAATAAAAGAACAAAACAAGATACTACAAATTGGATTCCTGCTTTAACAAATTAAAAAAAGGAAGAAGGAACCTTATTCAAGCTAAACACATCCCAAATAAGACTACTAAAAAGGGCATGGTTAGCACACAAATTGGATAACTTATTACTTTTCCTTCCTATAGAATTAAAAAAGACAAAGTTGAAATTGTTTAGAAAATCAAGATCCTACTCTTTATAATTGCCAATTTTCCAAACACCTTTAAGAAAAGAGATAATGTTCGAATTTTCACCTTCAATGATTATACCTTTATACTTGAACATCGAATCTTAAATCACACCCTTCAAAGATTGTATTGATGAAAGCTCCAATTGTGCAATATCCAAGTGTACAGAAGACTTCCCAAATGCTAGCAAAAATCTACCTTTGCAATCACGAAAGCCCCTACCAACTCCTTCTCTATATGAAGAGACTAGAGAGGCATTTACATTGACCTTTATCTATTTGGGGTGAGGAGGATACCAAATATTAGATAAACTAAATGATTCGTAAGCAACCTAGTGGCCCAAGTTGAAATGTCAAAAGTTGTATGAGACCGAGGAATAACAAATAACATTGGAAGAAATAAAAATTGAGCTTTCTTCCACACCTCATGAATACACCTATTCCTTTCTTTCCAAGAGAGGAATATTGTATTACAATAAATTAAGGAGAATTCCATCCTTCAGAGCAAGTATATCCAACCATTTAAGACATTCTTCAAATCTGTCAAACAAAGGAATACCAAATCCCTAATGGTTTAAGTGTAGAAATACCTCCTTACGCTTGAGGCATTTGAAGACAATGTGATCTACATCTTCAATTTCATTACACGTTCTAGGTCAATTTCCATCACCAATTAACCTTCTATAATATAAAAAATGAAATGATGGAATATCATTTCTAGTTAGCCTCCAACAGAATACTTTAATACGAGAATTTAACTTAGCCTTCTTGACCCACTTCCACGGCTGCAAATCAATACAATCTTGAACCGAGGGCCCTATTACCTCTACACATTGCTTAGGTTTTTTTGGATATAAAAATAATAAACCATATTTAATATATATATATATATGCATGTTGAATCATGTTATAAAGTGATAAAGTATAGTGTGAAACCCATAAGGAAGTTTATTTACTTGCAACAAACTTATATTATTTATCATAATTATAATTATTATCCTATTGAAATAAATAAAATATTTTTGGAGAGTCTATCAAAGAATAAAATATTAAAAAATATGTGATATAATATTGAATTAAATTATTTTTGATTGATGATGGATTACAATATCTATTGGCCTCCTTCATTTATATTACCTCCTTAAGAACCTTAAATAATATATGTCTCATGTCTACGCATGCAAACATCCTATCTTAATTCTCGTTGTTCTTGCATCCCTTCATCGAGGCTATGCATTATACTATATTTTAACTACATATAAGACCATTGTGTGCTTTAAATAAATTAAAAAAATTTGAAAATTCTTTTTTTTTTTTAGGTTATAGAATAAGATACTTCATTTGTACTCCACATACATTTTACTTCATCAATGCAATGCAATAGAAATAGTCTCTTTTTTTTTTTTTTTTTTTTTTTTTTTTTTTTTTTTTTTTTTTTTGAGAAAAGCAATTCAATTGCATTAACAATTAAGAAAGTTATTACAAACTAGTACCCATAAACTAATTCCTCCTTTAACAATTGAATAAATGAAGGATGAATCTTATTCATAGATAAGTCACACAAATAAAAATTTCTTAAAAGAGCATAGTTAACACACAAATTTGCTAACTTATTACAACCTCTATTTACCCAACTGAAAACAACATAATTAAATTCATTTAAGAAAGCAAGATCTTCCTTCCAAATACCACCCAAATCTTTTAAAAATTTGATTATGTTGTTGTTGTCTCTTTCAATAATTATCCCTTTGTAACTTCACAACCAATCTTTTTTTATATATTTTAAAAGATGAACTGCCAAAAGCTCTAGATGTGAGACATCCCAATGAATACAAGAAAGTCCATAAGCTAGAAGAAATCTTACTTTACTATCTCGGATTACTCCTCTTACTCCTGCTTTATATGATTTCTACAAGGAAGCATCCAAATTAATTTTAATCCAATCAGGAGGAGGAGGGTGCCAACAATCCAATAGTTTATTCAACTAATTAGTACCCCAATGACCCGATTTGGCTCTATCACCCATAAAAGATATAGAAGCATAGCTTGCAAAATTTGATGTAATCACCATAGCACTATCATCTTTCCCTCCATGAAGAAACATGTTCCTAGCACGCCAGGTGAGGTAGACTGAATTATTAGCATATTTTTCCATCCAATTCTAGAACTCATGAAATGAATCAAAACTAGGAAAACCAAACCCCATTTGTTGAGATAGTTCAAGACCTCCACTAGCTTCACATATTTAACCCTGACATGATCGAGATCTTCCCAAACATTATGGCCTTCGGGCATCCAAACTCCTCTTGGATTCTTCTATGGTAAAGGAAATTGAATGTAGAAATAGCATTATTAAAGACGCGCCACCAGAAAACTTCCACTCGAGGCCTAAATTTAACTTTTTAAAAAAATTCCCAATATAAGCATGAAGAATCCTCCTTAACCGTGGCATTGTAAGAAATAACTGAAATAGAACATCAAGATTTAAAATGAATGAGTTCCAAATAATCTTCTTCCCTTTCCAAATGAATTGAAATTTTATAGATTATGCATATGAGATCACCGCCAAAGAAAATTTTAAATGCCTCTACATTCCATCTTCCCTCAGCAATAAGCTTATCCACCATCAGATTAACTTGTTAAGGATTAGCAATAAAAGTAGGCAATTTGTTTATACTTTTATCTAAGATCCATATATCATTGTAAACAACAATCGAGCAACTAGTTCCAACCTTCCACGTCAACTTGTTTTTGAGAGTCCATACCATTTGCAATAATTTTGCAAGAGGAACTCCCTTTCCTTCCACCGAGCTCTCCACAATCAACACCATACTTAACTCCTAGCATTTTTAATATCAAGGATTCTTTATCCTTAATTAATTTCCAAGCCAACTTTTATCTCAAGGGTCCAACCATATCCAAACATGAATGAAGACCTCGCCCGCCCCAGCTTGCTGGTTTGCATAGATTACTCGAGCTCACATAGTGAAGAAAATGTTTTCCATCCTTCTTATTCCAAATGAAATTTCTACAAATCTTGTCCAATTCCTTCAACACACTTTTTGGAAAAAGAGCAAGCGTGCAATAGAAAATCAGAATAGCTTAGAATATAGACTTGATAAGAGTGAACTTTCCTGCCAAAGAAATGAATTTGGATCCCCAAATATGAACTAACTGCAAAGCCTTTTCAATAATTAAATGAAAGTTTTCCATCTCTAATCTCCTTAACACCACCTTTATCACAAGACATTTGAACTCCTTAACCACTTTGAAGCCCATAATTCTTTCAATAGATATTCTCTTCTTCTTCTTCTTCACATGTTTCCCAAAAAGAATAGAAGATTTCCCCGAATTAATCTTTTGCCCAGTCCAACCATACAAGTCATAAAAAATATTTCTAATTTCCTTCACCTCTTTAATCTTTGCTTCAAAGAACATTAAAATATCATCTGTATATAATATATGAGAAATTATGGGACCATTTAAAATATCATCTGTATCAACTTTAGAAATTAGCACTATTCAAGTTTCATTCCATCCAACATTTATCACTCCCAAATTGAAAAAAAAGTTTAATTGTATTCCAAATATCATCTTTAATAATTCACCAATAAGTTTTCACGAAAGAATAAGATATATCATCATTCCTTGGTGAGATGTTGTCACTAACTTGATGAACCACTGCTTCCACTTCCTGCATCATTAGCTCCATATTTAAACACAACTTATCATTGTCATCAAGAGAACAAATAGATGAAGGCCACCCATCCAATTTATAGGTCCTATACTTCCTTTTATCCATTAATGAATGCCAAAAAAACATCAACAATTTGATCTTGATCTTCAACCTCTATCCCTTTGCCATCCTTAATTTTATAAATCCAAATTGAATTCATTCTTGCAGTGGCAAATGAGTGGAAAAAAATTGAATTTGTGTCGACATCATACAACCATTTAACCTTGGCTCTTTTCTTCCACATGGTGTTCAATCGTGCCACGACTGAATTTAGTTCGCCAACCTTTGCCTTAAGAGGCCAAATATCCTCCTCCGAGATCCAACCAACCTCTACTTTCTTCAATTGTAACTCCAATATACTTCTCTTTAGATCTTCTTTCTAAATAACATAGATCCCATGCTTTGCTTTAATCCAGAAGAATAAAGTTTTTAAGGTTCTCTTAAATTTTTTGTTCACCAATTCAGCACAATCTCCCCCAATTTTCTTACTGCAAGCCCACTTCACAATAACCTTAGACACTAGATAAGATTCCCAAACCTCTTCAAACTTGATGAACCTCTCTGACTTGAATCAATGCTCCAAGATATTCAATAAAATAGGGCAATGGTCTGATGCCACTCTAGCAAGATGTCTCACCACCATCAGATTAGAAGAATTCTTGGCAGCAACATTTATAAAGTATCTATCTTATATTTCCACAATGTGAGCTCCCCAACCTTATTATTGCACCACAGAAATTTAGGCCCAATAAAGGTAATCTCATGGAAATCTTACTCACCAAGAAGGATTTCATTTCTATTGAAGCTTAAGAGAAACAAAATCTCTTCCCCCCCCCCCTTGCGTCTTTAGACAACAAACAATTGAAGTCCCCACCTACTACCATTTGTGCATTGTTTGTAGAATACTCTTCCAACTTCTCCCAAAAGGAACACCTCTAAACAACCTCCATGCTACCATAAATAGTAGCAATCCACCATATGCCTTTATTAACAACCATTAGATCCCCTATCACCACCTAGTGTAAAGATTCCTCTATAGAAAAGGATTTAAACTTACCCATCCAATGAATAAGAATTCCTCCAGACATTCCATCTAAAGGCACCCAAAAAAATCCCAACTCTCTTTAATAAGATTATTGACATCCACCATACTAATTTTGGAAATTTTTGCCTCAAGGAACACCACAAAAAACACTTCATTATCTTTTGCTACTTCTTTAAGATATAGAGAAGTTTGGTTCTTTCTAGCTCCTCTATTATTTTAAAACATTATTGAAGCCATTATAGAATCATAGGGAAATAGTTCCCCACCCTTTCATTACCATCCCCATCATTGTTTTTTCTTCTAGACAACAGCTTGATGGGTCCATGACTTCTGAGTTCCTTTGCTAATTCGACTTTAGCATTGGCTGAACTCCCTTCCGATTTTCCCTCTATAATTTTAACCTTTGGATCCCAAGCTATTGGAGAGCCTTCTCCTTCAACATTTTTTATCATGCCAATAATAACTTCTTCTGCCTCCCCTGACACCACAAGTTCATCACTTCTATCTTCATTTGCTGGGATAATCTCTCCTTCTTTATATAATTCAGATAGCACCATAAATTTATTAAACCCTTTTAGGGAAGATGTCATATCCACAGCACCATCAATTTTATTCTCTAAGATATTATCAACATGATTAGAACATAAAGTATTATCCTCCTTGGATGTAATTCCAACTTGGATAAGTTCAGGATTAACATTTTCTAAAGCTCCCTTAATCTTATCACCAGTAGGTTTGGCCACATATTCTTTCAAACTAGATTTCCTTCTTTGAATGTTGTACTTTCTTTAGTTAAAATACATCTTCGTCCTATAGTTAGCATGTATCCAAGGTTCATAAGTAGAATCGACCTCCATAGAAGTTTCTCCAACCTTCCCCTCAGAGTATGTAAAAGAAATATTACCCTCATGGAATGCCATCTTATTGCCATTTTCAACAGTTTTGGATCCATCCTGATTTGCTCCTGAATCCACTTTTGAACATTTTCATTTAGAATGTCAAATCCTACCACACTTAAAACAAAGATTTGGAATTCTCTCATATTTAATTCTCTAGTAGAACCTTCTCAAACTCCTTTCCACCCAAAATCCCAATGGCAGTTTGTTTTCAAGTTGAATATGGATGCAAATCCTTACAAACACCCTCCTCCCCATTGGAACATATTGTCGTCCATTAAATATGGATTTGAAACTTTAGATGCAATCCTATAGAGGTTAATATCATCCCTTCACTGTAAAGAAAAACTAGGCATTCTAAACCATATCGGTGTTGTTAAACCCTTTAATGAAACTGGAGAAAGTAATGGCGATCATTTTTCCATGCCAATTATCTGTCCCTTAACAAACCATGGTCCATTTGAAAGAACCAAATCCACTGATTCCTCATCATCAAAAGCACAAAGCATACAACCCTTACAAAGCCAAGTAAGGTTAAATTTACCTAATTGTGACAATTGCCTTTTAAGTTTTAAATTAATAACATAAGAAAGAATGTTTTCTCCAAATACTTTGACAACCAGTGCATTTTCAAGCTTTTTTGTGTTCTCCAATTCAATCTTCTTATACAGCTTGATAGCTTCGCCATCTTTGGTCAGGTAGCTTCAAATTTCCAAATCAGCAACTCTTCTATTAGATTTCTTATTCCAGACATTGGCCAAGCCCTTACATGACGGTCCTTTATCCTTGGAACCATCAGCTTCATCTTCAAGTTGTTTGCAGGAATCACGATCACCAGATATGCATTGTAGAACCACCTCTAAATCTTTAATTAATTTATTTTTATTAACTCTGCCAGATACATTTAGAACATTAACTTCCAAATCTTCAGCAATAACATCTTCTTTACTTGATACTTTTAATGTCGTAGGACCCTGAGAGACCTTCTTGGAATCACTATTCAATCCAGCCCCCACAACTACTTCTTTCTGATTAGACAACAAAGAAGTTCCAAAGAAGATGGTGAAAACCAAATGATTCATTGGAAATTTGAATTCATCTCCAAACATCATGTTCTTGCCTTTCCCAAAATTTTGAATAACCTTCTTTGTTTTTAACAATCCTCCTTCATTAATTGTTAATGGTTTACCTTTGTTGGCATTCAAGTGAACACCATTTTTTGCAAAATCTCTACCCAAATGAAGAAATACCAGCAAAAGTTGGTGGAGAAGATTTGAAAAATCCTTGTGGATGAATTGTAGAGCCTCTAGATTTCAATCTATAATCAACCCTTGAGGCTAAGTCAAACGATGATCAGCGATCAATTTCCATTATCGGAATATCCAGCCATCGCGCCAATTTGAAATTAAAAAAAAAATAGTTTATCTCTCTAGAAACTCACAACTTATATCTCTAGAAAATCTTTTAATAGAGTTATTTGTTTTTTTTATAATTGCAAAATGCATTAGAAAAAGAACAATCTACAAGCTAAAGAAGTCTCAAAATATATTTATGATTCGTCGGTTTTCCACAATCTGCGAAGATGGTCATACCTAACCGTCAGCAACTTCTTGCCGGTGGATATCAAAATTATGCTTCCAATTCAAGATGAATAACTAGCACACTCATTTTTATTAAAGTCATGGAAGAATGAAAATACAAGAAATTAATTTCACTAGGATGGATCAAAGTGTCCCCTTTTCACTCCTTCTTACTTTAACTAAGGATCAAAGTGTCTCCTCTTCACTCCTTCCCCCTTTAGCTAACTTATTCGTTTCAAGAAACATAGGTTAAATATTAAAATTTTTTTGTATTTTCCACTTCCCTAGCCTCCCATAGATTTTATTCTAAGAAGAAAATAGAGAAGTACTTTAGAAAGTATTGAATTTACATAGGTGATAGAACTTCATTACAAATATAACTTCATAACTATTTATGGAAAATCATAAAGACATCTAGGGATGTAGTGCTTTAAAGAATGACATTGTGATGCCCTTGAAGTGAACTAGCACATCATCGCTGAGGCTTTTGCACCACTGTAGCGCTTGTTGATGTGGATCAAATACTTGTTGAATAGTCATTATCTTCACATATAAAACAAGGCCCTTGGAAGTTATTACTTCAATGCTGCAACGCTATGGAAATCTAAGCACTATAAAGCCCAAGAATAAAAATGGAGCTAAGGAGTGAGTAATTTTTGTACAGTAGCATTTGAAAATAAGAATATATCATTGCCAAGCTAACTTTTTGATATTATGACATTGCTTGTGTTTGCACCGTATCACTTGCAAATAAAAAACTCTACGATCTAATGTGAGAAATGGGGTGCCTTGGTGTTATCGAACGTACAACTACGACATTATTTTATCAGTCATTGTGGTGGTTAAGGATCCCTTGAATTTTTCCTTCACAAAAAAAAAAAAAAATTTAAAGCAACATATTTTCACTAAAAAAATTTTCATAATTAATATATAATTTACCCTTATTATATTCTTCCAATCTTAAACTCTTACTTATCTTCAAGAAAATAACTAAATTAAGAATTTTGATTATTTAAATAACCAAAATATAAATGATAAATTTGAATTACTAAAATATAGAATAATATGTCACATGCTTAAAGTAGTGGAAATGATTAAAGTTAAAATTTTAGTTTATAAAAAAATATTAATTATGCAAACTACTCATCCTTATTATTCCTTAATTTAACTTTCTATTTTATAAATATAATCATTAACTTCTGAATTCTTAATTGAATAATGTAGCTTAATGATTACATATGTTTATAGTTAAAATTGAAATTTCATAAATTTAGTAGAATTTGTACTAGTTCTTCTATCTAATCCTTTAAAAAATTAAGTATAAGATTATAGTTAGACTCCAAGCTTTTATCTTATACTAATTTTTTATTATACTTACTTTTTTTAATTTTTAAAATGGTTTTCACTTTCCTTTTTTTGGATACATATTTAAAATTTTGAATATTAATTTTTTTTTAAATCATCTTACAATCTTAATGAGTTTAATATAAGAATTTAATAACAATTCTATTTCCAAAATCAGGTTTCATTTGATTTTAAATTTGATCCATTCATATCTATTCTATAACCTTAATTAATCATCTTCAATTAAAAGATTAATGTATAAATGATAACTTATTTATTCAAGTTAAGTCAATAAATTAAATTACCTAAGTTAGTAAATTATTAATTTTTCTAATCTATGATTTATAAAGCAGTGTTCGTTTGA
Organism: Dendrobium catenatum; assembly: GCF_001605985.2. Lineage (NCBI taxonomy): Eukaryota > Viridiplantae > Streptophyta > Magnoliopsida > Asparagales > Orchidaceae > Dendrobium > Dendrobium catenatum. Next base: position 763,412 of record NW_021319484.1, on the reverse strand, counting down.
ACGATCACCAAGGATTTTTTTTATTATCCTAATTTTACATAACTTTTAGTTATCCTTTTTATTAGGGTTAGTTAAAAAATTACAGTGTAGAGATATTAATGGAAGACAATAAAAAAATATAAGCATAAGAGGAATTTAATCTTATATAAATAACATCACATATAAACAATAATAAATAATAAATGATTTCATACGAATGATAGAAAGGTAAAAAATAAGTGATATAAATAACAACTACAACAAGGTACAAGATAACTAGTGTATAAAGCAACACTCTAACCACGAAAGTGTATTGGCTCTCAAAAGAAAAACTCCACTCACTACATCACCATAAAAATTCTCAATGTTTTAAATATCTCCCACAAAGAAAAAAATACAATAAGATAAAATTAGCATTTACACACATATTAAAAAACACAAAAAACAAACACTGCTTATATGAATATTCATAATTTTTCTTATTCTTAATTTTTCTCATCCATTAGGTTTGAATCTATATCCATTAACCGTGAAGATGAGAAAAGTATGTTTTACCTTGAATACTTATTTCACCATTAAGATATAATTTAATGACAATAAAATGGCCAATCCATCAAGATTTAAGTTTTATATGATAATAATTCTTCCTATAATAAAAAGCAAGACATCTTAACTATGACAAAATTTGTGTTATAGAACTCCACATGCATGCATCTTCTTCATTTCTGCATTATAGTTATATGTATCTTCATAAAATTCATTAACGAATTAATGAAGTTTTTAAAACTATTGGAAAACTCTAGATGTTTAGAATATAAAGGAATCTTAATTATTTAGGCTTATTTCACATTTTTTTAGGATGACTGCTTTTATTTTTTCCGCTGATTTCTTTAAGATTCAAGAAATGAAAAGAAGACACTTTCAAATAGTGGAGTTAAGAAGGATAATGTTGATAGAAAATAAAACATTAAATTTATCCTTTTTAAAAATTTTACAGGCATAGAAGAAACTAAATTTGAACTATAAAACTACTACATAATTATTAAACGCAATAGTGCTATATGGACTGCAAGGACAGTCCCTTCACTCTTTCAACTTTTCTAACTAATGAATATCACTAATAAATCTAATCTACTAATAGCATAATAAATTAAAAGATGGGTTTCCTCCTTTTTTTTTTTAAGAAATTCATTTACAGAAGAAAACAAAATCCCTAATACAAACTACTAAACATAACCATTAATATAATACTCCTCCTTTAATAAGTCAAAAAAAGGATGTAGGAATAATATTCTTACTAACATCATCCAAAAGAAAATCTATTAAGAGAAAAGTTAGCACATAAATTAGCTATATTATTAGAATTCCTATGAGAAAGATTAAGGATAAATTTATTAAAATCATTCAAAAATGAGAGCTCACATCCAATGGCCACCATTCATAATATTTATATTTCTCATAGCCTCTTTAAGGAATCTGATAATTTTTTTTTATTTTACCCTTCAATGGTAATCCTTTGAATTGCAACATATACTCTTGAACGATCCAACCTAATGAATGAACAGCTAACTATTACAATTGAGAGAGAACCCAATTTAAATAAATAAACCCGAAAGCTAACAAGAATCTCCCATTGTTATCCTGAAAGACTCCACTAATTTGTGCTTTATATGAATGTAACAAGGATACTTCCACATTAACTTTGATCTAATTAGGAGGAGGGTGCCAACGATTAAAAGATAGCTAGAAACACAAATTAACACCCAGTGGAATGAATTATCATTTCCATAAATAATATAAGAAGAAATAGAAGCATAGCTGAGCGACTTCACTGCTATCCCCAAAGAACTTCCTTTGGAACAGCCATGGACTACTTAGTTTCAAGCTTTCCAGGATAAATAGAGTGCTAAAGAATAAAGAGTATCTAGAAACCCCACTTTAGAAGAAACTATTTCCAACAAAATACAACATTTATCAATGGAATAGAATTTTGGAATGCCAAATCCCCACTTGTTCAAATAAAATAAAGTGTGAGCAAGCTTCCTGCAGTCTATAGCCACATGACCAAAGGCTTGCGCTGCATTATAGCCTTTTGGACTACCAATAACATCTTTTAATCTTCTACACATTAAAAACTAGAATGTTGGAATAACATTGTTAAAAATACGCCATCAAAAAGCTTCTACCCAAGGATTCAAGTTAATCCTTCTAATCCATTTCATGTATTCATTCTCTGCATGCTTTTCCACTGAAGCCTCAAATACCAAGCATGAAATAGTTTTCCAAGAGCATTTATAAGAAGTTCCAATTGATCTGTATTTGAATCATGAAAAATATGAATGTCATAAATAAGCACCATTAGCTGATCACCAAAAAAATTCTTAAGCTCCTTCATATTCTTCACTCCAGCCACTATGAAACTATTTAGGATAATATAACAGTTAACAAATCAATAATAAAAATTTTCCATTTATTAAAGCATTTATCCAAAACCCTTACATCATTACAGACATTAATGGAATTCCCATCCCCTTTCTTGTATCTTACAATTTGAACAAGAGATTTAGCTCCATCATAAAGGATTTTCAAAGAAGAAGAAGAGCAAACCATTATCTCAATCTTGCAACTACTACCTCTATATTTAGCATTCAGTATTCTATAAAGTAGAATTAGAGTATTTTAGTAAGTCCCACGCCAACCTAGCCCTAAAAGACCCCACTTTTCTAGCACATGAATGAAGCCCACGACCATAAAATTCCTTTGATTTACAAATAATATTCCAACCAACAAAATGAAACCCATTCTTCCCAACTTGTTTATGCTAAACGAAATTCATACTCATCCTATCACAATCATTCAAAATTTCTTTTGGCATAAGAGAATTGGTGGATAGAAAAATAGGAAATGAAAGAATCACATATTTAAGAAATATAAACCTAGAAGCTATGGAAATAAATTTATTCCCCTAAGTAATTAGTTTTCCCAGCTCAAAGACATTCCAAAAAAACACCCACTAGATTTCTTAGAGAAATTTTCACACTCAAATAAGTCATCTCATTAACATGTTTAAAACCCATAATTTTAGAAAAAACTTTCCTCATTTTGATAGAGTTCCCAAAAAAGAATTATAGATTTCTGAACATTAACCTTTTGGCTAGACCAATTACAAAATTGTATCAAAACACTCTTGATTTCCATCACCACCTTAATGTTAGCTTCATAAAAGATCATTAAATATCATCTGTATACAACAAATGAGAATCATAAGAGCATTCAACAGGATTTTAATCCTAATAGAAGCATTCTTCTACATAAGAGCATTAGATAACAATTGGAGCATAAAATGAATAAAGATGGAGACAAGGGGTAACCTTGTCAGAAGCTGCTTTTAGCCTTGACTCAATTCGATGAAGTGCCATTTACTAAGATAAAAAACCTAGATCTTTAACTCACTCAATAATAATCCTGGAAAATTTATAAGGAAAGCAAAAATATTCTTACTCTTCCTTCAAGTTAGCCCACCCCATACTATTATATGCATGCTCCATGTCGATCTTGAAAGAAAAAAATTCTTTTGAAGCATTAAAAAATCCTAATTTATAAAAACCTCATGAGCTAACAAAACATGCTTAGACAAAGACCAATTTTTCACAAAAGTTTCTTTCTTTTCAAAAACATGCTTAAGCAAAATGAATTTAAATCTATTTAGAAGAAGTTTTGCCACAATCTTCTAAATAATTTTTCAAAGACTTATGGGTCTTAAATTTGATGGAACCAGCAGATTAATAACTTTTGGGTTGAGAATAAAAAGTTTATACTTCCAATCAACATCCATCATTCCATACAAAAAGAATTCTTTATATGTTTTCCAAATGTCTTACATAATATTGCCCCAATAAGTCTTTATGAATGAATAAGAAATGCCATCATTCCCTGTAGATTTAATAGCACCAATTTGACTAACAACCTCAATTAACTCCTTTGGTGACAACACTTCTTCCAACAATGATCTATCATCATCATCCAACAAGCAAAAAGGTGGCGGCCACCATTCAAGCACACACTTCCTCATCCACCATTTCTCCTTGATGAATTTAAATAAAAACTTCTTCAATCATAGGTTGATCAACTACAATCACCCCATTCTCATCTTAAATTTGATAAACCAAATTTGAGTTATGCCTAGCACTTACAAAGGAAAGAAAAAACATTGATTTAGAATCACCCACCACCATCCAATTTACCTTAGCTCTCTACCTTCAATAGGTCCCAAACCGAGCTAAAGTTATATTCATTTCATTCACCTTGGACCTAAGCAGAAAAATCTTCTCAACCAAAAGACCACCTTCAAAGGCCTTCTCCAATTGCAGTTCCAAAATTTCTTTTTTAAGACAATCCTTTAATTGAATGAAATATTTAAGCTTAGCTTTACTCAAAAAATACAATGCCCTCAAGGACGTTTTGAACTTTGTGTTAAGTATTACAACATAACCCCCAATACCCTCTTCAACTAAGCCTTATACATAACAAGTGATAAAGCATAGATTGAAGCTAAAACATCTTCAAATTTAATCATCCTCTTGTAATTAAGATTCTAATTCAAAAGATTTAATATAGTAGGGAAATGATTTGAAGCCATCCTTGCAAGATGATGCACCACCATCAAATGAGAACAATTCAAATAAATTGAATTCAGAAAATACATATCCAACCTTTCCAGTATACGAGCACCTCCATCCCTATTATTATACCAAGTGAATCTAGAGCCAACAAAATAAATTTCATAGAAGTCATTGTTAGGTAAGAACCCATTTATCTCCTTTGGTCCTTAAAAAAAATAAAACTTTTTCCCTCCCCATTTCTCCTCCTTGGATAATAAATAATTGAAATCCTGACTGACCACATATGGAAGATTTTTAGAAGAATAACATTCAATTTTATCTGAAAGCTCCCTCCTTTTATACACATTTACTCCCATAAATAGATGAAATCCTCCACACTCCTTTGTTAAGAATAGTTAAATCACCAATAACAACCTTACACAAAGCTTCCAAAATATAAAACGAAGCAATACTAGATTTCCAAAGCACAAGAACACCCCATACAACCCACTAATGGTAAATGAAAAAATCCTTGTCCACACTAGTAAAAAAATTAATTTCCATCCTAGAAATAGAAGTTAACTTGGTTTCCAACAACCATATAAAAAAATATCATTCTCTTTAACAAATTCTTTCAAGTATAGAGAAGCCTATTTTTTCCTCGCTCCTCTATAATTCCAAAATGCAATTGGTGACATCAATCATTACAAGGGGAAAAATCTCCCAACCTTCCTTTATTCTCCACATCCCCCACATCCACTTTCATATTTCTAGGAATTAACTTAATAGAGCCAAGTCTATTAAATTCCTTAGATAGTTTCATTTTAACAGACACATTCCAATCCTCTATTAGGACAATCCCAAAATTATTCTCTAGATTTATATCCCTCGCCTCCAAATCAGGAACACCATTAATCCCTCCTCCAAGATCTGCAAAATAATCACCAATGCCACCCCCTTCTTCACCAACACGAACTATCACAACAAATTTATTTATATCATAAGGATGAATAAATGAAGTAGAATTTTAATCCATACCCAATTTACCATTACATTAGAGTTAACCCACACAACACCAATTGGAAAAGCCTTTTATCCATCTAGAGATAATACATTAGCTAAACCTTTATCCAAGGGCCTAGGACCAACAACCCAATTCAAACCAGCAATAATATCTTCCTTGCCAACATCGACCACTACCTTAGCCTTAAAAATCTGCCCCACCTTCATAATCCTTAGAGAGCTTATGACCCCCAACAAGATGAATTTTTAAACTACCCTTTACCATAGTTAAAATGAATCCAAAGTCCAAATCCTTGCACACTATCTCCCTCACTACCTACAACACCACTCGAATAAAGTTTTTGAGTAGCCTTTCCAGATTTAGCTAGATCATCCACCTCACAAGATTTATGAAATCACTAACTTTTTTTGAAAAATTACTATTAGCATTTAAAAAGAAAAAATGAAGCTTAATACGAACTACTAAGTGATAGAACAACTATCACTTTCCCTCTTTAACAGAACAACAAAATTAGGAGGAAACTTATTTAAAGCTAGATCATCCCAAAAGAAATCATCATCTAAAGCTATGTTAGTACAGCAATCAGCTATCTTATTACAAATCCTACAAATGAATTGGAATAAAAGAATACCAAAGTCTTTTAGAAAAGACAAGTCCTCCACACCATCTTTATGAATATTTGAAGAAGCCTTGTTAGCCGAGTTTTGTAAATACTTCATGACATTTTGATTATCCCCTTCAACTATTATACCTTTAGCTACCATCATCCAATCCATAATGGTCTTCTTCAAGGCTTGAAATGTAAGAAATTCTAAAAGTCCAACATCCCAATGAATACATTTATACCAAAAAGTAGCATAGAACCTGCCCTTGTTATCCCTAAACACACCTCCCATAGAAGCTAGATTAGATGGTAAAAGGACCGCATCAATGTTAACTTTAATCCATTCAAGAGGAGGAGGGTGCCAAGAGTTCTTTGGCATCCTAAGCTAGTTAGCACCCTAGTGATCTGAATAAAGATTAAAGCTTTATAAAATAGAGGTGATACTAATAGCTTCTAAAGCAATATAGCATAAACCAAACTCCTTATCTCTATTCTTCCTTCGATTCCTGCTACCCTAGATCAAATAAATCAGATTACAATATAGATTTCCCATAAATTGATTGCTTACTGACAAATTCCTCAATGTTTTACTCCAATCCACAAAAGTTGGGAAAACAGGCAAAAGAAATCCCTAACTATTCAACAACGCCACAACTTGCTTAACCATAGAGCATCAAATGACAACATGATCTTAATTTTCTAGTCCGATGCAGCCCCTTGAACAAGAATTATCATCTTCCAATCTTCTATTCAGTAAAAAATCATTTGTTGAAATGGAAATTTTTAATATCCTCTTCCAAAAACAGTCCACCTTTTGAGACAAGTGTAGTTTTTTCAACCATCTCCCATCAACCAATGTTTCCCTATTCATAAAATTGGTTCTAGTTATTAATGATGAAATTGTTCTTCTCAAAAAGTTAGGGATTAAGTCCAACATATCCAGTGAAAATTCAGGATAAATAATAATCTGAGCAATAATTTTAACTAAGCAAGAACTAAACCATTTGAGTAGCTCAACAATATTCCAGCATCCCTTAATAATGAACACATCAAGAGAAGGGAAGTCCTCATCCAACAAAGCTAAAAAGGTTGGCCACCTTTTTATGCTCTTATTTAGGATCCACACATCCTTTGGAATATTTATAGATGAACCTGTAGCCACTTTCCACCTAACCACCGGCTGGAGTGCTTTCATCTCACTAGAAACAACCTTGCAAGTATTGGATCTATAGCTCCAGTATTCATAATCCCTGAACTCACCATATTTTGTTTTCAACATCCTATTTAAAAGAGAATCAGGAGAATTTAAATAATTCCAAGCAAACTTTCCTCTTAGAGTTCCAACAATAGAATCAACTGAATGTAACCCACAGCCTTCTAGCTCCATTGGATTGCAAAGTTCATCCCAAGCCACATAGTGTAACCCATGGTTTCCTCCTTGTTTGTTCCATAATAATTCCCTACACATTTATTCAATCTTTTTTCATGATGCTAATAGGTATCGGAGTATGCGAAGAAAAGAAAACTGGTAAAGATAAGATAATTGATCTGATCAAAATAAGTTTCCCTGCTAAAGAAATATGATTTTTCCCCAAATACTCAACATGCTAGCAGTCTTCTCCAAAAGAAATAAAAATTTTTCAACAATCAACTTTCTTAGTGACATTTTAATGCCTAAATAAACCATATCTTTGACCTCTTGAATTTAAGCAAGTTTAAAATATACCTTTTATTCATCTGATTGACAGATTTTCCAAAGATCACACTTGATTTTTAAATGTTGACCACCTGCCCCATCCAATGGCAATAATCAGCAATAATTTCATAATTGCCTTTGGCTTCAGAAAACATCAAGATACCATCAGCATACATTAAGTGACTAATTTTAGGAGCACTAGGACCAGCTTTAATTCCCAACTGAGATCCATAAAAATTGAATGCATGGATAGCAGCTGTGATCAAAGAATAAAAAGATATAATGAAACGGGACATCCTCTCGTGAAGCCACCTATAGCTTCAATCCATTCCATTCTATTACCATTAATAAAAGTAGAGAACTGAGGATCAACAACACATTCCATCACAAGATTAGAAAACTGAGAAGGAAAAACAAAATAATCCAAAACTTGCTTAAGAGTTGTCCAAGCCATGCTATCATATGCTTGCTCCATATAAATTTAGGTTACCCCAAACCCTTTTTAGATTTAGAATATCAAATTTTATTAAAGAGTTCTTGGACCAAGAGAATATTATCTGAAAGGATTTAAGATTTAGTTTGACCGAACAATATTGAGGTTTATAGATGGTATAAGATTTTATGGTTTTTTTGGTCAACCATCATCATCTAAAGCTCAATATTTATTTAATTAATCATGCTAGTAATAATGATCATGATCAATGAGTGTGCAGAGGCGTCCAAGGTCAAAATCATAAAATAGGTTTTGTAGCCCAATGAAAAGATTTGAATTTTAGGGGTTATGGATCTTGAAATGCCATCAATTTTTTTATGGTTAACTCTAGGGACATGCCTAATCAATATGCATGTGATATATCAGGAATCCATGGTCATTTAGTCAAGTTTAAAGGCAAAGAAAATTTCTCTAAAAATAGATTATGGATTAAGGGGTATTAGGATTTATTCTAACACTAAATTTTAGATTTTATATTTTTCAATGGATCTAATCAATAGATAGGATTTATATTTCATTTATAAAATGTCTTTGAAGGATTTAGGGTTTAAAGATGTTCAAATCATTAACAATTATATATTGTCATCTATGATTGAATAAATAATCTGTTGACTATTACTATGGACTATCAAATGATTAATTTTATATATTTGATTTTGATTTGAGTTTAGTGATTATTTCTTGATATAATAGGAACTTAATTGATCCAAAAATGGGGTTAATAAATAAACCTTCAATAGGTTTGGTGAACTTGAAAAGTAAATCACACATGTTGATGTTGACCGAATAGATCAACAAAACCAAGAAGCTTCATTGACATTTAGATTAAAATATGGATGAATTTATGCTTGAAAAGGATAACATCCCATAAATAAGTAGATTTTTTTTAGAATCAAAAGGAGATATTAGCTCTCAAATGAATAAAATTTATACTTGATTAAGATAGCATCTCTTAGGAAAGAAGGATTGACATCTAAATAAGATAGCGTAGCTCAAATAGATAAATTTTATGCTTAACTAAGATAGCATGTCTTAGGATAAAAGAATTAAAATTAACATGAGATAGTGGCTCTCATATAGATAAATTTTTTACTTAACTTGGATAACATCTTCTAGACATGAAGGATAAAAATCAAAATTTGATAGTGTACCTCAAAGAAATGAGATTTAGATATGACTAGGATTACATCTCCTATAAAAGAAGGATTGAAATTCGAATTAGATTGCATATGTTAAATAGATGAAATTTATACATGACTAGGATAGCATCTCCTAGATAAGAAAAAAGAAATCTTGATGGGTTATTATCCCCTAAATAGATGGATTTATGATATAACTTATAGTGAATGGTCATATATAAATGGAAATAGTTTGATAACACTTAGAGATTTTAAAACTTATTTTATTTAATATATATTTTTTTCAGCTAGCCTTATCCTTTAGACCCAATTTCATTCAAGAATTTCAAGACATTTAAGCAATATATAAGAAAATGTCAAGAAATGTTTTTTATTTATTAAAAGATATTTTGGTATTAACCACCATAATATCACTTGAGATATTATCCATTTATGGGTAACATTAGATTATCTCCTTTACAATCCACTAACTGGTAAGATCCTCTTTCCTATATTTTCTCTATCATAAACGGACCTTCCACGTTGGTTCAAATTTACCACTTAAATTTGATGGACTAATATATGTCTAGATAGAACTAAAACTGTCTTCTACATTGAAAGTTCTTGGGCAAACCAAGTTATTGTATGCTTGAATCAACATTGATTTATATAAATAATGGTTTTAATGAACCTATATATGTTTCTTTTCTAAACCTTTTTGTTTTTTTAGTTTGAGTTTTACAGTCTACCCTTCAATGATCTTATAATTGACTACTATACATATTAGAGGCAATTGTACCTCCAAAAGGAGAATAACCTTTGCTCTAAATATCAAAGAAGATGGCATTGATTGAGTGAGCTCGATATGTTGTTCTATATGCCCATAAACCTAGCCTAAATTTTCTTGTTATTTGTGTTTATTATTATCCAATGTTTTAAAATTTCAAGCAGCATTTTGTTAAATGCCTATGCTAATCCATTTGCCCACTGATAATACATTATTTAGTATCATTGATCTATATTGTGAAGGTTAGAAAATTTATTTATTTTATTACTTTTGCATGAAAGATCATTATCAAATATTATTAAATGATGAGTAAATAATAGATATATATGGTCCTTAAAGAAGATAAAACATGATGTGGTTTTGCTTCTCTTAAGAGAATTATTTTTACCCACTTTGAGCAATAATTTATAGCTGATAATATGATTTTATAATCTTTGAGGATGGAGGATCAATTAGCCCGCCAATATCTGTACCCTAACTTTCAAAAGGGTATGAAGTAGTTGTTGGGTGTAAAATATATGTTTGTTGACCTAGAACTACAACATGTATCTAGCAATTATGATAATAATGTGTAATTTTCAAGTAGTTTCAAATTATGAATGACCAATAATAACCCATTATTTTAACTTTCATTTTATTCTTTAAACCTGATTGATGGGCCCCATGAAGTCCAGTATGTAGTTCTTTAATAATTTTACTGCTTTGATTTACTAAACCATGTTAAATATATTTGATGGAATGATTTATTCTATAAGGTGTCATTAATTAATGTATAAGATATGGATCTTCTATTGATTTGATCAGTTATTCATCCATCATGAGAGAATTTATTTTGTTGTAAGTATTAGATGAAGGGCTTCCTCCAACCCACCACTACATCTTCTACTATTGAAATTATTTTCACCTTACTGAGAGATTTTCTTTTATATATTTAAAGTCAATGTTTCATAAGATCGAATAACCTTATACTTTTATTGAAATTAAATCTCCATTAGGGAAAAATAGAACCCTGGCTAATTTTTCTAAAGCATCTGCTGTAGAATTCTACCCATGAGACATATTGTACAATGTTACATTTAAGATTTTTTCGTGTAGATGCATCACAAACAATGGTAAAGAACAATTTTTTTTTAAAAGGTTCATATAAAAATTTAGGAATTTCTTTGGCTAAACTCTCATTTCAGAAATTTTGAAAAACCTAACAATAAGAAAATAAAAAATTGAATTCACAAGAACATTTTTATAGAAAGTTTTATGAAATAAAATATAAAATACATATGGATCATTAATTAGGGATGAATATTCGACTCTCCAAATTATCTAACTATATGATGGAGACAAAATGCCCTAATAAAAATCTATCGTTAGAAAACAACACATAACCCTAAATGTAGAAAAAACAACCACGTACTTAAAGTATGCAATAAAGGATAAATGCCCAAACAGTCCTACAACAATTCCCTCCCAAATTTGCCCAATTTCTTTAATTATTTTCCTTCCAAATCAGCCTTAAAATTAGCCACAAAATATGCCCTCTTTGTTTAGGAAACAATTCCTAATTAATGCCTCTAAATTAGCCAATAAATCAACCCCAAGTTCTACCCTATTCGATTAGGAAATATTTCCTAATTTATCGCCTCCAAAAGAGTACTAAAATTAGCACAAAAATCTAACTTCTTCAATAATGAAAATTTTCTTAATGAATCCCCTATAAATTAAGCCATAAGATCAAGTCAAGGAAAGGACAGAGAAAACCTATCCAAAAGGGACTCATTCTAATAATTCCCCCTCCTAAAGACCAACTTTGTTCGCATGATGGAAAAATTGCTCCCTGTTGAATTACCACATCATCACAAATGATGAGAACTTGAAAAATTTGATCCTTACATTAGTTTCCAAGTGTAAACCACTTCTAATATTTGAAATATAACACATTTTCCTTTTCGCTTGTATCTTTATTTTGTTAAGAGAGTTGCTAGTTTCATGTTTTACATTCTTGCAACTTGTATAGTTTTGATGCTTCCAAATATTATTATTTTATGTATTGATGTCACCTAACACTTTTTTAAAGATTTATTTTTGCTCTTGTGTGTACTAACATTTTCAGGAAAATCAAACTCCATACTACTTAATACTTTAAATCAAATTCAGCATGAGATATTTTGTAATTTGAAGCTTATACTTTTCTTTGAATTAAGTTTGAGAGGGAGTTATTATAATTGAGTAAATAAATGCACACACACTTAAGGAGATCTTTAAGAATTTATACTGATCGTACGGGACGAACATAATTCGTACGGGACTATCAAGTCAGTTATCTCCTCTAAAGAGAAATGGATCGAACAGGAATTGAAGAAAATTTTTTGTAAGTCCTGATCATCCAGGATGAATATTTAATCATCCTAGGACGAAATTTTCTCTGAAAATTTTTTGTTCAGATGAAATTCATATTCTTGCCAGGATGAAATGCTCTCTAGAAAATTTTCATCCAGATGAACTCAAATTCATCCTAGGATGAAATGTTCTCTAAAAAATTTTTGTTTAGATGAAATTCATATTCATACCAGGATGAAATTCTCTCTGGAAAATTTTCATCTAGACGAACACAAATTCATACCAGGATGAAATGTTCTCTATATAAATTTCATCCGAACGAACTCATATTCATCCCAGGACGAAGTGAACCGATACTTTAAATTTTGACGATGTCCTACAATTTTTAAGAACCGACCTATGGTATAACTGTTTGTACTGGATGAACCTAGTTCATACGGGATGATGATCGGGTATGAATTCAGTTCGTACCAATATACAATTGGTTCATTTCCAACACATTTAAGTAAAATCTTCCAGGATAATCCACGATCGTACAGGACGATCAACTACATGTTGACATGAAAATTTATAGTTTTTTGGGCGGTTTTTCTTGTCTTTCATATAAATAGTCCAATTTAGACTATCAGTTAATCTTTTTGCCTATTGATCTTCATGCCTATTAAAAGAGAGTCAAGGAGAGAGTGTGAGAGAGTGTTCGAAGGAGGATTCTTACTACTGGAGCGTAAAGGCTTCACTTGGTGTTCAAAGGTAAGAGTCTTTACTTTTGATTTGTGATTACTTCACTCTTTTCTTTCTTCCTTCTAGATTTCTTATGAGAAGATCTGTCAAGGAGATCCGGTTCTCTGCCGACACTTAGAAAGTGTGAACAGCCGAAGGGTTCTCTTCCCACACTAGGAGAGTGTGAAAGGATGAAGGGTTTTCATCCCACACTTAGAGTGTGTGAACAGCCGAAGCGTTCTTTGCCCACACAAGGAGAGTATAAAAGGATGAAGGGTTCTCTTCCTACATCGGGAGAGTGTTAAAGGATGGACGATTCTCTACCAACACATGGAAGAGTGTAAAAGGATGATGGTTCTCTGCCGCACCGAGTAGTGGTGGAAGAGAATTTTTGTAAAGTCTTCTCTGCCTTGCTATGGGTGCAATAGGACAGTCACTAGTGGTAATAGTGCAATACTCGATGGGTGCCTCCGGGGAGTGGATGTAGGTCGTGTTTGACCGAACCACTATAAATCTCTGAAAGATCAGGCTTGGTGGATAAGATCATTTTTAATATACCTATTCGAACGTACGAACCTTTGGTTCATCCAAGTAAACACATGGCGGTTCGATGCAGGGACGTATTCGACTGTCATTAAAATGATTATATGTTCTGATCTTTCCAGGACAAGAACGTATTTGTCAGTATGATCATTTTGGTCAAAAGTCTGTACGAAAGGATGCTTTGTAAATTGTGTGATTATAAAAATCCATTTTATTTTGGACGCATTCATTCATCCATTCAAATTTTTTTCGTACGGGACGAATCTATTTCGTATAGGACGAACATAAAATTTTGTCTGTACAAACAATCATTTTTCAATAAATAGACGGGCTTTTAAGTCAACAGTCACTCTCTCACTTCACTTTTAAATTTTTCGTTCCATAGATCCTATCAAATGAAAGTTCTAACAAGCGTCAAAAGATTCTAGCCAAGGGTCCACCTAAAAATTCTTCTGAGAACTTCCTTTCTAAAGCCAATAAAGAATCCATTCCTAAGTTTGTCTCCGCCAAGATCACACGCTCTAGAATTCTTGTCCAGGAGCAACTAACCTTTCAGGTGATGAACTTGTTTGCTTCAACTCAGTTTGGTTTTATCCTCACCCTAGTTTATCTCTACAACAAAGAAACCTTTCACTACTTCCTGGCAAACATGTCTTTCAACTCCGATCATACTCCTATCTGCTTCTTTATATTTAAGAGAAAAGTTAAAATGACCAAAGCTAACTTAGGAGCCTTTCTGAACTTAAGGACTAAGGGAGATAGAGCACATACCTTGATCACCTCAACTGAATATGAATGGTCTAAAATTAATAAAGTGCTTAGAGGAATCATTTTTAATGAGCTTATGCCTAAAGTATCCGGTCTCATTCGTAATGCTCGTATCATCCAGTATATTCTTAGAACTTCTATAATTCCTAAAGATGGAATCAACATTACTCCTCTTTTTTCTATGATGACCTTCTTGATCATGACCAAAGAACCTATAAACGAAGCCCAACTTATCATTGATTATCTTTATGGACTCTCTGAAATTGGTCATGTCGAACATAAAAAAAGAAAGAAGAATATCGCTTTAGGACATCTAGTTGCCTACATTCTAGAGAAGAAATAAGCTTTGGTTCATCCTGATCAAGACTATGAAGAACCGCTCTATCATAACGATGAATCATTTAGAGCAATCTTCAATAAAGAAGAACCAAGTAAAACACATGTCATTAGTGATACTGAGGAAGAACATGATGTTGTACCTGCAATAAAGAAGAACCAAGTAAAACACATGTCATTAGTGAAGAAGTAAGTAGAGCACATGTCATTAGTGATAGTGAGGAAGAACATGAAGCTGCCTTGCACCTGAAAATGAACCAAATTATTAGGATTTGGTTCAAAGATTTGATCACCTTGAGACTCACGTTGATCATCATTTTGATCAAATTGAAACTCATCTTCAGCAGCAGGCTACACAGTATCAGCATGACATGGGATGGATGAGGGAGCAGATAGACGGTATTAACTCCAACATGATCAAGATTATCAACTACTATAACTTCTTTGGTTCAGCACCTCCTCCTCCTCTTTCAGATCAGGGTCCTTCTGAGTGATAGTTGCACTTGATTTAATGTGTTTCGTTAGTTATTATTTTTATTTTATGGCTTTGGGAAGTGTGATGTTTTTTTCATTTCTTTAGATATTTTGTTTTTTTTAAATCTTATGATGTATTGATATCATATTCTTAGATTATAATATCTTTTATTTTTATATCAATATAAGATATCCTATTTTAGCTTTAATCTTATTTTTAAAATGTGTATTAGTCTATATGACAATCGTTATAATTTATGATCTTAAAAGTGCTATACTTTGAAATGCAAGCTAAAATTAAATTCATTAGAAAATCTAATTTTTCTAAATTTAAGTATTATTTATAACTTGATGTAATTAAGATTTTCAATTTCATGTCTCTTATTTAGACTACATTTATTATAGCAACTATGTTGTTTTTCTTATTTTGTATTTCACTTATCAATAAATATTTATGCACTTAAAAAAATTTGAAATTTTTTATTATTAATTTTGGAAAGATCAAAATTACTCTTAAAAAATGAACAAATGTACAAAAATCAAAAGGAATGCGCAATAGTTCGTAAATTGAAAAAGAGGCACAAAATAAGCCACAAGTAAAAAAAAAACACAAAAATGTGCCACAAATTTGAAAAGATGCTCAAAGCGCCACATGTGGTAGTTATTTATTTCCACAATCTTTTAATCTCTTAATTCAAATTTATTTTCTGTACATTTATATTTAGTATTGAAATTTGAAATATACAAATTTTCTATTCATCCTTTTTGCAATAATTTTCTCTATCTTAGTGTCTAAATTGACTCATGTTTTTTAAAAATACTTTTTATTATCAATGTTATATCTCTTCTTAAATTCTATAAATTACTATGATTTGCCAAATGTATTGATTTTGTTTGCAAAATTTATTTCAATTGCTTCCAAGGTTCAATTATCAAATGATTTACATATGACTACATACATTTCAGGTCTTTTTTCTTCATCACTTTTTGTTGTTGTCAAAAAGGGGGAGAAATTATTTGTTCGTATGTGTTTTTGTTTTATGTATTTTTGTTTTGTTTTGTATCTCTGAAAATTTTATTTTGTTTTCTTTTGTATCTCTAAAAAAGTTTGAAAAATAAAAAAACTTATGATTAAATTGCCTCCTTATTTTTACGTGTTCATCAATTCAGAGGAAGTTTAGGAGAGTCTTAGAATTTGAAATTATACGAACAATAATTGTTTGGCCATCATAAAAAAGGGGGAGACTGTTAAGAGAGTTGCTATTTGTTTGTTTTATATTCTTGCAACTTGTATAGTTTTGATGATTCCAAATATTATTATTTTATGTATTAATATCTCCTAACACTTTTTGGAAGATTTGTTTTTGCTCTTGTGTGTACTAACATTTCAGAAAAATCGAACTCAAGACTACTGAAGACTTTAAATTAAATTCAGTATGAGATATTTTGTAATTTGAAGATTGTACTTTTCTTTGAATTAAGTTTTTGAGGAAGTGATGTTTATTGAGTAAATAAACACACACACACTTAAGGAGATCTTTAAGAATTTATAATGATCATATGGGACAAACATAATCTGTACGAAATGATCAAGTCAGTTATCTCCTCTAAAGAGCAATGGAACGAACAGGAATTGAAGAAAATTTTTCTAAATCCTGATCGTCCAGGATGAATGTTTAATCATCCTAGGAAAAAATGTCCTCTAGAAATTTTTTGTTCACACGAAATTCATATTCTTTCCAGGATGAGATGCTCTCTGAAAAATTTTTGGCAAGACAAACTCAAATTTATCCCAGGAGGAAATGTGCTTTAGAAAATTTTCGTTCAGACGAAATTCATATTCGTGCCAAGACGAAATGCTCTCTGGAAAATTTTTGCCCAGACGAACGCAAATTCATCCCAGGATGAAATGTTCTCTTAAAAAATTTCAACCGGACGAACTAATATTCGTCCTAGGATGAAGTGAACCGACTTTTGAAATTTTGACGACATCTTACAATTTTTGGGAACCGACCTATGGTATAACTTTTCATATCAGACAAACCTAGTTCATACGGGATGATGATCGGGTACAAATTCAGTTCGTACCAATATACATTTGGTTCATTTTCAACATATTTAAGTAAAATCGTCCAAGATGATCCACGATTGTACGGGATGATCTACTGCTTGTTGACGTGAAAATTTGTAGTTTTTGGATAGTTTTTCTTGTCTTTCATATAAATAGTCCAATTTAGACTGCCACTTAATCTTTTTGCCTACTGATCTTTGTGCCTATTGAAAGAATAATCAAGGAGAGATTGTGAGAGAGTGTTCGAAAGAGGATTCTTACTGCTGGAGCATGAAGGCTTCACTAGGTGTTTAAAAGCAAGAGTCTTTACTTTTGATTTGTGATTAATTCACTTGTTTCTTTCTTCCTTCTTGATTTCTTGTGAGAAGATCTATCAAGGAGATCCCGTTATCTACCGACACTTGGAGAGTGTGAACTGGCGAAGGGTTCTCTACCCACTTTAGGAGAGTATGAAAGGACGAAGTGTTCTCTACCCACACTAGGAGAGTGTGAACAGCCGAAGGGTTCTCTGCCCACACTAGGAGAGTGTGAAAGGATGAAGGGTTCTGTGCCTACACCAGGAGAGTGTTAAAGGATGGACGGTTCTCTGCCAACACTGGGAAGAGTCTAAAGGGATGACGATTCTCTGCCGCACCAGGTAGTGGTGGAAGAGAGTTTTTGTAAAGGCTTCTCCGCCTTGCTGTGGGTGCAAAAGGAGAGTCACTAGTGGTATTAGTGCAATACTCGATGGGTGTCTTCGGGGAGTGGATGTAGGTCGTGTTTGACCGAGCCACTATAAATCTCATGTTTTTTATTTTTCCGCTATTTTTATTTTTGCTTTACTTTTTTTAACTTGTGGTTGAAAAATGTTTTATATAAAATTCACTAAAGTTAATTTTCTCAGTTTTAAATTTTAAAAAGAGGGATAAAATTTTTAATTACAAATTCACCCCCCCCTCTCTCTTAGTTAGCCGCTGGGACATAAGCTTAGGTTTAATAACCTAATTCATAGTGAATAAGTTTCAACATATTTTTGTGAGTTTCTTATAGTTTTCTCGAGTTCTTCCTCCTGTAGTGCTATTTTTTAGAGTCTCCCTAAGAGTACATAATATGAGCTCCTTAGAAGCTAAAATGGTTCTGTTCATCTTGTATAAACCTCCTAAGTTGCTATCTCTAACCCCTCTTCAAGTGCCTATGATCCTCCACTAACTAGGCATGATCCGTAGCCTCTTCCAAATCATGAGACCTCAGCAATTTAACTACCACCCAAATATTTGGTTTGATCCCTTTTATCTAGCTAGTACAATCATTGAAAGATGGTCCAATTTGTTGGATAGGTTCTTAAATAGGTCACAGTACTCTACCATTGTTCCCTCCTATGTTAGAATAAGAAATGCTCATAAAAATCCCCTCCCCTACTAGTTCAAAAACATTCCAACAAGTAGTCCTTAAACTATTTTAATTTCTGAACCATGGATGGTCGGCGGTGATTTCAATACTATCACAAATGTTTTGAGAGAATTGGGGGGAGACCTCCTAACTTTCAAGATATGGAGGATTTTAATGATACATTATTTACTTTGAACTTGCATGATATTGTTTTTTTGGGTAATGTTTTTACATGAAACTAAGGTACTCTGTGGAAATGGTTAGATCGTATTTTTTTTTATTAATGTTAGGATTGTTAAGTATTTAAAAGCCCATATTGACCATTTTTCGAGAACCCTCTCAGATCTTGCCCCTTTACTTTTGGACATATTTATGAATGATAATACTACTCCTCCTAATTTGAGGTCTCAAAATATTTGGCTTTTATGTGATTAATTTCTTACTAATATTGAAGCTAATTGGCAAGCTCCGTTATTTACCAATATCAATTATTTTTGTATGACTTAGCTTTTGCTTAAGCTTAAATGACTTAAGCAAAGTTTAAAATGCTGGAATAAATATATTTTTTAGAATTTATTCTCTAATATTGTGGAAGCTAAGAAACAAGTTGATTTAGCTGATAATGTTTATATGATAACTCCTTCAGTGGATAATCTTATTCTTTTAAATAAAGCCAAGGATATCTTAGTTAATCTTCAAGAATAATAAGAAGCTTACTAGAAACAATAGCGGCTTGTAAGTTTTTAGCTAAGGCAGATAAAAACACTTAATTTTATCAAAATATTGCTAATGATAAAAAAGTTACTAGTTATATTAACAAGATTTCCACTCTTGAAGGTTAGTATCTTGAGTCTCTTGATTTAGTTTATGATTCTGGTGTTAATTATTTTGAGGAGGTTTAAAGTAAAAACTTTATTCATGCTTTAGATTTGGATTTTTAGTGTATCATATTGCTTGTAACTGGAGAGCATAAAGTTATGCTCACTAGAATTCACTTTGAGAATTAGATTCAGAAAGTTATTAAAGAGATGAAAACTTATTCAGTGGTCGGGCCTGATGGTTTTTTTTTTTTTTTTTTGAAGAAGCACAAGGCTAACTTTTTATTACTCAAACCAAACTAATTACAAACTAGTAGCACCTCATGATTCCTCCTTTAACAATTTACAGAACAAGGAAGGAATCTTATTAGAGGATAAATCCTCCCAACAAAAATCACTACAAATTGCATATCTAGCACAAAGATTTGCTAGCTTATTACATCCTTTATTTACCCAATTAAAGAAAAAAAATTTATGGTCCTTCAACAGTAACATTTCATCTTTCCACTTGCCTTCCAAACCCTGCAAATACATGATAGCATTATAATTGTCTCCATCTATAATTACTCCTTGATAATCTTGCAACCAATCCTTCTTGATCTCTTTTATAAACTGGACCAAGAACATCACAAGAGTAGCAATATCCCAATGTATATAAGAATGACTATAAGCCAAAAGCAATCTTCCTTTACTATCTCGAACAATACCACCAATACCAGCCTTATAAATTTTTAATAAATATGCATCGATGTTAATCTCTATCCAATTGGAAGGAGGAGGGTACCAACAATCTGATAGTCTAGAAGACTAATTTGTATCCCACTGTCCCATTTTTCCTTCATCAATAAAGGAAACGAAACTCAAACTTACTGTGTAAGAAGCTAAGAACACCGAAAGATCTTCTTTATCACAATGAATTAGTTTATTTCTGGATTTCCGTGTAAGATACACATCATTACTGTAAACGTTCACCATGAATCCTTGTGTACATTGACTCTATTCCATCCATCTCCAGCATGATAGAAATGAATCAAAATATTGGAATTGAAAGCCATATTTATCCAAACATTTAATGGCTTCCTTGAATTTTTCACAGTTCACCGTTATATGATCAACATTTTTTGTTTGGTCACAACCTCTTAGACAGCTATAATTCTCCCGGAGTCTTCTCTGATATAAGAAATCATATGTAGGTATTGCATTGTTAAACATCCTCCACCAAAAGACTTGAACATGGGATCTTAATTTGGTCTTTTTCAAGCATCGCCAGAACATGCATTCCTGCTCTTGTATTAATGAACTTCTGTATACGACTGATAATATTGTACATCTCAAATTCTGGTGTATTAGCTCCAGGTAATCTTTGTCTTGATCCATATGAACCTCTATCAGCATAATAATCTTTATAAGCTCCTCCCTAAAAACCAGTTTAAGTTTTAGCACATTCCATTCACCATTTGAAATCAAGCGGTCCACTGCTTCCTCTTCTACATCTTGAATTGATAAGAATGTTGGACATAAGCTCAATTTTCTGTCCAGAATCAAAATGTCCTCAATGATGCTGATAGAACAGCCATTTGCAACTTCCCATTTTACTATTGATTTTAGAGCCTTCTTACCACTTGATCAAATTTTACATGTTGTTTATGATCCACCACCAGTCACTGAATCCTCCCGCCACTTACCATACTTTTGATTTAAAATTTGATGCAGCAATGAATCTTTCTTTTAGATGACTCTCCAAGCTAACTTTGCTCTTAAAGCATCCACATTATCCACACATGATCGAATTCCTCTACCACCTAGATCCATTTGTTTACACAATTTGTTTTAGTTAACAAAATGCAAACCCAATCTCCCATCATGATTATTCCAAATAAAATGACAACAATGCTTTTCTAATTCTTTAAGAATACTCTTTGGAACTAATGAATAAGTGCAATAAAAGTTTGAAATATAGAGCAGATTCATTCTGATCAGCAACATTTTACCTGCCAGAGAAATTTGCTTGCTACCCCATACCTCTGTGAGCTTCATAGCCATCTCTGTAATGAAATGAAAGTCTGCAGCTTTTAACCTTCTCAATGCCATTTTAACTCTTGGATACATGAATTCTTTAACCACTTTAAAGCCCATTATTCTTTCAACATCTTTTCTCTTCCTTCTCTTAACATGTCTACTAAACAACATAACTAATTTTTCAAAATTGATCTTCTACCTTGTACAACTATAGAAATTCGTAATTGCCTCTTTGATTTCTTTAACTTCTTTGACGTTAGCAAGTGTGAAGATAATGATGCTATCTGCATATAAAAGATGGCAAACCTTTTGGCAAATTCCTATCAATTTGGATACCCTTTGCTGGCTCATTTTGCTTGAATCGGTTTGTAAACAACTAATAAAAAATGAACATATAGGGTGAAAGAGGGAACCCTTGTCGAAACACACTCTCTCCATGAATCTAACAAGAAACCATTAATGAGTAATGAGAATCTCAGAAATTCCACACATTCCATGATCCACCTAGAGAATTTCTCAGGAAACCCAAAGTATTCTAAAACACTTTTTAGAGTATTCCAAGTCATGCTATCATATTCTAGTTCCTAATCAACTTTAAATGAAACCAAACCATTTTATCATCTTGAATTCCTGAATTTTTGAAAATCCTCCTCTGCCACTAGAATATGATCCCCCATAGATCTTCCATTGATAAATGCAACTTGCTCCACCGACACCACTTTTTGAATCATCAATTTCATTCTATTCAATAAAATTCTTGCTTCCACCTTGTAAATAGACCTACACAAACTAATAGGTCTACGATGGCTCAGTATTGTAGGTACCACAACCTTTGGAACGAGAACCATAAAGGTCTCTTTCCATTCAACATTCATTCTTCCCTGATTAAAGAACTGGTTAACCACATACCAATAATCATTCTTGATTATGTTCCAATATGATTTTATGAAGGAGTAATAAACCCCATCATTTCTAAGAGCTATGCTATCAATTCTTTGCAATACAACCATCTCTAATTCTTCCACAGAAAGCTCTATGATTAATCATTCTCTATCCTCCTCATCAATCAACATATTGGGACAAGGCCAACCCACTAGATATCCTTCTCTTTTTTCCATTTCCCATTGAAAAATTTTAGAACTCTAATTCTAATCTTCAGTAATGGATCCATCTTAATTTTTAATTTTATAAATGCATTTTGAATTCTTTCTTGCTAATGCATAAGAGTGAAAGAAGCTAGAGTTAGTGTCTACCTCCTTTATCCACCTTACCTTCGTTCTTTGCTTCCCCCAAGTGTTCAGCCGAGCCAGAACTATATTCAATTCTCTAATATGCGATTGAAGGATGAAGACTTCCTCTTCTGTCGCCATCCAACCTCAGATTCTTTAGTTTGTAATTCTAGAATTTTTGACTTCAAGAATACTCTTTGCTGATCAAATTGTTTGAATTTAGCTCTACTCCAATAAAACAGAGCCTTTAGAGTTCTTCAAAATTTATAATTTAATGCTTCAGCATAATGTCCACTTGTCTTCTTGACCCAAGCTGCTTTAACCACTCCAACTGAAGCTGGATACGAAGCCTAAACTTCCTCAAACCTTATGATTTTGTCGGATACAATGTTTGCTTCCAAGAAGTTCAATAGGATTGGGCAATGGTCTGACGCAACCTTTGATAAATGCCTCACCAACAGCCGATTGTTCTTCAATGCAAATGGATTAACA
Organism: Dendrobium catenatum; assembly: GCF_001605985.2. Classification (NCBI taxonomy): domain Eukaryota; kingdom Viridiplantae; phylum Streptophyta; class Magnoliopsida; order Asparagales; family Orchidaceae; genus Dendrobium; species Dendrobium catenatum. Next base: position 739,938 of record NW_021319484.1, on the reverse strand, counting down.
TTGCATCCATCCAACCTCTCAAAGTTTCTAGCATTGCCACTTTTGTTGTTGCACCAAGTTAACCTTGGTCCAACAATATTTACGTCATAAAGGTCACATCTTGTTAAGAATGAGCTCATTTCTCTAGCTCCTTGAGAAAATCGAAATAGTCTACCTCCTCTCTTGTCTTCCTTAGCCAAAATATAATTAAAATCACCCCCAATTACTAGGGGATTACTGTTAGAACTAAATTCCTCCAGCTTATCCCAAAGAAGCCTTCTGTGAGGCACTTCTCTACCATAAACCATGGCTACTCTCCAATTCCCCATCTTCATGATTTCAGGATCACCTATAACAACTTGATTTGAAGAAAATAAGCAAGTAAAGGAAGGTAATTATAACTTCCATAATATCAATATTCCTCTAGATAAACCTACAACAGGTACTTGAACAAAATCCCATTCATTGCCAATAAGGCTGTCAATTTTAGGTTTGCTGAAGTTTGAGACTTTGGTTTCCAAAAGCCCCACAAAAAAGACCTTGTTGTCTTTCACCACCTCCTTCAAATATAGAGAAAACAACTTTTTTCTAGTTCCTCTACAATTCCAAAACATAATTGAAGCCATTTAAGGGACAAAAAGGGAAGAACTCCCCTTTTTCTACTTCAATTCCTTCTCCAATTTCCTTCCTCTCGGAAATAGCTTTATAAGACCAAGACTTCAAAGCTCCTTGGGTACCTTAATCTTGAAGTTGGATGATCCTTATTCATTGAATTATTCCTCTCGACAATAGCCTGGCCTGATGGTTTAACAACCAAAATTTTTAAAAAACTTGGCACATCATTAAAGAGGGTTTAATTAATGTTGTTGTTGATTTTTTTAAAGGTAACCTTAACCCAAAATTTTTACTTCTACAACTATTAATTTTATTCACAAGAATGATTTTATTAACTTTTGGAGTCCCATTTTTTGTGCTTTTTTTTTAACAAGCTTATTGCTAAATTTATTATGTCTAGATTAGCTTTAATTCTTCATAATATAATCTCCCTTGAACAATATGGTATTGTGAAAGGTCGTTCTATCTTTGATAATGTTTTATTAGATGAAAAGCTTGTGCATGTCTTAGATGATAAAATTGTGATTGGGAATGTCATTTTAAGATTGATATTTTCAAAGCTTATGATAATCTGAATTAGGATTTTCATTACAAGGGTTTCAACGAAGATTTTATTAGACTCATTAATAGCATTATTAAGTAATATTTTTTCTTTGTGATTATCAATGGGAGGAATCATGGTTTTTTTCTAATCTACTTATGGCCTTAGGCAAGGAGATCCTTTATCTCCTGTTTTATTTATTATGGATGCTAAATTTCTTTCTAGAGGTCTTAATCATCTATTTAGAAATCACCCTAACTTACAATATCGCACTATTGGTAGTTTTTTGGTGTCTCATTTACATTTTACTGATGATTTAATTATTTTTATGAATGGTTCTTGGAAAATGCTTAAAATTCTTTTTAAAATTCTTGGCCTTTTTTAAAGGGATTGTGGCTTAATTTTTAATCCTATAAAAGTTGCTTTATTATTGCTAAATCTTTTACTCAAACAATAATCTCTTCTATTTAGGATAAGTATGGTTTCTTACACAAGCATTTACCTCATATGTACTTAGGCACTCCTCTTTATTGAGGGAGGAAAATATCTAATTTATTTGGAGATATTATCTTTAATGTTAAAAAAAAACTCTCTACTTGGGCCTTTAATTTTCTCTCATTTGGGGGGTAAGTTCTTTTTGATTAAGAGTGTTCTTTGTTCCATCCCTATATACTTATTTCATACTTTATCTCCTACTAAAATTATTTGCACTAGACTTGAAAGGATTTTTAAGAAATTCCTCTTGGGGCCAAAGACAGTAAATCTATGATTTTATCGGCCTCTTAGGGTAGATGTTTTTTGTGTCCAATATGAAGGTAAGTTAGGTTTTAAGAATTTTAGTGACACGGCCCTTGGTTTTTCTTTTTAAACATTGGTTCAAACTAAGGTCTAAAAATAAGCTTTGGTAGAAATTTATGATCGCTAAATATTGTGTTGGTAAACAACCTCTTAATTGCTTTTTTAGAAAAGGAGATTCTCTCAATTAGGAAAGGCTTTGCTATATTAAATGGGGTGCTAAAAATTCCTTCAATGGGGTTTGGGTTATGGAGACATATTTTTTTGGCAAGATAACATGCTTGGTTTCTCTTCTATTGATAATTTACTCAACAATCATACCAATAATGCTTATAAAGCGGCTAATTTTATTCAAGATGGCTCTTGGAATTTAACTTAACTTGCTCAAATGGTTCCTGATTTTTTTCATTAATCTCATTTTGAAAGTTCCACTTTAAATTTATCAAAAAATATTATATTTTAGTTAATAAGCTTAACAATGGAAGCTTCTCGTTCAAAGAGGTGTGGCATTCTATTAGGTCTGTTCAACCTAAGTCTAAGGTTTTCTCTTTCTGTTAGCAAAAAGGTATCACTGCATCTTATTCTTCTCTATTCTGGAGAGTTTACAACAATTATATTTTTATTTACATCATTTTAATCAAGAAAGGTTTATATATTATCTCTAAAGGCTAATGTTGCTAACATATTGAGAATTTGAATCATATTTTTCCTAATGGGTCTGTTGCTCTTAAAGTTTGGCTTATTTTGACAACTTGTTTACCACTCAATTTTGTCAGAACTATAACAACATCATTAATATCTTGAATGATTGGGTGGTTTCTATTAAGAGGCATATTATAAATGTGTTAACCCACCATTACTTGTTGGCTTCTTTGGAAGAGTAGGAATGAGGCTAAGCATGAGAATTGTATTATGAATGCTTCACCCATTAACATCAACATTAAGGATAAAATGAGATATTTATTTATGGCAAAGTTGATTACTTTAGATTTTTTTTTCTAAAATTCTAATCAAACTACCAAGCACTTTGGTATTTTGGGTGATGGCTCTAATAGACAATTTTCTAAAGACAATTTTAATATATGGATTAAATCTCATATGGGATGAAACAAACTTAACACTAATGGTGCTTTCAATAGATAAAAAGCTGGTTGTGGTAGTATTATATAGGATTTTAATGGTAATATTGTTGCTGCTTTTGTGGGTCCCTCAGAGTTTACCACTGGTACTATGGATAAAATTTGGCTTTAAAGTATGGGATACAATTATGCAATTCACTTGGGATTACAAATGTTTAGATACAAATGGATGCTAAGCTTTTTATTTATTTTATTTCTGGGACCCGTATTGCTAACCCTTTTCATTTCTATACTATTTGGAGGATTAAATAGTTATAATCTTTTGTTAACTTCTCTATAACTCATATTTATGGGAAAGGAAATTCTACTACTAATTTTTTAGCTGAGTTGGGTTGTATATTGCATGTGTTTAAGGAATATGCGGGATCCACTTTTCTGCCTAAGCTATTGGGCCTTTCTAGAATTAATTGGTTGGGCATACCTTATGTTAGAAGTGTCAAGCTTTGGTTATTTTGGTTTTTGCTTTTTTAATTTTATTTGGGTTTTAGTTTATTTGTTTATTTTGGACCATTACTACTTGTGGATTTGCTTTTTTGCTATCAATTTTAACCATGTTTGTAAGAGTTGGATTGGTTCTATAAGTATTATGACACCTTTGTATACAATTTTTTGCATTTTCCATATCCCTATTTACTATATCAGTTGGTCAGGTAATAATGTTTTTTAGTTGTTTTACTATCATTGTGGATGTGGGTATCAATTCAAATTCATTTTTTTATTTTTATTTTGTTCGTATAAGTTTAGTTGGTCATGGTTTGAGCTGTGATTGGAGGAATAACTATGATGTCCATTTCCCTGAATGGGATTTCTATTTTTTGGGTTAATTCATCTATTTATTAACTGTGAAATCTCGTCTCCATTTATATGTTGGTTTTAATTATTTTGAAAGATTATATGGCCTCCCCTTATCATATTTTGGTTCTCTGTCGGGGGATTCGGGTGAATGAGTATTACAGTGTGTCTTCTCATTACTTTGCTAGATCTGTGAGGGCATAGTTGGCTTCTTGCACCAAGGATACTTCAGCTTAGAGATAGAAAGGTAATATCTATCGGTCTTGCTTTGTGTGTTCTTTTGATTTTACTTGGTTATTGGAATTTATAAAAAATTATTACTGTGTAATTAATTCGAGGGTTGTTACAATTTTTGCATATTTCCTTCCATATATGTGCTAGTTTTGCAGTCTGGTTCTCTTGCAGGTTGAAGGGATCTAGATTTCTGGGGATAAGCTGGATATTTTTGGTAGGAAGGCAGTGCTAAAAATGTTTGCTTTTTTCCTTCATTTTTTGGGCTTTATCCTCTAGCTGACCTAAAATGTTATTAGGTAATTTTTTAAATTGTAGAACGTGGAACCAACAACTCTTAGGTTTTCTTTTATATTGTTTTGTAGTTCTTTCAAGCAGTAGCAACCTGATGGTCTCCTTTAAGGGCCTTGTAATCAATTTTTCAATTAACACGTAGGTCCCGTGCAGGTTTCCCCTAAAAAAAAGCAGTCTTTAAACTTTCTCTTTGTTTGTATGGGTGCCTCTTATCCCTCCACTAGTACCTTGCAAATGCTTTCCCCACCAAGCACATCTTGGCCACTATCAATCTATCCTCTTATTTTTATATATTGATGATAAAGTACCTTTCCCCTTCATATATCTACCCATGTGCCTCCTCTCTCTTAAAAAATATGCATCTTTAGCTTCCATGCCCTCAGTTCTAGTATGTTCACCTTATTTCTTCCATAATTTCTCATTCCCCATAGGTGGTTTCCCCCAGTTGTCCTAATCATCCTCTCTATGCTCGAGCCTAAACTTTTAAGCAATTTTCCCTCATTTCCATTCAAATTTAGCACCCATTAGATCATAATTAGCCATTTTTCCTTCAAATTTACTTTCCTTTGAATCATAATTAGCCCCTTGCATTTCAAATTCAGTGTCCCTTTCATCATAATGAGCCCATCTCCTTTAAAATTTTGCACCTCTCCTCTCAAATTCAACATAGTAAGCCTTCAAATTAGCACCAAAGTTTTCCTCCTTAAATTATTAAATATTTTATAATTAATCCCCTCCAAAGCATCCCCCAAATATACTCTCTCCAATTAGAAAATATTTCTAAATTAATCCCCTTCAAATCAACCCAATGATCAACCCTAAAATTTGCCCAATTTAATTATGAAATATTTATTAATTTATCCGCTCCAAATTAGCCCCAAAATTGACCCCCAAATCTACCTTCTTTAATTAGAAAATATTTTAACCTCTTAGAACTACTCCAATAAAGTACTAGCATGATTGATCTAGAAAGGGCCTGATCTAATAATTTTCTCTAAACCATTTTTTAAGTACCAGTTATCCAATTAATCACTAACTATGAATCTCAAATGATTTTTATCTCTTTATAAGAAGATTTTTATCTCTTAAGAGCGACAAAAAGGGCAGAGCGAATGATGAAGGTAATCTAGAAGATTTTTTTGGAACCTTGGAGATCGGTGGTTCTCCATCGGCCTGGTATGGCCAACAGAGGTTATTTAAAGAATCTGTTAAGAGAGACGTTGGATTTTAAGAAGTTTTTGACGAACCTAAGACTTACTGCAGTTCTCCATCAATCGGAATTGGATAATGTCTTTGTTTATTATTCAGATTTTCCTTTCTTGATTGAAGTTGGTAAGATTACATATCTGGAAGTTATATTTGAGGAGGATTTTAATTTACTCGATGGTGGATTGAGTTTTTTTTTTTTTATGAAATTTTTGTTTGGTTGCCGATTTTGGCCTTGAATTTGATGGGGAATCATTTGGCCGAAGATGGATTGTGGCGTGATTGTTCTTCTTTGATAAGATTTGAGAATTTTGGTGGTATTTGATGCTTGATTATGCATGGATTTTGTAATAGCCTTGATTCATTTCTTGGAGCTGGAATTTTTCTGGGTATGATGTTTGAACCTAGGAGTTTCTTTATGAGGATTCGGCTCTTATTCATGGAATTTTGGTGTGTTTTTTTTTTTAATGTGGTCAATTTTGTCTTCAAGATTTGGTTATGAAGGTTATTTTGATCCTTTTTCAATTAAGAATTGGAAATATTCAATTGTGGAATGAGATGCAGGATCAGTTGGGAGAACTTTTGTGCAGTTTTTTTCTCTTCAAGAATATAGGAGAATCAGTTAAAGAAATTATCTTAGAGTGTGATTCCATGTTGTGTGAGAGGGTTTCTGTTTTCTTGAAGAAACATGGAGTTAATGTTGATGTTACCACTAGCTATGAAGCTATTTTTATGAATTTTATCTGATCTTCAAAGGAACGTAGATCGAGTAAATGCTTTGGTGAAGCCGGTGTTATTGAAGCTAATATAATGTTGGTTGTTTTCTTGGATTTTCATAGAAGTGTTGAAGTTAGTTTTAGATGGGAGCTTTTCCCATCTAAACTTAAGATGGTTTCCATTTCGGTCTTTGAAGAACAAGTCTTATTTGTTGGATACTTGAAGGATTAGAATATTGTTGGCTTTTTTCTTGCCAGTATGATGTGCGTGGTAGTGATTTTCAGTTCGTATAAAATTGGTTGTGAAGAGGCCGACTCTTGGACTATGGAGGTAGGAGTTGGTGCTATTGCTTTGCGATGTTGATTGGCTTATTCATGGTGGTAGTTGTTGGTTGCATTGAAGTATCAGCGAATTCTATTCTTGACTAGAGATTTTTGGACCCTAAGATTATTGATGGAGGTCCGGTTGATGTTTGGATAGCTGGATTAGCATTTATTTTTACTTTTCTTGTAGAAAGTTGTCATTTTCTATGATTTTTTATAGGTTTTTCTACCTTTTTGAAACCATTGTAATGAAATGTGGGATTTTTACTAGGTTTCATTTTATATCTATTAGGAACTCTGGGATACTAACCAACCTTTTAGGTTGTTTCAATATTTGGTATCCCCATCACCCCAATGGATCTAAAATAGAAGTTAGTGGATAACATATCCATTATGATAGTTTTAAAGGGTTTGCTTTAGCTTTCTAGTTTGTAATAGTTGTTTTTTCTTTTTAATGCAATATGCATTTCTTCAAAAAAAAAAAAAAAAGATTTTTATCACTTGAATTTCATTTAAGATAGTCAACTCGATACTGATTATCAAAGCCTCTTACTCAGCTTCATTATTAATACAAGACGTTGACCTATAATAACAGTTATACATGATGAAATTTTCTATCATGACAAAAACTATACCAATTCCAGTTTTCCATTATAATGTATAATTTGATTTTTTTTTACTAGAGGTAACAACATCCAAATTGAATTCACATGTTATCTTATCATTGGATCCTAATTTTATGATTGGATCATATGGTAGTTCATCATTTATTAAATAATCATCCTATATTGGATGAGCTGCTAAGAAATGTTAAATAGATTCACCTTTACCAGTACGTAAAAAAATGAATATTATTTCAAACTTTGACATAATCATCAACCACTGAGCTAATCTTCCTGACAATGTTGGATAAGTCATCATATATTATAGAGGATTTATTTTACATATCAATTTTACTTTATAAAAAGGGATACAGAGCCATAACTACTAAGTGGAAAATAATAAAGTGAGATAGTGTTTTTTTATATTATATTGGAGGATAATTTATTTTTGTTGGAAGTAAACATCTACTAAAATAGTAAAGTGAATTCTCTTTTCCATCCTCATTAACTTGTGTTAATAATGAGCTAAGAAATTTACTTAAAGCTATTATATATAAATTTTGTGACTTTCTTGGAATGGGAGCAACCAATAATGGAAGATTTGTTAGATACTACGTTATACTATCAAATATTTTCTCACAAATTTCATTCCATTGAATGTGCACTTCTTTCTTGCGTAAGGCTACAAATTGTTGACATTTGCCTAACATATTTTATATGAATCATCTAAGGTATTCTAATTGACCATGAATAAATCTTAATTGTGTGGGACTTTTGGGCGGCAGCTTTTTTATTATTGCAATTATTTTTTTATAAATATTTTGATTCCATGATATCTAACAAAAAATATTAAGAACTTCCTTGTGTTGAAATTGAAGGTTATTTCAAAGGGTTCATTTTTAGATTATATTGATGTCATCTTTGAAAAATGATTCTCCGATAACACAAATGGTCATCTCTTTTATGATTTTTATTTACTAGATCATAGACACAACATTCCACCTTGTGCTGAATAAGTTCAACAAAATATTTATCAGTGCTCACTGATATGTTACTCCTACATTCTTTAACCCAAATGGCATTACTTTATAGCAATAGACACCTATCGATAGTCCAAAAGATGTATATTGTTTAACTTTTGGAGCTATCTTAAATTGATTAAATTTAAATGAGCCATCCATAAAGGAAAATAATGAATGTTAAGAAGAAATATCGACAATGAGTCCTAGTATTGGAAGCAGAAACTCATTTTTATGACATGCCTTGCTCAAGTCTCTAAAGTATTTAAAAACTCAAATTTGACCATTCTTTTTCTTGACTAGACTAATGCTAGCTAACTAGGATGGATATTTGTTATGCATGATATAATAAACTTTGTTTAAATTTTTAACTTCCTATATGACCTATTGTTTAATATCGTGTTACATTCATTGAGGATCTTATTTAGTAGGATCCATTCCTAACAAAATTTCCATCTTATAAATTGCTATGTTTTGGGATAATTAAGGCATTTCCTCATAACGCCTAGGGCAATAATCTTAAAATTTTGGCAATATTTATATTTTTTTCTTTGCCCTTCTCCATTAAATAAATAGCTTATAAAAATTGGAGATGGTTTTCTTCAGTTTCAAGATTTATTTCTATTAAATTGTTAATTATAAATTTAATCTCCTCTTCAAGTTTTGGAGGTAAATCTAAAACCTGAGAGTCTTCTAAATCATATGAAGTTTCTTGACAAAGATTATTAATGGTATTATTGTTCACTGAAAAGTGACTATTAGGATCTAGATTATATGATATAACTAAGAAATATTTATCATCAATAATGAAACATAGAGTATTGAATCTAATGCCTAGTTTGTACTTATTATTATATTTTTTCATATTTCTTAGAATTTTGAATTATTGAGCTACACCACTAGTTGAATTTTATTATGTTAAACCTTGCTTAACAAACATACTTACATAATTGGAATACAATCAAAAGGAAGTTCCACCATCTCATCCATAAATGGAACATTAAGGGTAACAACTATTTAAATAGTTTTGTTGGTAGAGGGTTTAAAGTCATTAGCTTCAGTGTTTAGGTTCGAAGTGAGAAAAATTTTAACCTCTAGCCTTTTTCCATTACTTTGGGAAAGCAGAGTAATGGTAATATTTTCCACATACTTTTTTAATATCTCAAAGATAGATAAATTTGAATTAGTTACCTTGTTATCTTGTGATAGTGCAAGTAGGTAGGTTGTAAGACCTAATACAACTATCCCAAGGGTAACCCGAGGGGGGGGGGGGGGGGAGGGGAGTGAATTGATAATTTAAAATCTCTTGGATTTTAGGAAACATTTTTTTTTAATTTTACTCAATTATTCTGAAATATGCATATGTTTACTGAAATAGATTTTCACAAAATATTTTTCAACCATAGTAATATAAAGTGAGAAATTTAAGAATACAGTACAAAGTAAAAGAACTGAAGAACACTAAATTTTATAGTGGTTCGATCCAACTAGGCATATGTCGACTCCTTGAAGACTCCTTAAAGTATTGCACTAAATAAAAGTGACTCTCCTTTTGCCCAAAATCAAGGCAAAGAATCCCAATCAAACTATCTTCCACTAACTCGGTGCGGTAGAGTACTGACATCCCTTCTCACCCTCCCGGTGATGGTAGAGTACTGACATTCTTTCTCACCCTCCTTATGATGGCAAAGTACAGACATACTTTCTCACCCTCCTAATGATAGTAGCGTACCAATATCCTTTCTCACCCTCTTGGTGATGGTAGAGTACCATAATATAATGTTGAAGATCTTCTATCAATAGCCTCTAGAGGAGATGGGCAGAAATTTAAAGAAAGAAAAAGATATCCTCAATTTGGGTAACCTTGTGAATCCCTCACAACTCCCCTCACTGGATCTCTCACGCTTCACTCTCAAAATCTCTCTAAAATAATTACACTCAAAGGCCACTCTCAAGAGAAAATCATAACAAAAGATATGAGTGATAGTTTTTAGGATTATTATATAATAAAACTAAAAAAAATTGCCCAAAGGATTGAAAATTACATGTAAACCAACCTAGGATTGCATTGTGTGATTAAGGATCATCTGTACAAATAATTCAAAATCCATGTACAAACCTAATTAAAAGTTTGAGTAGGTTGGTAGAACTAATAAAATTGTCCCAAGGCAAACTAAGAGGGAGAAGAATTGGTAATTTAAAAATTCTCTTGGATTTTAGAAAATAGATTTTAGAGATTTGACACAATGATAGATTTTCATAAAAAAATTTTTAACCAAAATAATTTAAAGTGCAAAAAATAAAAATGCTATAAAAAGTAAAAGAATAGAAGAACACCAAATTTATATTGGTTCGGTCCAACTAGACCTACGACCAGTCCCTAAATACTCCTTCTTTCAAGTATTATACTAATTCAAAAGTAACTCTCCTTTTACTCACACATCAAGGTGGAGAAGCCCATATAAAACCTCTCTTCCAATAACCCGATGCGGCAGAGTACCGACATCCTTTCTCATCCTTGGTGATGGAAGAGTAGCAGCATCCTTTCTCTTCCTCCTAGTGATGGTAGAGTACCAACATATTTTCTAACTCTCCTAGTGATGGTAGAGTATCATGATCTTCTTTAAAATTCTTCTCTTAAGAGCCTTCAAGGAAGTAGGGAGAATCTTGAAGAATAAATAAGATATCCTTAAATTTGGGAAACCATGTGAATCCCCTTACAATTTCCTCTCAAAAGATCTCTCACTCTTCACTCCTAAAACTCTCTCCCAAACAGTCTCTTTATCCACTCTCAAAAGAAATATTCAGCAAGATGTTGGAGCATATGTTATTAAAATAATTATAGATAAAGGATAAGAAAAAACATCAAGAAAACAAAAATTTCAACTTGAACATACTCAGACCATATATTATAAATGTGGATCGTATGTAAGAACAATTCAAAAAGCCATATATGATTCTATATGATCTTGAGTTTGTACTATATTAGTCATCTCTACGGACTGATATCATACGGTATGAATAGTTCAAAACTGAACAAGTTTGCCTATTACAATTATGTTCAAACTCATTTTGTACACCATGAGTCTTCTATACGAACCATACATCATACAATACAACTATTTAAATAAATCATGCTTTATTTGGTATGAATGTGAATGACCCCATTTCTCATTCTATGGGTCTTCTGTATGAAACCAAAATCATACAATATGATCAGTTCAAAAATTTATTGAGATCATTTCGGACAAACTATTAGGCACCCTTTTTGTACTGTATGAGTTATCTATACGAACTCCACTTGGTACAATATTAACAGTTCAAAAAATAATGAGTTCATTTAGGATTAACTAGTATGTATCCATTTTGTACTCTGAGAGTCGTCAATACAAACTCCACTTTGTATATTATGAATAGTACAAAAAAATTCTTAGTTATGATTTGATTAACTTTATTTTGGAGGAAATACCATGACAAACCATCCTATATAATGTGAATTCATATAATTTGATTAGTTTTATAATTTAAATTTTTGGCACACACACCCAGTGTCTATGTGCATGGTTACCCAATTATAATCACAATCTCTCAGAATCAAGAAAAATAGAAAAAATATAGACTGCAAAATAAGAAACCCTAATCTTATCTATCTTTAAGTTTTCGACAGTTTGGAGTATGATTTTCTTGAAATATTAGTACTCACAAATAACACAAAGAAAATGTATCCAAAGTATGTTAGGAGAAATAGTTATCATATCTTTAATATTTTGGTGTCATAAAAAAATCACATGATATAAAACTTAATCTTGAAATCTAAGTTGCAATAATCTCTCACTTTTTAATGATGGTAGAATAATTATTATTTATGTTAACAATAAAAGTCATTTTTCACCTAAGCTCCCCCTCAATGAATGCTCAATTTAAAGACAAGGGATTCCATTGAAGAATAAAACAAAAATAAATTGTAAAAAAAAACCCTAACCGAATTCTTAAAAAACACACAAAACACAACAACAAGATTTAAAAAAAAAAACATACATAGCTAAAAAAATGCACATAATTAAATAACACCTAAATCACATAAAAATAATCACACATAAATTACACAAAAATAAGCATATTGACATCAAACAATAACTAAAGAGTACCCCTTTAGACAACAACAAAAAATAAAGTACATCTTGAAAAGATAAGTTTCTAATGATAAATCAAATATGTTATGAAGAAGAAGATTTAAAACTATTTGCAAAGACAATATTAATGTCCTAATGCAAAAAAGAAAGTCTAATATTTTAAATAAAAGAACAATTAAGATAAGAAAAGTTAACTAGGTTTACTATTCATTCTAGACACATACACTATTAGGTGTTATTTGGTATGAATGTGAATGACCCCATTTCTCATTCTATGGGTCTTCTGTATGAAACCATAATTTAATTTAAAATTTTGAGAAATTAAAATTTGCAAGGATATTAATTTGTAGGGTAAAGTATTTTAAAATTTTATTCTATAAATCAACTTCATTTGGTTAGTTTGTTAAAACATAAAATAATTCAAAAAGAATAACTTCAACATGATACAAACATCAATTCATTAAGAACATGTAATAGATATAACCAATACATCATACCATAAAAGGAAAAATACAACATAGCAAAGCCATCACATGAGATCTAAAGAAATAACACAACAAGAAGTAAGAAAAAAAAGAAAAATAATATCCTGGAAGGCCCTGGTATAGGGATGGGAAAGGGGTGAACATCGTAAAGTAGCTATTTATCATAGTTACATGAGTGTTGGCAAAGTCAAACTATCCTCTAATCCCCCCATGGCTTCATTGTACCTAAAATCCTACTAGTTTAGGTAAGTCTCTATTTGATGAAAATATTGATCAAAATGAGATTCTAGCCTACCAAAATGATAGACCATTTCTTGATAAAAATGCTGATCAGGTCCATGAATAGGTGCAGGTGCTTCAGAAGGTACTCCTTCTTCAGCAGATTCTTCTCCCTCTTCTTCTTAGTCCCGATTAGGAAGTGAACAAAAAGAAGCATCAGTAAAGTAGATAGGAAGCTAAGTAGATGGATTAGGAAAAATAAAGTTGTACTTCTTTTCTAGAATGTAGGCTACCAACTGTCCTGAAGCCACATTTTTTCTCCTATTATGAGGAAGTCAAATATCTATATTCTTATAGATATAGTCCCTAATGAATTGGGCTTCATCTATGTAATTGTTTGTTATGATAAGATATGTGACAGTAGATAATAAAAGAGTTAGGTTAATACGATCACTAGCTTTAGGTATAATAGAAGTCCTTAAAACATGTGGGATGTTCCAAGTATTTTGGTTCAGGGTGTACACACGAGATATGATATTGACTTGAGGAACATCTCTAAGAGTTTGAATAATTTCAAACCAGTCGAAATCAAATCTAGAGGTAATTATGTGTACCTTAACCCCTTTTCTTCTAAGATGTAGGAAGGTGTTAAAATCTTTCTTGGTAATTTCTACTCATTGGTTAAAGATAACTGAACACATCCTAGTGTAATTTTCATTCATTATCATGTTTGCAATGAAAATATAAAATGTGGCATGATGATAATCATAAATAAGAGTGAGAATGAAAGATAATTGAGTTGAGTAAAAAATATGCATAATTAGAATGTTAATGCCTCTCTGGATTAGGAGATGAGATTGGATAATCTTAGCTCCAAAGAAATGATGGTAGGCTTCTTCATTATATTTTGAGAGAAAGTTCTTATCATGTTTACTAGAACGAGAGGAAGAGGCCATTGACTTTTGTGGATGCTTGTTGTTACTAGCCATTACTAAAGTTAGAATATGAGAAGGTTTAAGATCGAAAAAAGATTGTGAAAAAAAAACTACATAAAAAAAGTTCCAATTTTTAAAAAAAAAGTGGCTTGATTATAGTATGAAAATGGATTCATACGTATAATTATGAGATCTTAGGTTATGAACATAATTTCTTACATACAAATGAAAACTGCCAAAAATGAAACCACTTTTCATAAACTATCATTCCTATGGAGTCATTTTGTACAGCATTTTGGCCATACGATCATTCAAACAAATGTGTGTTCGTTCGTGATGATCAAAATAATAATGATTGTATATTGCGGTTAGGCTCATCCACATTAAAAATTGATAATAAAATCGTACAGAAAAAAAGGGATTTTATACATATGATCTTCAAAAAATAAATGACATTAGAATACATGCCCATACAAAGAGATGATAAAATAACAGATCATACAGTATGAAGTTTCTTCATACAGTACAATTAGCTTAAAAAAAATCTCATTTTCATATGTTTAACTCACAAAAAATATTATGTACAGTCTATAAAATTTTTATAATACAAAAGTGGTTCGTACAGTATGAATGAAAATTTATGTCAAGACATGTTAAATAATAATTGTTTTAAAAAACAAATCTCCCGAGATCCATGACATACAAAAATGAGAAAAGAAAAACAAATAAAACTAATGAAAAAAAAAAACAAACACAAACTAGAGAAACAGATAACCAGTAAGAACTAAACAAAGAAACAAACCAAACACATCAACATACATGAAATACATTACAAATACATTTTGCAAAATTACATGTTTAAGCATTAATATCAATCACACCCAGTCTAGTTCTTAAGAAGCTAAACGTTTCAATAGCCAGTGGTTTTATGAAAAAATCTGTATGTTGATTCTCAGTATGAATATGATGTAAATAAATTTATCCTTTAGCCACATAAATTTCTAATGAAGTGATGCCTTATATCTATATACTTGGTTCTTGAATGTTGAATAAGATTCTTTAAAATATATATGACACTTGAATTATCACAAAAAATTTGAATAGTGACAGTAAAAAATACAAAATTCCTTAGTTGTTATTTTAACCAAAGAATATATTCCACGCAACTACCTAAGGCTATGTATTCTTCTTCAATAGTAGAAAGGGGAATTTAACTTTATTTTCTACAAGGCCTAGAAATTAAAGAGTTTCCTAAGAATTCACAAGTTTTAGAAGTACTTTTCTGATCAACCCTACATCCTACAAAATCTGAACTAGAATATATAATGATTTCAAAATAAGAGTTGTGCTTAGTATACCAAATCCCTAAGTATTGAGTACTCAAAAGATATCTTTTTTTTTTTGAAGAAAATCCAAAGCTTATATATTAAAAGAAGAAATCAAAACCATTACAAAGGTGATTCCTCCTTCAATTTATTAAAAAAGGAAGGAGGAATATTATTGTAAGAGAACTCATCCCACATAAAACTACCAAATAAAGCATAGTTAGCACACATGTTTGCTAACTCATTATTGTTACGACTAATGCAATTGAAGATCACAAAGTTAAAGTTTTTTAGAAAATCCATACCCTCATCCGTTTGAGATTTTTGAAGATAGGAAATGACATTTGAGTTGTCTCCTTCAATGATGATACCTTTATATTTGAACATCCAATCCTTTGCCTCCTCTTTTAATGAATGGATAGCTAGTAATTCCAATTGAGAAATATCCCAATGAGTGCAAGATCTTCCATAAGCATAGAGAAATCTTCCATAGCTGTCACGGAAAACAGCTGCAATGCTAGCTTTGTATGAAGAAAGAAGAGAGGCATCCACATTTACCTTTAGCCAATTGGGTGGAGGAGGATGCCAAATATTGGACAGACTAGAAGACTGGTTGACATCCCAAATGCCCAAATTATAAGGACTAAAGCTGTAAGAAATTGAAGCCTGACAAATTTCATTTGATGCTATAAAACTTGGATTGTCTACCACTCCTTCATGAGTAAATTTATTTCTGCTTTTCCATGATAAAAAAACAATATTGCAGTAGAGATTAACCATCATTCCTTTCTTCTTAGAGCTTGATTCTAACCATTCCAGATATAAGTCAATGTTATCAAAACAAGGAATATAAAATCCAAATTGATTTAGAAGATTAATTACCTTTTTGAATTTTATACAAGAACACATTATGTGTTCACTGTCTTCCCAACCATTGCAACATCTTGGACAATTAACAAGATCAGTTAATCCTCTATATGAAAGGAATTTGAAAGTTGGAACATCATTCCTAGATAGCCTCCACCAAAAAACTTCCACCCGAGCATTAAGTTTAACTTTCCTGATCCATTTCCAATACTTATTATCTACGGTTTCAGTAACTGTAGCTTCAAAGGCAAGAGTTGTAATTGATCTTCCAGAAATTCGTTGGATTAATTCCATATGAACTTCTCCATATTCTCTATTGATTTTGTTTTGAATAATCAATTCAACCATTTCTTTCCCAAATATCTCCAGCAACTTCGTTTGATTCCACTCTCCATTGTTGATAAAATTGTTGAGATAAATTGAATCTTCTTCTTGAGGAACAACAAATGTTGGCCAACTTTGAATACTTCTATCAAATAACCAGATATCTTTAAAGATATCAACTTTTTTACCATTCACAATTACCCATTTAACAATGGGTTTTAACATTTTGTATCCTTCTTTGAGTAGTTTGTAAGAAGAAGAGCAAACAATTCTTCCCTTTCCCTTTTCCAGCTTTTCACCATATTTTGAAACCATATGCTTGTTGAGAAGAGAGTTTTTATTATGTAAAAATCTCCATGCTAGCCGAGCTTTAAGAGCAGGTGACTTGAGGCTGTTAGAATGCATTCCACGTCCTCCTTCATTCATTGGTTTACACATATTAGTCCAACTAATATAATGCATTCCTTTGGCTCCATTCTTCTTACTCCACATAAAGCTTCTACTAATTTTGTCCAGCTCCTCCAAAATTCTCTTGGGAACAAGAGAATGTGTTGCTCGGAAAGTAGGTAAAGCTAAGAGAACAGATTTCACAAGAGTTATTTTACCCGCAAGAGACAACATCTTGTTACCCCATTGATTAAGCTTTTTCAAAGCATTTTCAATGATAAATTGGAAATCGTCATATTTCAGCCTTCTCAAAACCATCTTCAAACCAAGATAGTTGAATTCTCTCACTGTTTTGAATCCCATGATTTTTTGATGCTTTTTTCCTTCTTCTTTACCACATTTTTCCCAATCATCATTGCTGATTTCTTGAAGTTAATTTTTTGTCCAGTCCAATCACAAAAGCTATCAAGAATTTTCTTAACTTCAATAATTTTCTTTCTATTGGCTTCCGCAAATATGATAATATCATCTGTAAACAGTAAATGTGAGATTCTTGGGCCATAAGAACAAATTTTGATACCATAAGAGTTTTGGTTAAAAGCATTAGAAAGAAGTTGAGAACATAAAATAAAATGGATTGGAGTTAGGGGACAACCTTTTCTAAACCCACTTTTTTCTTGAATCCAGCTAGTATAACATCCATTGATGATAATAGAGAATTTTGGATCAATAACACACTCAATGATTAAATGAGAGATTTTTGGAGGGAAGTTGAAGTATGTGAGCACTTTCTGTAAAGAAGGCCAAGCCATGGAGTCATAGGCTTGTTCCATATCAATTTTAAAAGAAACTAATCCAGTGGAAGCCTTTGAATATCTGAGTTTATGAAATATTTCTTGAGCCAATAAAGCATGGTCCGATAAAGACCTCACTTTAATAAATGCAGCTTGCTCCATTGTAATTAGCTTTGGAATGACCAATACCAATCTATTCAAAATAATCCTTGCCTCAACCTTGTATACAGTGTTACATAGACTAATAGGTCTATAATTGGAAGTAAATAAAGGATTAGATACCTTAGGGATAAGGACAATAAGAGTCTCCTTCCATTCCTTGTTTAAGGCTCCTTTTTTGAAAAACTGATATAAAGCTCTCCAAAAATCTGCATTGATTAATCTCCAATATTTATTAATGAAGGTATTTGTAACCCCATCATTACCAGGAGCTGTATTTCCATTCATTTGTTCTAAAGCAATTTCCATTTCTTTCCATGTCAAGTCTGCTTCAAGAATTCCCTTGAAATCTGGCTGTTAACTTCCGGCCATCCATCTAGAGTGCATTGCCTTTTTTCCCATTTTTTACTGAAAAATTGAAAGAAGATTTCTTCAATTTTATTTTGTTCTTCCACTGTACATCCATTATCATCTTTGATTTTGATTATTTTGCTGGAATTTCTCTTAGCATTTGCATAAGAATGGAAGAAACTGGAATTGACATCTCCCTCCTTGAGCCATTTGATTTTAGTTCTTTGTTTCCACCAAGAATTTAATCTTTCCATAGTAGAATTAAGCTCATTAACTTTGTCTTTAAGACTCCAATATTCAATTTCAGATAGAAAACCATTAGCAGCCTCCTTGCTTTGAAGAATCAAGATCTCACTTAATAAATCTTCCTTGAGTTTGTTCAAATTCTTTAACTTGAATTTGCTCTAGTAAAATAGAGATTTTAAAGAATATTTGAATTTTTTATTCAATACTTGAGAGTAGTCACCTTGATATTTTTTGTTCAATTCCTTCTTAACAATAGCAAAAGAGGCTTGATAAGAAGACCAATAATTTTCATACCTTATTTTCTTAGAGATTGTCGGTTTGAAATTCTGAAATTGAAGAATGATTGGGCAATGGTCTGAAGCAACCCTAGCCAAATGTCTCTCTATCAAGTGAAGTGAATTACTCATAGCAATGGTGTTAATGAAACACCTATCCAGTCTTTCAAGAATTCTAGCACCTCCAATTTGGTTATTGCACCAAGTGAATTTGGGTGAAACCCAACTTCATGAAGATCATTGTTGAGCAAGCATTCCTTCATCTCTTTTGGCCCTTGAGAGAAAATAAATCTTTTTCCACCCATCTTATCTTCTTTGTTCAAGATACAATTGAAGTCCCCTCCAACTACCAAAGGAACTTCATTGTTATTGTACTTATCAATCATGTCCCAAAGCTCTCTTCTCTTATAAACTTCTCTACTACCATAAATGGTAGCTACTCTACAAATACGTTTGTCTTGAATTTTGAGATCTCAAATAATAATTTTGTTAGAACAAGCTACCAAAGAAAATTCTACCATAGTAGATTTCCACAGCAATAAAAAACCTCCAGAAAGACCTGTAGACGGCATCATGTAATATTCCCATTCAGAATCCACCATTTCATTTATTTCACCTTGGTTGACATCACCAACTTTAATTTCTATTAAACCCAAAAAAAATACACCATTGTTTTTCACAAACTCTTTGATGTAGAGAGAAGCACTCCTCTTCCTTGCTCCTCTACAATTCCAAAATGCTATGGAATTCATTAAAAGAGTTTATGGGGATTAATCCCCATATTACCTTTCCTTTCATTATCAATTCTTCTATTTATGGAGTTGGAGTTAATAGGACCCAATTCTCTCAATTTCTTTGGGATTCTTTTTTTGATAGAAATATTAGAATCAATCGATCCTGATTTAACAGTCTTCTTATCTTCATCCAGTGTAGTTTCTGAAATTTCTATATCATTGACATCAGATTGACTATCATGTCCTTCTTTTTCTTGAGGAGTTTTTTTATTTCTAGCTGTAGCTGCTTTAGTGCAAATTTCACCTTCCTCCAGATCTATTAAAGCGTTGAAGCAGTTTCCAATGATCACAGGATGTGATTTCCTGTTTTTGTTTGCTGAAATAACTTCATTACATTCTATAGTATCCTCATGAATGTTTCCCTGTGAGATCACACCATTCTTTCCCACTATGTTAGAAATTTTTTCATTGGTCTTGTTCTCCCGTGAGGTCATACGAAAATTTTTATTTTTTTTAACTAGAATCCAGTTATTCTCTACCTGAGGAACAATTTTGCTGGACATATTGTTGAAGTATTTTTTCTTTCCATAGTTTACAAGAATCCAAGGACCATAATAATTATTGTCAGGATTTACAACTTTCTCCATATCATCTTTTTCTATGTCATCTGTGTTGATAGCATCTAATATAATAGATTTAGAAGCCAAGGATTTATGCTCCAGAACTTTGATAGGACATTCATTCTTTCCATGTCCGATTTTCCCACAATCAAAACAGAGATTTGAAATCCTCTCATATTCTATTTTTTAAAAGAATTTATCTTCTTCACCTTCCACCCATACTCCTGTTGGAAGTTTATCATCCAAGTTTATGCGAACACAAACTCTACCAATTTCACGCCTAGACCATTGGAACATATTGCCATCAATCAAATATGGAGAGCCTACCATAGATGCTATACGGCATATATTTATTTCATCCCAGCAATGCAGTGGCAAGTAAGGCAATCTAATCCAAATGGGAGCTGAAATACCTTTAAGAGAATTAGGATCAAACTTATGAGACCATCTGTCTAATCCCACAATGTTACCATTAACAAACCAAGGACCATTTGTTAATACATCATCCATATTTTTAGGTTCATAAAAAGAACATAGAAACCATCCTCTCCCAATCACAGTAAGTTGGAATTTTCCATATTGACTCCATTGTCTCCGCAATTCATAACTCATTGAAGAGAAGGACAATTCATTTCCAAATACCTTTACTACCAGAGATTTTTCCAATTTTTTTTAGTTTTCTTGCACTTTCACCATACTGAGCTTCATAGATTTGCCATCCACAGATTTGCAGTCTCCGAAATCCAACTCAGCTACATTGATTTTTTTATTTTTTGACCAACCATTTTGATGATTGTTTTGATTGATTCTTTGCAGCATTTCAGCATTCACATCTTCACATCTTCCCAAATCTCCAATTTCACAGATACGAACTTCCTCCAGATCATTAACCTGAACATCCTCAGCAACATTGATTTTTAAACTTTCAGAATTTACCACTTCAGTATAATCTTTCCTTGTTTCTCTAAACATTTTCCTTTCTCAACTTGATCAGATTCGTTTCCAGCTGCATTGTCTTCAATCTTTGATTTCACCTTTTTAGGATATGGAAATTCTCCCTTCACAGTAGATTGATTCTTCATCAGTTTGAATTTGACCGGATAATCTTCTTCTTCTATGATACCTTTTCCTTTGCCAATAATCTCAGGAATTTGTTTCTTCAATAAAAGACCTCCTTCATTTATAATTAAAGGTTTATTTGCATTAACCTTTAATCCAGGGAATTCTTTGATATCTCCAAATGCCGGTGGTGATGTCGGTGCAAACCGAGCTCTTCCTGATCGACGTCCATCAAATCTTTTGTCTTCCATCGGAGCACCGGCCGAAGATGGCCGGCGACCGTGCTCCACCATCGTCCTCGATGATTCCGCCGTGAAATCAGCTTTCTTTTGAAAAATAGAAATTTGAATTTCCCAGAGTTTATCTCTCTACTTTCTCTCTCCAATAATCCTCAAAAGATATCTCAATGTTCTTTTAATAGCAGTCAAATGTGATTCGTTTGGATCGTCCTAAAATCTAGCACACAAATAAACACTAAAAGTGGCATCAGGTCTGCTAGCAGTTAAGCAAAGTAATAATTTAATTATTCAACTAAATTTCTTTTGATCAACACGTTTTTCCTTAGACTCCTTATTTAACTGCATTAAGGAACTCATTGGTGTAGTCACTATTCTAGTTATGTCCATTTCATATTTCTTGAGGATATCATTAATATAATTTAAATGGTTATTAAATAATCCGTCCTTATTTTTGTTTATGCTAAAACCAAGAAAGTAACTTAAGTCTCCATCAAACTCATTTCAAATTCACTAATTATTATTTTTGAAAAATCTTCACAAAGATTTTTATTGGTGGATCCAAACAAGTTATCATTAATATATATTTGAATAATAAGTATGTCATCTCCTACCCTATTTAAGAAGAGATGGTGTCTACACTTCCTTTAAAAAATTACATTTCTAGTAGAAAAGTGTCAAGCCTCTCATACAAAGCCCTAGGTACAAGTTTTAGTCTATATAATACTTTGTTTCAATTTAAACATATGATTACGGAATTCTTAATTTTAAAACCAAGTGGTTGCTCAAAATAAATATCTTCTTGTATCTCCCCATTAAGAACGGTACTCTTAACAACCATTTGAAATAATTTAAAACCATTAAAGTAGGTAAAGTCTAGTAACACTCTTATCACTTCATGTTTGGCTATAGGGGAAAAAGTTTCTTCAAAATCAATTCTTACTATTTGATTATACCCATTGGCCATAAATCTTGCATTATTTCTAACCATTTCACCAGAGTCATTCATTTTAATTTTGAACACCCACTTATTTCCAACAACACTTTGATTTATAGGCCATTCAATAAATTCTCAAACATTATTTCTAATAAACTGATTTAATTCTTATTACATCGATAAAATTCAAAATTCATCAAAAAAAGGCTTGATTTATATAAGTGGGTTCAATCAGTGATATAAAGGTAGAGTGGTTATCTTCTTTGCTAAGTCCAGGCCTAGTTCTAACTAAAAGTTTGAGATGCACCAGGAGGGGGGATAAATTGGTATTTTAAAAATGAATCCTAAATAGGAGTTCTATTTTTTGAATTTTTTATTTATTTCAAAATAATAACTAAACTAATTAAATACAAAAGCTAATAATTTGATAATAATTATAACAATGGTTATAAAATTTTAAATTACCCAATGGAATACTAAAATTAATATTTCACCAAGAAATTATATCAAAATTAAAAGCAAGAAAAGTAAAATATATAAAAAAGAAAAAAACACCAAAATTTTTTATAATTGTTTGATTAAAATTGTCCCACATCACTCCCCAGAGTCCTTCACTGTGAGATTTGCACTTCTAACAAGAGTCTCTCCTTCTGCTCCAACATTAAGGTGGAGGAGCCTTTATAGAAACTCACTTTTACCTTCCCCGGAGTGGCGGGGTGTCAGATGCTTTGTCACCCTCGAGGTGATGGTAGGGAACCTTCTTATTTTTCTCCCTCTTAGAGAAGGAAGGGGACCTTATTTTTCTCCCTCTTAGAGAAGGTGGAGAACCTTATAGGACATTTACCTAGAAGCCTCTCCCCTTAGAGAGCTCCCACAAAACTCACCCATGCCATAGGAGAAGCAAGCGTGCAACTACCTCGGAGCAACCGTGTAATCCCCTCATATAACTTCTTTCTCACTCACAAGCTCTCCTTCTCCTTCCCATCACTAGCCCTGAATTTCTTCAAAAGGCTCCCTCTTAAGAGTTCCTTTAGCTATTACATTCCTCTCTCTGATTTTTATTGAATAAGAACATCGTGTATAAAATAGACTTAAAAAAACTCTAAAAATTCAAATTAGTCTTTTGTATTCATACAGTACAATCCCAAATTGTACATAACAATCTGTTCAAAATAATTATCATCCTAGTATGAAGGAGTACAAATGTGTGATAATATTTTAATATATCAAACAGTATGATACAAATATGATCCAATATGATCTACTTTATTTCTTTTATTTGTACAGGATGAATGCTAGGATGACCAAAAATTATATCTATTCATCATCTAGTATGATCCTATTCATACAGTATGATCAGTTGAGTTTAAGCATTTTATTGTATACGATGTATTAATTATAGGGTATGATTAATTCAAAAATAAAAGTTTCATCTGGCATGATCATTGGTACCTTGATTCATCATTTGACACGCTCTAAATTATACAGTATGACCATCAATCATTAATTAAAACTTGATTTAATTGACCAATCAAAGGGTTTAATTTTTATAAAATTTCAAATCTTCATATACAATGATTTGAATCATACAATACAATGTGTTTAAAATTCAAAATTTAAAATCTTGACCAAGTTAATCTGACGGCTAGAGTTTAAGGATGAAAATAAATTATACAATATGATTAGTTCATAGAGGATAATTTCTAGTTAATCTTTAAGCTAGCCTCTCAATAATATATCATATAGTATGATTTAGAATCATACAATATGATCTATTTAAAAAAAATTTCTTTTCAAAAAATCTTTCCCCCTTTGCGTGTGCATTTTCACAGAATAAAAAAAAAAAACTCTCCCCCTTTGCATGTGCATGGTCACTGAATCTGTATACACTATTTTGTGTCCAGACTCAAGAAACAAAAAATAAAGAAAATAAAAATTACAGACTCCTTCACATCCTATTCTACCCAATCTTGAGTCTTTAGTTGTCTTCTATAGTGTGTAATTTAACTAAAATGTTAGTACTCATAAACAAAAATAATATTCAAAATATTTAATATACAATGAAATATATCAATCAATGTTATTTTTCATCGTCAAAATCACAAACTAGGGATCCTGTACATATAATAAAAATGATATCAATTAAGAAAAAATAATTTCTCCCCTTTGTAACATCACCAAAATGAGGATTATAGAAAAGAAGTAGAGCAGTATATTAATAATAAAAAACATAGCAAATAAAGACTAGTCAAATGATGGATCCTGATCAGGTGGTGGTGGTGGCAGAAATAACTTATAGATGGAGGCAAAGTGATGATCAATCGAGGAAAATCTTTCACCAAACCATTATATGTCATCCTCGTGCTGATGGTATTGTTCCTGGATATGAGAGTCAATTTTGGGTTTATGTCAGTTGAGTCACTGAATAATATCATCTTGAGAATAGGCAGGTGTATGTCCTCCTGCTGGAGCAAGTCCTCCTATTAGAGTAGCCTCCCCTTCTTCATGAAAATCTAGGTCAACATGCTCTTGTCCCCAATGAAATAAGATATAGAAAGAAGCATCCATATAAAAAATAAGGACATTATTGGGTTCACGAAGATAGGTCAATTGATTTTTGTGGTGAAGAATATATCCTATGAGATGCCCTAAGGCCAGATTTTATTTCCTATGGGTGCTAGGATAGAGAATTTGAGTCATGTTCTTGATATAATCTATAATCATGTTAGCTTCATCAAATTTGGTATTTGACATGTTTAAGTAAGTGAAGACAAATGGAATTGGAGTCATGCGTATCATATCTCCAATTTGGGATATTATGGATGTCCTAAGATTGTGTTGGATGATGTGAGCATTCTGTGTTAAGGATTGGACAAGTGGTTGGTGTTGGCTTAGAGCAACATTTTTAAGCAGAAAATTGATGAAACTTTTGAAAAAAAATCATTGGTTATAAATGTGTGGGATTTGAGGTCATTTAGTAGAAAGATTGATATGTTCAATGAGGTCTACTTTAGTGATTTTGATATTTTGTTGACAAACATATGAAGTTAAGGTCATGTTATCTAGGTTGATTCTAAGGTTTACATGGAACTTGTAGAGTAGCTCAGAATTAAATTAAAAGGCTAGGGTAAGATGAAATTAAAGAGAAGTGGAAGAGAAGAGGCTCATCACCTCAAAGTTAAGTGTAACTTGATTTAGGAAGCGACGAGCGATCTTGCATGTTTTGAATTTGTGACAAGCATTCTCAAATTCTGAAGTTTGGAGTGCATAGTAGATATCTAAGAATTCTCTTAATAGAAGTTAAGTGAGACTCTTTTAGGTCATCTTTGAATCGGGCATAGAGACACACTGAACATTATATCTAGTCTACTAGTAGTTAAATAGAGGAGTGATCCATATATTCCTACAAATTTTATCTGGTTTACTGACTTTCTCGGGTCTTTGTTTACTTGAATGGTAAAACTCATGGGAGTGTTCATTGAATTAACATTGTCCATTACATATTTTTTTAGAATATCCATGATTTATTAAATTTGGCTAAGGAATATTCCACCCTCCATCTATTTTACAATAAAACCAAGAAAGTCCATTATGCATATTTCAAACTCCTTACACTTTTTTTACATAAGGTTTTACACAAATCTAAATAATGAGAATTTCATCTTTTACCCATTGTAGGAATAGGGTGGTATCTATACTACTCTTAGAAAATATTTTATCTAGTGATAATGAGCTTTCTTACAAAGCTCTAAGTGCTTGCGTTAGCCCATATAGTTCCTTTTTCAATTTTAATTCATAGTTTGGAAATTATGAGTTTTCAAAGCTACGGGGATGCTCAACATAGACATCCTCTTTTATTACCCATTTTAGGAAAGCACTCTTAACATCCATTTGATACAATTTGAAATACTTAAAGCAAGCAAAGGTTAAGAGCACCCTTATGGCTTCTAGATCAGCTTCTAGGGCAAAGGTTTCCTCAAAGTCTATGTCCTTAATTTGGTTATACCTCTTAGCTACTTATATGGCATTATTTCTTATTATGATTCATGAGTAGTTAACCTTATTTTCAAAGATCCACTTTGATCCAACCATACTATTCTCTTTAGGACTCTTAATTAATTCCAATAAATCATTCCTAATAAATTAGTTCAGCTCTTTTTGCATCGCTAGGATCAAGAATTCATCCCGTAAGGCTTGATCTGTACTTGACTAACCTCTTTTATAAGTATGTACCTAGTTCTTAGATATTCAAATGGATCTCCTAAGATTAATTCCTTAGGATTTCTAGAAGAATATTTTTAATATATAGGCAGCGGTTCCTGAGGTTTTACTCTATCTCCTATGGTAATGGTTTCTACCCCCTGAATGGTCTCTATCTATTCTTCTTCAAATTTAGGTTCAAAGGTCCTATATAATTCATCAAATAATACATGGGGAGATTCTTTTACTACCAGGGTCCTCATATTGAAGATTATATAGGCTTTACCTACAGATGAATAACCTAAGAAGACACCTTTATCATCCTTGGGATCAAATTTTCCTGAGGGAGATTTCCCATTGATTAAGATAAAACATTTGTAACCAAAGACATACAAGTTGGAAAAATTGGGTGTTCAACCCTTAAAGAGTTCATAGGATATTTAATTCAACTTAGATCTAACGTTCACCCTATTTAAAATATAACAAGCAGTGTTCATTACTTTTGCCCAAAAAGTATCTTCGAAGAGTGTACTCAGCTAGCATTGCCCTAGTAGCTTTTACCATGGTTTTATTCTTTCTCTCAGCTATCCCATTTTTTTGAAGACTCCTAAGGGAAGAGAAGTTATACTCTATTCCTATATCTTCCAAGAAGGATTCAAACTTTTCATTTTGAAACTCTCTAACATGATCACTATGGATTGTTGAAATTTCTCATTCTAATTTTCTTTCGAATACAAATGGAGAAATTTCTAAATTTCTCAAATGACTTACTCTTATGTGCTAGAAATCATACCCATGTGAATCTAGAAATGTCATCTACAATCACAAATCCATAATTTTTCCTACCTAGGCTAACTGTGCTAACAGGTCCAAATAGGTTCATGTGAAGGAAAAATAGTAGCCTAGATGTGTTCACTCCTTGACTAAATGTAATGATGATATTACTTATTTTTCTGGTTTGCATGCATCACATAGATGGTATTTAGTGAAATCTAACTTTGGTATGTCTCTAACAAAGTTTTTCTTAGTGATATTCTTATGTATTTTTCTGCTAACATGAGATAATCTCTTATGTCATAGCCAAGAGTCATCCATTATAATTTTTAAAGACAAGGAACTTGAATTTTTAATGCAGTTATGATCTAACATATATACATTATTTAACCATTTTCCTTCTAACACAAGTTTATCATTAAAGCTAATCACGCATTTGTTGGAAAGAAACTATATGTCAAATTCTTTATTACATAATTGAATAATATTTAATAGATTGTGCTTTAAATCATCAACTAATAAAGCTTTTTGAATTACAAAATTTTTGGAATTTTTAATGATTCCTGAGCCCACCACTTTTGTAGCGGTGTTTTCCCCTAAAGTCACTTTACCTATTGTCCTAGCTTTTAGTGTAATGAACTAATTCATGTCTCTAGTCATATGTCTTGAGCAGCCACTGTCCATGTACCACATGCTCTCACTAGATCTTTCATGAGAGCATCCTTACATTATCATTCAAAGATTAGATTTGGGAACCGAAGTGAGTTTTGGTTCCTCCTTATGCCTGAGTGAATGAGATGTATGCATGCTATGATGTGATGAATGCATCCTAGGTCTCCAAACAAAATGTGTCATACGGTGAATCATACATGTATAAGCTATGTGACTTAGCATGCCATAAGAGAAGCACCAAACACCAAGAAATGGGTTCACTTCCTAAGATTATGTGATGCATGCAATGCTGAGGGGTTGATTATTTTAGATAACAAGGGTGATGGTTTATTATTTTCAAGTGCTATAATTTTGGATCGTAGAACTTTATTTGCATATTTATAGGCTACCACTTCCACTTTTAATGCATGCTCAATGCTATCTAATTGACATGTAAGTTCATGTAATTCCTTAAATTCTTTTTCTAGCTCAATATATGATGCATTTAAAGAATTGTGTGCATCAGACAAGTCAATGTTATTCTTATTTAATGTATAAAATTCATCAAGCATGGACATGTGATCTCAATCTACATATAATGTTCTAAAACTAAATTAGCATGCTCTTTTTGTAAAGTACTAAATTTGATGTTATGGTTAGCATATATTTTCTTTAATTTTCTATATGAATCATGAATTTTTTTAGAAATAACTAACAATTCTTCATAACAAAATTGACATACCTCATTTTGATCAAATTGATCACGATTGTCCTTAGCCATTGGACAAAAATTCTTTACATTCTCATCTACTTCTTCTTCTGATGATTTTGATGCAAAGTAAGCCCAAATGGATTTTTATGTCTTTAGCTTTCCCTTCTTGTTCTTTAAGCATCTCCTCACCCTTCTCCTTAGTTAGATGGGTCTTCCCTATTGTGAATTTGATTTTAGGAAATAGAGTTTTAATGATAGCAAACACTTCTATTTCTCTTTGACTTCCTTGCCTACTAACATTTCAGGTTCACAAAATCAAACTGCAAGTTAAACTAGCTCAAGATTGGGTAGATTAGGACTGAGTTGGTTTGTAATATTTGAAATTATATCTTTTATCTTTTCTTGAGTCCATTATAATATTGTGGATCCTGATGCTAAGTAACCTTGCACACACAAACTTGGGGGAAATTCTTTGATTGTTTTAGAGTTTTTTTTATTATTTTGCTCACATTATCCAGGAAGATCCAAAAATTGGTCTAGATGATCAGTTAAATATAGAAACCCTAATTAGGGCATCCTGGTTAAGGTAGCTGTCATTAAGCACATCTCCCGGACGATGTTATCATTGGATTGGATGATAGGCTCAAATCAAAAAGAATAAACCATTAGATCTATTTAGGTAGCTTTTATTTTTGAAGGACATTGACTAAGATGATGCATTACAAATATGCCTAAATTAATATACTAATTAAAGAAAGCAATTAATCTTTGATTGCTCGATCATACCATCCTTGACGATCATAGGCTCGGCTAGGATGATGAATTTAAAAACCTTAGTTATTCCTAGATGATCAAACATTGACTTTCTTCTATTTAAGGCGATGCTCTAGACGATATGTAATAAATTGAACTAATCGTTCGGGATGATCATGAGATCGGCCTGGACGATCAAGTTATTTTTTCATTATCCAGACATCTATTTAGGGTGACATTCTGGATGATATTCAATGACTTATACTAATCGTATAGGATGAAATTCTTGTTGGAACTCGTTCAATATGAATTAGGATGTTAAGCCTAATTAAATGTCCCAAGGCTAACCAAGAGGGGGGGTGAATTGGTAATTTAAAAAATTATACTTCTACTCTTGGATTTTTAGAAAACCTTTTTAATTATTAATGCAAGTTTAATTTAAAGTTTATAAAATAAACTTTTCAACCAGAGTAAACAACTTGCAACAAAATTAAATGTGTAAGAAAAATAAGAAAGAACACACCAGATTTATAGTGGTTCGGTCAAACCTTGACCTACGTCCACTCCCCGGAGGCAAGCTCCGAGTATGCACTAATATCACAAAGTGACTCTCCTTTTGCCCCCACAGCAAGGCGGAGAAGCATGTACAAAATCACTTTCACCTTCCCCGGTACGGTGGAGTAGCCAAGTTCTTTGACACCAAAGATATCTTCTTCTAGCCAAAACTTCCCTCAAGATGACTCTTGAATCCGATGGTACTAAAGTGTAAGTTTGCCAGAGCAACCGTGTGAATATCCCCTCGACACTCCCTTGAAATCCCCTCCAAGGATCTTCTCCCTCTCAAACTCCACCCTTTCCTCTCTCCCTTTCAAGTTCTCACTTATAGTTTTCTCCCAAAGAACGAAGACACAATGGCTGTGAAAGATACACTTTGTCATCCTTATACACTCTCCAAGTGTCGGCAGAGAACCAGAACGATGTTGTTGAACTTCACTTGAGAGCCTTCAAAGGAGATGGGAGGAAACAAAGAGATCTTCTTCTTCAAATAACCTTGTGAATCCCTCACAAACCCCTCACTTGATCTCTCACTCTTCACTCATACAATCTCTCCCAAACTCTCACTCCCAATGATCCCTCTCAAGAGAAAACAACTCCAAAGGCACTTATAATAGTTTCTAGGACTCCTTATATAGAAAGGACATGAAAACCCGTCTAAAAATAGCAGATTTTAAGTTATCATGTACAAGATCGTTCCATACGATCGAAAATCATTCTGGACGATTTTACTTAAAAATCCTTGAAACGAACCTGTTTGTATATGTGTACGAAATGATTTCGTACAAGCTGATCGTCCCGTATGAACCAAGTTCGTCAAGTACGAACGGTTATAACAAGGTTGGTTCCAAAAACTGTAGAATGAATATAGAGAAACTGTCCTAAGTCGGTTATATCGTCTGGACGAAAATAGGTTCGTCTGGATGAAATTCGTATAGAGAGAAAATAGCCCTGTACGATAATTAATTTAGTCATGATGAAATTCTTACAGAGAGCAAATCGTCCTGTACGATAATTAATTTCTTCTGGACGAAATTCTTACAGAGAGCAAATTGTCCCGGACGATATTTAATTTCGTCCCGGTCGAATAGGACTTAGAAAATTTTTCTATCCAGTTCCTATTCATTCCATGTGATCTTAATAGGAGATAACTATCTGATCGTCCCGTACGAACTGATATCGTTCAGTAGGATCAGTATAAAATTTATATGATCTCCTTATGTGTGTGTGTATGTTTTTATTCACTCAATTACAATCACTCTCTCTCAATTAAAATGACATTTTTAAACTTCAAAATTCAAAAGAATTTCTTGCTGAATTTAATTTGAAGTCTTCATGTTTGAGAGTTTGATTCACCTGAAATGTTAGTACACACAAAAGAAAATACAAAACTTTTAAAAAATTATTGGAGATAACTACACAAAGAACAATAATATTTGGAATCATCAAAACTATACAAGTTGCAAGAATGTAAAACATGCAAATAGCAACTATCATTAACAATTCTATCGACTTGGATGATATGAACAAAAACTGTATGATTGTCTCAAATCATCCTGGCTGATTGAGCAAAATTTGTACTAATTTACAAGATGATATTCATATCATCCTGAAAAATAAAGTCAATTTTTTTTGTAATTAAGAGCTATTTTAAAGCTCTTTTATGTAATATATCTTATTCTACCCAAGAGAGGATCTTTTGCTATTATTTTGACCTGAGAGAGCCAAAAGGAGAGGGAGAGAAAGGCAGAGAGAGAGGATCCTATGAGGTGGATGTTATGAGGGGTTTCATAAAGGTTGCTCCAAGAAAGGATCCATCGTCGTGTTCTCTAATCAACATCCCTAGTTTGTTAGGGATTCTAGAGAGGTCTACTTCATCATCTGATCAAGGTTCTCTGCCTGCTTCAGGAGGAATCCAAATGAGTTAGGTTCTCTGCTTGATTTTATAAGAAGCAAAAGAAGTTGGGTTCCCTGCCTCACTAGGGTCAAGGGAAAGGAGGTTTGTAAAGGCTTCTCCACCTTGCTGTGGGCGTAAAAGGAGAGACACTGTGTTTAGTGCAATACTCATAAGAGTTGCTCTATGGAGGGGACATAGTTCAAGTTGACCAAACCACTATAATTTTTTGTGTTTTTTATTACTGCTTCTATATTTATTTTACTCACTTTGATTTCTGTGGTGAACTTTGGTTTAAGTTTGTGCTTTTGCTTAAAGATTTTTTAAAATGCTAATTCAACCCCCTCCCCCCCCCCCCCCCTTCTCTACCCCCCCCCCCTCTTAGTTAACCTTGGGACTAGTTCATTAGGGCTTAACATCCCTGTCAAATTTTTAGGTTGTATCAGAGCGAGATTCATAAAATTTAGTTTGTGAAAACTTTTGAATTTTGATCAATGGCTACTTTCGTAATCATAATACTATGGAAGAAGGTTTCTATTACATGACCACCTTAATTTGATAATATTCCTTTTAATTTTTGGAAAACTTGTATGTCTACTTTTTTACAATCAATTGACTATTCCATGTGGATGCTTGTTAAGGATGGTTATACACATCCGTCATGTGAAATTAATGGCGTTAAAACTAGACTTCCTTTTTACTCAAATTGTCATCTCATTGCATACTTTAGGAAGAGAGCTAACTAACTATGAAAGAGTAAATAAATTTTGAGATGTTTGCCTTCTTCTTTTGATGCTAAGATCACTGTAATTACTGAATCCAAAGATTTGAATACTGATTTTATTGATAACTTACTTGGATCACTCATTGGTTATGAGCAAGGGGTGAATCGAAGAAACCTTAATGCAGGTAAGCGAAAGAAGTAGAAAATTATGGCACTAAAGGCCAACAACACGGACACTAATTCTTCTAGGTCTGAAAGTGATGATGCTGCCCTAATCACAAGGCAATTTAAAAATTTTCTAAGGAAGAATCACAAGTACCATCAGAAATGGAATAAAGGTAAGATTAGCAAAAATAATAAAAGTTTCTCTGATGTTATTTATTTTGAATTCAAGAAGCCAGGTTATCTCAAAGCTTATTGTCCTACACTTAAGAATCACCCAAGCAAAGAGAAGGGTGAGGAGAAAACTAAGTTTAGAAAGATAAGGACAAAAAGTGATTACAAAAGGCTTTCTGGGTGGATTCTGCATCTGACTCATCTTAGATTAAAGCTAAAGAAGAGACAACAAACTTGTGCTTGATGGGTGATCATCTTGGTCAGCCTTATCAAGAAGAGGTATGTAAACCAACCTATGATTAATTACTTAATGCTTGTGAGAACATTCAAGCATCATATAGGAAACTTAAGAAAATTCATGCTAGTCTAAAATTTGAAATTTCAAATTTGCAAAAAGAGCATAAAATTTTAAGTAAAGATCACACTCAACTTGATAGAAACAATATGTCATCAGATGATGAGTTTGATGAATTGAATAAAAAATATTATCAATTGATTGTTGAGCATGATTATTTGAAAGCATCCTACACCTCACTTGAATCTGGTTTTAAAACTTATATTGAAGAATTTGAGCAAATGGAGCACTTTTTGAATGTTGATAGTGTTATTTTATAAAGTGCTAACTTGATATTTAAAGCTAAATTGAATACGCTTGAGAGAAATTGGAATACATCGACACATGATCTAAAGCCAAAACATAGGAAGAGCATTATAACCCAAATAGGTTAGTAAATCCTTTTCCTGGAGTTAGATGTTTTTCATTGTTGTAAACCTTATTTCATGGCTTATGTTTTGATGATTGGCAAACCCTACTGATTATCTTGGACTACCTATTTTTTCTAGCATTTCAGGAATCGAAGATTGGACGAACAAACGATGCAAATACAGAAGTGGGTAGGATAGGGTTGACTCAGTCTGTAATCTATTTTTTCTCTTCTTGAGTCAGTTTGTAATGTTCAAAAGACTGATACTAAGTAACCCTACACACACACACTTGAGAGATTTAGAATCTCTGTTTTTGCTCACATCGGCCAGGCCGATCCATTGTATCGTCCTGGACGATCGAGTTCAAAATAGAAACTCTAATCAGGATTCTTAATTATGGAAGCCGTCATTAACATATCAGCCTGGATGATACGTGTATCATCCAGGACGATAAGCTCAAAACAAAAAGAAGTTGCTGCCATAGACAGTTAAGGTATACTATATTTTTATATTATCGGCCAGGACGATCCTTGATCGGCTTGGACGATATTCACAAATTATGCCTTAATTGATCAGGAAATCAAGGGAGTAATTAAGGATTATTGATACGATCATATCGTCCTAGACGATCGCAGGATCGGCCAGGACGATCCAGTCAAAAACCTTAAGTTACTTCAGGACGATAAATATCGGCCAGCTCGTATCCAGGGCTATTGTCAGGATGATTTTCCCGTGATTTGTACTTATCAGCCAAGACAATCGTGAGATCGGCCAGGATGATCGTGAGATCGGCCGAGATGATCAAGCCAAATTTCAATGTTTAGGAGACTATCCAGAGCGATACCTGGCCGATCTTCTAAGTTTTGTACTGATCGGCCAGGCTGATGTTCATATCGGCCTGGACGATAAAGTCGGCAACTT
>NW_021319484.1:332180-704616 GCF_001605985.2 Dendrobium catenatum | reverse complement strand
CTATTTCTGACATGTACACTAGGTTTACACATATTGTTACTTCACTGCATGCTTTAGGAAAAGAGCTTTTGAACTATGAAAAAGTAAACAAAATTTTGAAATGTTTGCCTTCTTCATATGATGCTAAAATCATAGCTATAACTGAATCAAAGGATTTAAGCACCTACTCGACTAATAACTTACTTGGTTCACTCATTGCTTACGAGCAAGGGGTGAATCAAAGAAATCTTGATGCAGGTGAGAAGAAAATGGAGAAAACAATTGCACTAAAGGCGCACAAATCGGATTCTGAATCTTCCGGGTCTGAAAGCGATGAAGTTGCCTTCATCACAAGGCAATTTAAAAGCTTTCTAAGGAAGAAACAAAAGCATCATGAAAGTTGGAGAAAAGGTAAGGATCATAAACATTTTAAAGGATCTTCTGATGTTGTTTGTTTTGAATGCAGGAAACCTGGACATGTGAGAGCTGATTGCCCGACACTTCAAGATAACACAAGCAAGGAAAAACTTGAAGAAAAATCTAAGTTTAAGAAGGACAAGAAGAAAATCCAAAGGGGTTTCTCGGCAGAATCTGGTACTGACTTCTCTGAGACTGAGCCAGAGGAAGAAACTATAAACTTTTGTTTTATGGGAGAAGATCAAAGTGATGAGGAACAGGTATGTAAACCAACCTACGATGAGTTATTTGAAATTTGTGAGAAAATACATGCATCATATAAAAAACTCAAGAAAACTCATGCAAGCCTAAAATTAGAACATACGAATCTACAAAAAGAGCATGAAGTTTTTCTCAAAGATCATGCAACGATTGATTAAAATCATATGGCTCTTCTTTATGAATTTGATGACTTAAACAAAAAGCAATTGGAATTAATTGATGAACATAATGCATTAAAAATTTCACACATCTCACTTAAGTTTGATCTTAAGAAATCTAAAGAGATTGAGAAAAACTTGAGGATTCATAATGAAGCATTAAAAAGAACAAATTTGAGGATTCAAAATGATTTTGATACATGCAAGAAAAATTGAACAACTTCCACTTTTGATCCTAAGCTAGAACCTAGGATGAGGCATTATAACTCAAACCATTTAAGAAACCCTTTTCCTGGAGTTAGATGTTTCTTATGTGGCATGCTAGGACACATCTCACACACTTGCACCATTCACCGTAGTACACATTGGGTGTGGAGACCTAAGATACATGATTCACAACATACCATACCTGCATTGCATTCTACTTTTCCTAAGAAGGATCCCAAACCTGTTTGGGTTCCTAAATCTGACTGTTGTTGAGTTTTGCAGGAGTGCTCTCACCAAAGACCTCGTGGGAGCATAGGATAACTGGACATAAGGAGGCTGACAGCTCAAAATTACTTAAACTTGCTTCCTAATCACTTGCTTGAAATTTTTAGTTTTTATGACAATTTTTTTATTTTATTTATTTTTGTGGTAGTTTTGTGCTTGATTTATGTTATTCTAGTTTGCTTTTCTTTCTTTTTTGTTTGTTTTATTCCTTTTTGTTTGGTGTCACATATGGTGAATCTTTTCAAAGCGTTTAGATTTTGGGGTTTTCAAGATAGTGTTTATCTTTTCTAAATTAGTTAAAGGAAGAAATACTGTTGATGTTTCCCTCCTTCTGACTTTGTTTAGTGGTAGGATTTTCTTCTCTAAACAAAAGTCTAAACTCAGTTTAATCAATAGCTTTTTATTAAGATCCTTTTCTTATCTTGCTACATTAATTTATCTTATGCATAATAGCCAAAGTTCTTATATATCTTTCAAGTTTTTTTAAATCTTGCCATTGCATTTATCACATGATTTGGATTTTGTGTTGTGGATTGTTCTTCCCTATGTTAGAGAGAGAGCTCCTATTCTCTAATATTTGGAGGATATACTCACAACTAAGTTTTTTTTAAGGGTATATTAAAGAGTTTCTAGCTTGCAAAAGTTAAAAAGGAAAGAGGCCAATGAAGCCAAACTGAAAAGAAAGCTATATACACAAAAGTGTATCAAAGAATCAAAAGATGCTCAAAAGAGCCAATCGAAATGATAAGAGGCATAAAATGAGCCCACTAGATGCAAGCTATTCTCTCTTTGCTAAAATTCTTAAAACTTAGAAAACTCATTGATTATGTGATGCTTTCAAAGACTTGATTTCAATTTCCATGATTGAGAAAAATTACTTTGCTTTATTAATTATGAGATATTTTCTTTGTAAACAAGTCTTGAATGGATCTTCTTATCCTATTTAGTTATTCTGAGTTAGATCTCTATTTTCCAAAAGAATTTTGTACCCTGAAGGATATCCGATCTAGCGTTAACAAAATCAAAAGTTCTACCTTCTTCTGATTAGGATTTGTTAAACTCCTTGATCTCTTGGAACTTTAAAAGTTTAACTTTTTAAAAAATTCTCATATGATGCCTCCATAAAATAATAAAAAAAATTATTAGAAAAATTAAAATCCAAAAATATTCATTTTTTTATTTTCCTTGTGTTTTTGTTTTTCTTTTGACTAAATTTTTGTTGTTTTATTTTTGAGGGCCTTGATCATCACCATCTTTTCCTTGGTTTTAATTTCTAGTCACATCGTCCTGGCCGATATTTTTGTCGTTCTGGACGATAGGGCAAATTATCTTCAAAATCCATCTGCTGACCTTTCTCTGTGCTTGCTATTACTCATCGTCCTGGCCGATACCCCATCATCCTGGACGATCTGATCAAACTCTGTAGCAATAATGATGATAGTCCTGACTGATATAATATTTCGTCTGGGCGATGCAATTTATGTGCATCGTCCTGGCCGATAAATTGGATCATCCTGGATGATCCACGTGTCAGTACATTTAAATCTTTAAATTTGGCCCTGGACGATCCATTATTGGACAATCGGCCAGGCCGATCCACTGTTCATCCTGGACGATACACGTGGCAAGAATTTAAAACGTTTTAACTTCGACCGGTATGATCAATTATTGTGCATCGTCCTAGACGATACACCTAATCGGCCCGGATGATCTACTTTTTCAACGGTCGTCCGGATTGACTCCTCGGGCCGATCGCCTGTGTCTAATCGGCCTGGCCGATATATGATCGGCCTGGACGATCGGACTGCCTTTTTGACCAATCATCCTGTACGTAATTATTGAGCCATATCGATCTGGACGATTCTGCGATCGGCTAGGACGATATGGTCGTTTCTTTAAATTCTGGCCAATCCAGCCATGGCTTTCCACTTCATCCCCTCTCCTCTTGCATCTCCTTGTTAATCCCTTGCTATGGCTGGTGGGAAACGTGTCCGACAAACTTCTTGGTGTTCCTCGAGGGCTAAGATTGACCCTCATTTCAGGGAAGCAGAAGATGAAGCTGCCTACCATCGTTACAAAGAGTGTGGGATTACTGTCTTTAGAATCATCAATCCTGCCCACATCCCATACCCGGTAATGGATCTTTTTGCTCACACCTCCCTTTGCTTCATTCTGTCTCTTGCTTTCCCTTTCAATACCGAGTTTCTTCAAGAGTTTTTTGCAAACCTTCGCATTAACCCTACCTTAACAGGCCTGACCTCCTATGTGAATCGACGCCCTGTCGAAATCACATATCAGGATTGTGTTGATCTTTTACAGCTATCCACCACCGGGGATAAGCTGCACTTAATCGCCTCAGATCCTGATCTTGATTGGTCCATGGCAAACCACTTCCTTCGCCAAACCAATGCACCTTACCATGTTGGAGAGACTAGCTCTTTAGTCAAAGATGCTAGGACAATCCAACATGTCCTCCGCACCTCCATAATTCCAAAAGTCAGGGACCGAATCCACATCACCCCTCTACTTTCCCTCACTACTTTTTACATTATGGCTCATAGAGAATTTAATACTGCAGATTTAATCTTTCAATACATTGATCACTTAACCATAATCAGTGATCCGGGCCACAAGAGGAAACCCAATCTAGCCTTAGGACACATCATAGCCTATGTCCTTGAAACAAAATATCAACTTCAGTATCCTATTCCACCAAACCTCCCAACTCCCTTCTACTCAAACAGTTCCTTCAGTACCCTTCACAGTACTCGTCTTCACCTTGAGGAACCTCGGGGGGCTAGAGAGGAGGAGGCTCCTGCTCACGCTCCCTTTCCTGACCCTGTTCCTCTCCACCAGCACTCACCGGTTGGTTAGTTGATTGAGAGGTTTGATCGATGGGAGACCAACTTTGACACCTACGTTGCTGCACAGGAGCAGTAACACTCTAAGGACATTGCTCGCTACGAGCAGCACCACACAGAGGATTTAGCCAGATTTGACAACTACACGACTCACCACCAACAGCAGCATGTCCAGGACATCGCCTGGCTCAATGCTCAATTTACCACGCTTGCTAGCTACTTTCAGCAGCCACCTCCACCACCTCCATCTGATGATCAGGGTCCTTCGTTATTTTAGTCTATGTTTTTCTGCTATTTGTTTCCTGTTTTATGTAGTTTGCTTGTTAGTCTTTGTTTATTGTGATGTTTTCTTTTGTATCTGGACACTCTTTTTGTGATGACAAAAGTAGGAGTAGGGTGTGGTAGGAAAAGTTGATTTTGTTGGGTTTGTAACTTTGAAATTCTAATAAACTTTGTTGGATATTTTCCTACTTGTGTTTGCCATCATCAAAAAGGGGGAGATTATTTAAAACCTTATTTCATGGCTTATATTTTGATGATTGACTAACCCTACTGATTATCTTGGACTGCCTATTTTTTCAAACATTTCAGGAATCAAAGATTGGACGAACAAACGATGAAAATATAGAAGTGGGTAGGATAGGGTTGAGTCAGTTTGTAATCAATTTTTTCTCTTCTTGAGTCAGTTTGTAATGTTCAAAAGATTGATACTAAGTAACCCTACACACACACACACTTGAGAGATTTATAATCTCTATTTTTGCTCACATCGGCCAGGCCGATCCATTGGATCGTCCTGGACGATCGAGTTCAAAACAGAAACTCTAATCAGGATTCTTAATTAAGGCAGCCGTCATTAACATATCGGCCTAGAAAATACGTGTATCATCCAGGACGATAAGCTTAAAATAGAAAGAAGTTGCCGCCATAGACAATTAAGGTATACTGTATTTTTATATTATCTGCCAGGATGATCTTTGATCGGTCTGGACAATATTCACAAATTATGCCTTAATTGATCAGGAAATCAAGGGAGTAATTAAGGATGATTGATATGATCATATCGTCTAGGACGATCGCAGGATTGGCCAGGACGATCCAGTCAAAAACCTTAAGTTACTTCAGGACGATAAATATCGGCCAGCTCGTATCCAGAGCTATTGTCAGGATAATTTTCCCATGATTTGTACTGATCGGCCAGGACGATCGTGAGATCGGCCGGGATGATCAAGCCAAATTTCAATCGTTCAGGAGTCTATCCAGGGTGATACTCTGGCCGATCTTCAGAGTTTTGTACTGGTCGGCCAGGCCGATGTCCATATCGGCCTGGACGATAAAGTCGGCAACTTGTAATTAATGAGCTCCTTTGAAGCTCTTCTATTTAAGAGCTCTTGTTCTACATTCTTTAACACCTTTGGCTGCTTCCTTGACCTGAGAAGGCCTTGAGGAGAGAAAGAGAGAGAGGGAGAGAGAGAGGATCTTGTGAGGGGGAGCTTTTGAGGGGATTCACAATGCTTGCTTCAAGGATCACTCTGTTTGTTCTTCGTCTAAAGTTTCTCGTCCATGGAAGGTTCGGTAGAGGTAAGGAGTTAGCTTTTAGTTGTGGTTCTCTGCCAGATTCAGGAGGAAGCAAAAGGAGATAGGTTCTCTGCCTTGCCGGGGTGGAAAAAAGGAGGTTCTTGTGAGGGCTTCTCCGCCTAGCCGTGGGGGCTAAAGGAGAGTCACTTTTTGTGTAGTGCAATACTTGGAGGGTGCCTCCAAGGAGTGGATGTTGGTCGAGTTGACCGAACCACTATAAATATCTGTGTTCTTATTTTTGCTTCCGTATTTGTTCTGCATTTATTTTTCTAGTGTGATTTTGGTTTATGTGATTTTCATTCTTTGTGAAAAGAAATATTAAAATACCAATTCACCCCCCTCTTGGTTAGCTTGGGACTAAGTTCATAAGGGCTTAAAATCCCTAACGAACTTTCATTCATGTGGCATGCCATGACACATTTCACACACTTGCTCTATTCATCATAGTACACATTTGGTGTGGAGACCCAAATTGCATTATTCACAGCATAACACATATGCATTGCATTTTTCTTTCATAAGAAGGGACCTAAACCTGTTTGGGTTCCTAAATTTGACATTTGATGATTTATTTATAAATGTGTTCTCACCAAAGACTTGATGAGAGAATGTGTTACTTGGACAATGGAGTCTTGCAGCTCTTAATTGTATAAACTTACTGCTTAATAAATTCTGATTTGCATGTTTACTACTCTGTTGATTGTTATTATTTTCTATTCTTTTCATTCTAATTTTGAGTTAGTTCTTTTTTATTTCTACTATTA
The DNA here is from genome assembly GCF_001605985.2 of Dendrobium catenatum. Lineage (NCBI taxonomy): Eukaryota > Viridiplantae > Streptophyta > Magnoliopsida > Asparagales > Orchidaceae > Dendrobium > Dendrobium catenatum. The sequence goes on along the minus strand of NW_021319484.1, from coordinate 698,106 downwards.
TTTTGTAGTTGTTTAATCTTTTTTATTTTTCTTTTTGTTTATTAGTTTTTCTTATTTTTGGTCATAGTTGAAATGATATTTTACGCCCTATCTTTATTTTTGATAATTTGAAGTTAATATTTTTACGCCCTAACTTTATTTTTAATCAGTTGAAGGGAGAAACACCGTTGATTATTTTCCTCCCTCTAACCTCTTTTATCATTGTCATTTTTTTTAAAAAATAAAAGTCTATCTCAAACTAATAACTAGACTTTATAATTGAAATCTTTTCTAACTTGTATACTAATCTATCTTATATATATAATGTTCAAAGTCTTTATATTACTTTCAAATTCTTTGAAATATTATTATTGTATTTATTATATGAAATTAATTCTATTTTGTTGTTTATTCTTCCCTTTATTTGAGTGTGAATTTTTCTTCTCTAATATCTAGAAGATATACTCATAATTGAGAGTTTTTAATTTCAAAGGGGTCAAGCATGCATAAAACTAGCCCTAAAAAGAAAACAAAAGTGAAAAGATGCATAATTATCGCCAAAAAATTAAAAAATGCATAAAGTGTATCAAAAATCAAAAGATACGCAAAGTGCACAAATCAATTGACAAGAGACATAAAATGAGCCACAAAAAGCAAGCTTTTTTCTCTTTGAAACATTTAAATCATAGAAGAATTCATGTGTCACTTTATATTTCCAAAGGCTTGATTTCAAATTTCTTGATAATGACAATTACTTAAGTATATTATTCTATAAGATATTTTCTTTCTGGAACTAAGTTTTGAACGAATCTTTTTTTCTTATCCAATTAGTTTATTCTGAGTTAGGTCTTTTGTTTTCAAAAGAAAATTTTTCCCTAAGAGAAGTCTGAGCTAGGGTTAACAGGATCCGATATTCTACCATTTTCGAATCTCGATGATGTTAACTCATTGGTCTTATAAGTCTTTAAATTCAATCACTTCGAGAATTTATCATTTTCAAGCCTTATTTATTTAAAAAACAAAATAATAATAAAAAATAAAAAAAATAAAAAAATTCCTTATTTTAGTTTCTTTTTGTCTCTTTTTTACTATTTTTTTGGTATTTTAATTTTAACTTTTACTATTATTTTTGTTTTTTTTGGGCCTTCTCTTATCATCTACATCCACTTCTTGAATTTCATTTTTTGTCCCATCATCCTGGACTATTTTTCTATCATCTTGGATGATGAATTCAATCCACTCCTAACTTTTCATATGACGGCTGATATGTTTTCTCTATTAATCATCGTCCTAGACAAAACTTTATAATCTTAGATGATATGATCGTATTCTTCTTTGCTTACTGGGATCGACCAAGATGATCCTCTTCGGCTTGGATGATGTTCTTAAATCTTTGATCAATTATTAGTAATCGGACCGTTCGATCCACCTGTTCGTCTTAGATGATACACATGGCAATATGTTTAAACCCATTAAATTTGGTAGGTACAATCATATATTAAGGATCGTCTCAGACGATCCACCTATTCATCCTTGATGATACAAGTAGCAATACATTAAACATTTTAAGTTTCATCGGAGTAATCCATTATTATGCGTCTTCCTAGACAATCCACCTAATCAGCCAGGATAATCTTCTTTTTCAATGGTCATCCGGCTTGACTCTTCAGGATGATCGCTTGTATCTTATCTTCTCGGATGATGCCTGATCATCCTGGATGATTTTTCCACCTTTTTGACCAATCATCCCGTATGCAATTGTTATACTCGATGATCCTGGATGATCCTGAGATTGTCTTAGATGATCGGATAATTTCATTAAAAACTAAGACTCTCACATTATTTTTTTCCAAACCAAGCCTTCTACCTTCATACTCACTCCTAGTTTCTTTGCCTTATTGATCCTGGCTGGTGGCAAAAGGTCTTCCATGCCTTCTGGAAGCTCCTCAAGGGCCAATTTGGACCCTCATTTTTGTTTAATCTTAAAAGAATAATGAAAAATAATAAAGTATTATGTCATTTCATATATGTACTTTATTATAATTTTATAAATTTATTTTTATTCTTTTACATAAAAAATATAAAAACTATTCCTTGCATAATAAAAGTCTAATACAACAATAACTACTCTATCAAGCCTTTTATAATACAAGTTTCATAACAAATGAAATTTCTAATTGTATCATAAGATAATTTATATGACTATAAGATTTTATTTTCTTAATTTTTTAAATTTGATTATTTGTTAGAATTACCTAATATTTTATCAATTCAAGTATAAATATTAATGCAACTAAGGGATTTCAAAGCAATTTAGAATAAATTTTATTTTGCATATTTTTACCAATTTAGAGATTTACAATAGGCCAAACTACATTTTAACTCGTGTGCAAGATTGTAGGCTCTGAAAATTTATGCTTGTTGAGAGAGTTTAGGATATTCCTTATTAAAAGTTCATAAGGTATATTAGGTGAATGATGCGACTTATCCCAAAAATCCTCACTCATTTTATACGGAAATTTTTTATCATGTTTCAAAGTTTTATAGGGACTTTATGATGCCTGGTTGCCATCACTAGTGCTGTTTGATTCTATTTGGTAGTCTCTTTTACTTTGATTTTATAATGTTGTTTCTTTTTTCTTGTTGTATTTTGATTCTATTTGGTAGTCTCTGCTTTGTTTCTTTTTTTGTTTCCCTCCTTTTTGTGATGTCAAAAGGGGGAGTTATTATACTATTTGTTCTGTTGCGTTTTATGTTGGATAGTTGAACTATGTTTATTTCTTCAAACAGTTTCTATTAAACTACTTTCAACTTCTTTAATTATTTTTGTGTTTGCCATCATAAAAAAGGAAGAGGTTATTACGAATCTGAATTCAGGAAATAGAATTTTGATGATAACAAACACTTCTGTTTCTCTGCGACTGCCTTTCCTACTAACATTTCAACTCCACAAGATCAAACTGTAAGTTAAACCAGCTCAAGATTGGGTAGATTAGGACTGAGACAGTTTGTAATATACAAAAATGTATCTTTTTACCTTTCATGAGTCCATTGTAATATTGTGGGTCCTGACGCTAAGTAACCTTAAACACACACACTTTTAAAATTTTTTTTTTACTGTTTTAGTTTGATTTTATAATATTATTTCTATTTTAGTTTATAATATTGTGGGTCCTACTACTAAGTAACCTTGAACACACATAGAGGCTAATTTCTAGTTAGTTGTTAAGCCACCCTCTTGATAATATATCGTACAATACGATTTAAAATTGTACATCATAATTTATTTTAAAAAAATAATTTATTTCTTTCAAAAAAACTCTCTCCAAGTGTATGTGCTTGGTCACTCAATCTACATACACTATTTGTGGCCAGACACAAGAAATAAAAAAATAAGGAAAATAAAAAATACATACTCCTTCACATCCTATTCTACCCAGTCTTGAGTCTGTAAAGAGAGTTGCTATTTGCATGTTTTATACTCTTGTAACTTATATTATTTTTATGATTTCAAATATTATTGTTTTTATATATCTCATAACATTTTTTGAAAGTCTATTTTTGTTCTAGTGTGTACTAACATTTCAGGAAAATCAACTCCAAGCGATGAAGACTTCAAACTATTCATTTGTAAATCATAAGTTTTTAAATGAAAGGGAGTGATTGTAATTGAGTGAAAAATCAAAACACACACTCTTAGGGGAAAATTTTTGTGAACTGATTGTACGGGACGAACCTGGTTCGTACGGGATGAACCTGGTTAGTACGGGACGATCAAGTCAATCAACCCCTCAGGAGAGCAATGGATTGAACGTGCAAGGAGAAAATTTTTTAAGTCCTAATAATCCAGGATGAATTTAATATTCATCTCGGGACAAACTTCTCGGGATTCTCTCTTGCACTGTTCGTCCAGACAAAAAATAAGGTTCGTACCGAGACGAAACTCTCTGCATGAGATCGTACAAGATGAAATGAACCTTCGTACTAGGATGAAACTCTATGTATGAGATCGTATAGGATGAAATTATTTTTCATCCCTGGATGAAACTCTCTATATGCGATTGTACAGGACAAAATTAATTTTCGTCTCTGGATGAAACTCTCTGTTTAAAATCATCCCAGGACGAAACCTGTTCGTCCCAGGACGAACTGAACCGAATTACGTCAGTTGGTTATGTCCTGTAGAATTTTTGGGAATCGACCTATGTATAACCATTTCATACTGGACGAACATAGTTCGTATGGGACGATGAGCGTGTACGAACATAATTCATACCAATATACATTAGGTTCGTTTCCGACACTTTAAGTAAAATCGTCTAGGACGATCCACGGTCGTACGAGACGATCCACTGCATACAGAATTGAAAACTTGTAGTTTTTGAGCTGTTTTTCTTGTCTTTTATATATATAGTTCAAATTAGACTGCCACCCAATTTTTTTTTCATTTGATCTTCGTGCCTATTGAAAGAAAAGTCAAGCAGAGAGTGTGAGAGAGCATTCAAAGGAGGATTCTTACCACTGGAGCATGCAAGTTTCACTTGGCGTTCAAAGGTAAGAATCTCTACTTGTTATTTGGGATTTGTTCACTCTTTTCTTTCTTACTTCTAGATTTCCTGTGAGAAGATCTGTCAAGGAGATTCGATTCTCTGCCGACACTTGGAGAGTGTGAAAGGATGAAGGGTTCTCTACCCACACAAGGAGAGTGTGAAAGTATGAAGGTTTCTCTACCCTCACTAGTGAAAGTGTAAAAGGACGACGGTTCTCTGCCAACACTAGTGAAAGTGTAAAAGGATGAAGGTTCTCTGCCGCACCGGGTAGTGGTGAAAAGAGTGATTGTAAAGGCTTCTCCGCCTTACCGTGGGTGCAAAAGGAGACACACAATTGGTATTAGTACAATACTTAGAGGGTGCCTCAGAGGGAGTGGATGTAGGTCTGGTTTAGATCGTGTGTTCTTTTATTTTACTATTTTTTTATTTTTCGCATTTAATTTAGTATTTTAAAATTGTGGTTGAAAAACTTTTTATAAAGATTCATTAAATTTCAATTTCGGTTAAACTTATCAAAAGAGGAAAAATTTTGAAAAACCAATTCACAACCCCCCCCCTCTTGGTAGCTTTGGAACATTAATTTAGGTCTAACAACCTATTTACTAGACTCAACAAGTGGTATCAGAGCTCCGTTTCAAAATCATAAGTTTAAACTACTTTTTGATTAATTTAGATGGCTTCATTTGGAAACCGAAATACACCTGAGGGTTTCTCTATTACTAGACCTCCACTATTTCACAATATACCTTTTAATTTTTGGAAAACATGCTTGTCTACTTTCTTACAGTCACTTGATTATCGTTTGTGAATTTAAGTCCAAGAAGGTTATACAAAACCAACTAGATTAGTTGATAGAGTTAGGGTTGAAACACTTTTTGCAGATTGGACTATAGAAGAACGTGACTTAGCACAACTAAATGCTAAATGCTCAAATAGTTTCTTTTGTGCTTTAAAATCTGAAGACTACATGCGGGTTTCCACTCGCAAAAGTGGAAAGGACATATGGGATAGACTTTGTATAACTTATGAGAGGACTAATGAAGTTAAGCAATCAAGACTTAATATCTTGCTACATGACTATGAATTGTTTTGCATGAAACCAAATATATCCATTTCTGATATGTACACAAGATTCACACAAATTGTCACCTCTTTACATGCACTTGGTAGGGGAACTAACGAATGCTGAAAATGGTTAATAAGATTCTTCATTATTTACCTACTATTTATGATGCTAAAATTACTTCAATTACAGAGTCTAAATATCTAAACATTTATTCTATTGACAATCTTCTTGGTTCACTCATTGCTTATGAGCAAGTGGTTAGTCAAAGAAAGATTGATGCAGGTGAACCACAAAAGGAGAAAAATGTAGCACTAAAAGTGGAAGAGTCTGAGAGTGAACACTCACAACCTGAGGATAAAGACGATATATCATTGATGACTAGACAATTCAGAAGCTTTCTGAAGAGGAAGTATAAGAGACGCCAACAATGGAATTGGGGTAAGTGTAACAAAAATGGCAAGGTTTCTAATGAAGTAATTTGTTATGAATGCAGGAAACCAGGTCATATCAAGAATGATTGCCCAAAACTCAAATTCACTCCTAGAAAGGAAAAGGTAGAGGAGAAACCAACTGTAAAGAAGGGCAAAAACAAATTTCAAAGAGCTTTCTGGGAGGACTAAGCTTCAGATTCATCAGAGACTGAAAAGGAAGAAGAAGTCACCAATCTTTGCTTGATGGTAGATAGTGTTGATCAATCAGATCAAGAAGAGGTATGTGACTTAAGTTATGATGAATTGTTTGAAGTTTCTGAACACATGCAAAGCATATGACTGGAGATACTGCTCAATTCATAACGCTGGAAGCCAGGAGTGGAGGCAAGGTAACACTTGGAGATAACACCACAAAGAAAGTGGTTGGATAAGGTAAGATTGGAAACTTAAAAAACTTTTTTATTCACAATGTGTTGTTGGTTGAAGGATTAAAGCATAATTTACTAAGTATAAGTCAGCTATGTGATATGGGCTATAGTATAAATTTTTTTCCTACTAGCTGCATATTAAGCATATATGGTAAAGATGTGCTGAATGGAAAAAGGATAAACAATGTTTATATGCTAGATTTAAATTGCATTCATACTCCTACTGCATTTTGTTTGAAAACTGTTTCTGATGAGTCATGCCTTTGGCATAGGAGACTTTGTCATTCTAGCATGTAAAACCTTAGAAAGATTACCCAAAAGAATTTAGTGAGAGGTATAACTAAACTAGACTTTAATAAGGATCACCTTTGTGCTGCATGTTAATTAGGCAAGCAAGTGAAGACCTCTTTTCAGTCCAATAAGAATCTTAGGACTAGTAAACCTTTAGAAATCTTACACATGGATCTTTTGGACTAGTTGGAACTGTAGGTCTAGGAAGGAAGGTATACGGATTTGTTATAGTGGATGATTACTCTAGATTTACTTGGGTTAGATTTCTATTTTATAAAAGTGAATCATTTGAGGAATTTAGAAATTTTTTGACTTCGATTCAAAGGAAATTAGGGTGTGAAATTATTTCTATACAAAGTGATCATGGAGGAGAATTTGAAAATGAGATATTTGAAAATTTTTGTAAAGAGAAAGGAATTGATCACAATTTTTCTGCACCAAGAACCCCTCAGCAAAATGGGATAGTTGAAAGAAAAAACATAACATTAATAGAAGCCGCCTGAGCTATGTTGGCAGAATACTCACTTCCTAGATATTTTTGGGCTGAGGTGGTTAGCACTGCATATTATGTTCTAAATAGGGTGAATGTGAGATCCAATTTAAATAAAACACCCTATGAATTGCTAAAAGGAAGAAACCCTAATTTGTCACATTTGCATGTTTTTGGTTGTAAGGTGTTTATTCATAATAATGGAAAATCTGCCTTAGAAAAATTTGATCCAAAATCAGATTAAGGAATTTTTATTGGATATTCAAGTGTTGGAAAATCTTATAGGGTGTTCAACAAAAGAAGTTTGGTTATTGAAGAGACAACACATGTTGTATTTGATGAATTTGGAAATTTGGAAGAGCCAAATGTTATTGAAGATGAGATTGAGGATAACTCCTAAAAGATTGATAGAATAAACTTGGAAGAAAATGTGGAAGATAATTTGGAAATAGAAAACCCTTTGCCTAGAGATTTGAGATTTTCTAAAAACCACCCAGGAGAATTGATTATAGGTGAACCTTATGAGGGTGTTAGAACTAGGCGTGGATTAAGCAAGGAAGTCAACCATTCAGCCTTTATTTCAACTATAGAACCCACTAATATTGATCAAGCACTTTTAGATGAATTTTGGATTTTGTCCATGCAAGAAGAGTTGAATCAATTTGTAAGAAATAAAGTTTGGGAATTAACTTAAAGGCCAAAAGATCAAAACATAGTAGGAACTAACTGGGTATTCAAAAATAAAATGAATGAACCCGGAAAAGTCATTAGAAATAAGGCTAGATTAGTTGCTAAGGGTATAATCAGATTGAAGGAATTGATTTTGAGAAGACTTTTGCCCCCTGTAGCTAGACTTGAAGCAATTAGAGTTTTGTTAGCCTTTGTTTGTTTTAAAGATTTCAAATTATTTTAAATGGATGTGAAAAGTACCTTTTTAAATGGGGTAATTAAAGAGGATGTTTTTGTAGAACAACCTCCAGGTTTTGAAAATTCTAAATACCTAAATCATGTTTTCAAATTTAAAAAGGTATTATATGGACTAAAACAAGCACCTAGGGCTTGGTATGAGAGGTTAAGCACATTCCTACTTGAAAGATCTTTTGAAAAAGGAAGTGTGGATACAACTCTTTTTTAAAAAAATTTGGTAAGGATATACTCATTGTTCAAATTTATGTGGATGATATCATTTTTGGATCTTCAAATAAAAATATTTGTGATGATTTTTCTAAAATAATGAGTAGTTAATTTGAAATGAATTTAATGGGAGACTTAAATTACTTTCTAGGCTTTAGCATTAAGCAACTTGAGGAATGTACATTTCTTAATCAATCTAAATATGTTAAGGACATCCTCAAAAAATATGAAATGGACAATGCTAAACCTGTTAGTACACCAATGAGTTCCTCAGTTCAGTTGGATAAGGACCCTAATGGAAAATCTGTTGATCAAAAGAAATTTAGAGGGATTATTGGATCATTACTTTACTTGACTGCTAGCCGGCCAGATATCATGTTTAGTGTTTTCTTGCGTGCTAGATTTCAATCTGATCCAAAAGAATCACATTTGACTGTAGTGAAAAGGATTTTAAGATACTTTCTAGGAACTCAGAACTTAGGAATTTGGTATCCAAAGTTTAGCTCTTCATTTGAAATTATTGGTTATTCAGACTCTGATTTTGCAGGTTGTAGAGTGGATAGGAAAAGCACTTCTCGAACATATCAATTCATTGGAAATTCATTAATTTCATGATCTAGTAGAAAACAAAATTCAGTGGCCCTATCGATTGTAGAAGCAAAATACATTGCACTAGGAAGTTGTGGGGCCCAAGTACTTTGGTTAAAATAACAGTTGATTGATTTAGGATTAACTATAGGCACTATACCAATTTATTGTGATAATACTAGTGCTATTTGCAATTCAAAAAATCCTAATCAACATTCAAGAACCAAACACATGGACATAAGACATCATTTCATAAGGGATCATGTATCCAAGGGAGAAATTGAACTTAACCATGTTTCAACAGAAAATTAACTTGCAGACATTTTTACAAAACCTTTAGCTTTTGATACTTTCAGTACATTAAGAACTAGGCTTGGAGTGATTGATTTAAATGCATAGATAAAAATGTTTTTCTTCAAAATTGATATTTTGTTTTTGTTTGTGTGTTAATTATATTTTTGATTTGTTGTTTTGTTTGTTTTTTAATGTGTATTTAAGTGTGTTTCGTTATGTTTATTCGTTTCTGTTTTGCGTGTGAAAATAAAAAATTTGTTGTCATCATCGTCAGGGACGAAAATTTTTCGTACGGGACGATGTGTGTAAAATAATTAACTGTGTGATTTCAAACCGTCTTTAGAGCAGTTTTTTAATGTAGTTCGTCTGTACGATCATCACGATCGTCCGGGACAAAATATTTCTCAAACGACGGGATGATTGAATGCAACAGTTGAATGGATAAGACAATTTTTATTATAAACTTCGTCCATACGAACCTTTGGTTCATCCAGACGAACACATGTTGGTTCATGGCGGGGGACAGTTTCCAACTGTCATTAAAATGAGTTAAATTTCTGATTGTCTGTACGAACACATATTCGTCTGTACGAAAGGACACTTCAGAAATTGTGTGTTTACAAAAAGCTGTCATTTTTTAAACTCATTAATTCATACATACGAAATATTTTCATACGGGACGAATTTAATTCGTACGGGACGAACCAAAATTTTGTCTGGTACGAACAATCATTCTTCTTTAAAATTAACGGCAGTATTTACTGAACAATCACTTTCACACATCTCTTTCAAACCTTTCCACTCTTCAAATCCTTCAATGGCAAGTTCTAGCAAGCGCCAAAAGACTTTGGCTAAGGGCCCTCCAAGAAACACATATGATAACTTCGTTTCTAGAGCCAATAAAGAGTCATTTCCTAGGTTTGTCTCTGCAAAAATCTTACCATCTAGAGTTCTCCTACAGGATCAATTGACCTTTAAGGTAATGCACTTCTTTACCTCCACTCAATTTGGTTTGATCCTCACTCTAGTCCATTTCTACAATAAAGAAACCTTTCACTGCTTCTTGGCAAACATGTCATTCAACTCCGACCATTCTTTCACCACTTCTATTGTTTTCAAAAACAAAGTCGAAATCACTAAGGATGATTTTGGTATCTTCCTAAACCTAAGGACTGAAGGCTTAAGAGCACATACCTTAACCACCATAAATTTTGACAGGATTGAAGTTAATAGGGTGATTAGAGGAATAAGAGTTAAGAATCATCAACCTAAAGTTTCAACTTTATTGCGTGAAGCCCGTATCATCCAGCACGTTCTAAGAACTTCCATTATCCTTAAAGCTGGTGATAGAATCAACATCACTCCTCTTCTTTCTACTATTACCTACCTGATTATGACTAGACAACCTATAGATGAGGCCCAACTCCTAATTGACTACATTTATGGTCTCTTTGAAATTTGTCATGTTGATCATAAAAGGAAGAAGAACATAGCCTTAGGACATCTAATTGCTTATATTTTGAAAAAGAAGTATAATTTAATTCATCCTGAACAAGACTTTGAAGAACCTCTCTACTACAACGACGCATCCATTAGGGCTATCTTCAATAAGGATGAGCCCAGCATAACTCATGTAGTTATAAGTGAAACAGAAGAAGAAGCTGGACCTTCACATGCTGCTGGACAAAATTATGAGGATTTGGTTCAAAGATTGAAAATTTGGAAACTCATTTTGATCAAAGGTTTGATCAAATTGAAACTCACCTGCAACAGCAAGATTTTCAGCACAATCAGGATATGGGATTTATACGTGAACAAATAAATGCCATTAATTCCAACATGTTCACAATCAATAGTTACTTCAACCTCTTTGGTGCAGAACCACCTCCTCCTCCAGATCAGGGTCCTTCAGAATGATTTGTTTAGTGTTTGTTCTGTGTTTCGTTGTAGTTCTTGTGTTTGTGATTGTCTTTAGTTTGTTATTTTGTTCTTGTCTTAATTATGATAGTATTGATATCTTGACTTACAAATTGTAATAGCTTTACCCGATATCAATATTTATTTCAAAGTTTTGTTGTTAAATGTTTTAGCAATGTGTGTTAGATTTTATGACATTCATTTTTTTTTAATCTTAATAGTGCTTTATTTAACTTGTAAAATTAAATTAATTTCATTAGAAAATATAATTTTTCTAAATTTAAGACATGCTTATAACTTGATATTATTAGAATTTTCAATTTCATGTCTCTTATTTAGATTACATAAATCTTTAATATTATTATTTCAATTTACATGTTTTCTTATTTTGTATTTCTCTTTTCAATTAGTATTTATGCACTTAGAAAAATTTGAAATTCTAGATTATTAATTTTGGAAAGAATTCAAATACTCTTGAAAATTGTACAAAAGTACAAAAATCAAAAGGATTGTGCAAAAAGATTTGCAACGACAAAAAGAGTCACAAAATAAGCTCAAAGTAAAAAGATGCACAAAAGTGTGCCATAAAATTTGAAAAAGATGCGCAAAGCGTCATATGTGGTATTACTTCTTTCGAGACTCTTTTAATCTCTTAATTCAAATTGATCTAATGTTCATTTATAATTTATATTGAAATTTGAAATATAAATTTTTTTTATTCATCCTTAGTGCAATGATTCTCTTTATCTTCATGTCTAAATTGACACATGCCCTTTCAAAATTCTTTTTATTCTCTTAGTTATATCACTTCTTAAATTACATGAAATTTTATGTTTTTCTAATGTTTTTTATTTTATTTGCATATCGTATCTCAATCACTTTCAAGATTAAAATATCAAATAAATTTCATACTTCTGCTTACATTTCTAGCATTCCTTTCTTCTTCACTTTTTGATGTTGTCAAAAAGGGGGAGAATTTATTATATTTTTGTATGTATGTTTTAATTGTTTGATTTTCAAATGTATGTTTTTGTAGTTTTCGTACGTATGTTTTCGTAGTATTCTTTTGTTTTATTTTTTAGGGTTGTATAAAAAATTTTTGAAAAACAAAACTTTTTTTAAGTAATTCAAATGCATCCTTATTTTCATGAGTTCATCAATTTAGGAGGAGTTTAGGAGATACTTAGAATTTGAAACCCTACAAACAATAATTGTTTTGCCATCATCAAAAAGGGGGATATTGTAGAGAGAGTTGCTATTTGCATGTTTTATATTCTTGCAACTTATATTATTTTGATGATTTCAAATATTATTGTTTTTATATATCTCCTAACACTTTTTGGAAGTTTTATTTTTGCTCTACTGTGTACTAACATTTTAGGAAAATCAACTCCAAGTGATGAAGACTTCAAACTATTCATTTGTAAATCATAAGTTTTTTAAATGAAAAGGAGTGATTGTAATTGAGTGAAAAATCACAACACACACTCTTAAGGGATAATTTTTGTGAACTGATCGTACGGGACGATCATGTCAATCAACCCCTCAGGAGAATAATGGATTGAACATGCAAGGAGAAAATTTTCTAAGTCCTAATTGTCCAGGACGAATTTAATATTCGTCCCGGGATGAACTTCTCTTGATTCTCTCTTGCACTGTTCGTCCAGACAAAAAATAAGGTTCGTACCAGGACGAAACTCTCTGTATGCGATGGTACAGGATGAAATTAATTTTTGGCATATGCAGTGGATCGTCCCGTACGATCGTGGATTGTCCTGGACGATTTTACTTAAAGTGTCAGAAATAAACCTATTATATATTGGTACGAATTGTGTTTGTACACGCTCATGGTCCTGTACGAACTATGTTCGTCCTGCACGAAATGGTTATTACATAGGTCAATTCCCAAAAATTCTACAGGACGTAACCAACTGACTTAAGTCGATTCAATTCGTCCTGGGACGAACAGGTTTCGTCCTGGGACGATTTTAAATAGTGAGTTTTGTCCAGGGACGAAAATTAATTTCGTCCTGTACGATCGCATACAGAGAGTTTCGTTCAGGGATGAAAATTAATTTTGTCCTGTACGATCTCATACTAGTGAAAGTGTAGAGATTCTTACTTTTGAACACCAAGTGAAACCTTTTATAAAAATTCATTAAATTTCAATTTCGGTTAAACTTATCAAAAGAGGGAAAATTTTTAAATACCAATTCACCCCCCTCTTGATAGCTTTGGGACATTAATTTAGGTCTAACAAACTATTTACTAGACTCAACCGAACTTTAAAAATTTTCATGCTTACCGATCCAAAAAGATCCATGTGTATAACTTCTAGTGGTTTGCTAGTTCTAAGATCATTAATTGAATGATAGGAGGACTTCACCAATTTTCTTAATTAACATACATAACACAGGTGATTCTTAGTGAAGTCTAACTTGGGTATTCCTCTAACCATCTCATTCTGTTAAATCTTCCTAAGATTTTGCATGCTTACATGACATAGTCTTCTATGCCATAACCCTAATTCATCAGTTATTCTTTTAAGACAAAAAGCATTATAATGTTTTATAAAGTTTAAATTAAGCATGTATAAATTATTTACCCTATTTTCATGCAACACATTAATTCCATTTTGTCTTATAATGTCGATTGTAGGAAAGAATTTAACACTATAACCCTTATCACAAAGCTAATTAATACTTAACAAGATATGTTTTAAGCCATCGACCAATAACTAATTCTCAATAAAGAAATTATTCTTATTGCCAATCTTATATGTACCTACTAATTTCCTAATGGTATTATCTCCCAGTTTCACTTTACCTCCAATCCTGGCTTCCAGCGATATGAATTGAGTTGTATCTCCAGTGGAAAGCTTCAAACATCCACTATCTAGGTACCAAATGCTCTCACGAGGACTTATATGAGAGCATTTATATAAAATTATCAAATGTTCGACTTGGGAACCCAAATGAATTTGGGTTCTTCTTTTGGCAATGATAATCTAGATTTTTGTTTGATATGCTGTGATTTCTGCATCTTAGGTCTCCATACTACATGTTTTCTATTATAAATTGCTTATGTGTGAGAGATATGTGCTATCATTCAACATGAAAAGAATTTAACACTATGAAAGGACTTGTTAATATATGTGAGTTATAATATGGTTTCTTTGTTTTTAAAATTTTATGCTTCTAATCAGGATCGAAAAATTGTTCAAGTGTAGGGGGTATCCTATTTTCCTTAAAAGCTTTCAATTTCTCGTTAAGATATGAGTTTGCTCTTTCTAAAATAGCATTGTCATCTTTTAACTCATATTCTCTTTGATTTGATTAATCTATAAACACAATATATTTATTCTCAAAAATAGTAGAGGGTGTTTTTAATAAATCATGTTTCCTATTCAAATCATTAAATTCATCCAATAATGTCATAATGTTGTTATCAACAGACGTGTCATCGTTCCTAAGAATTTCAAGCTCATTTTGTAAATTTATAATATCCATATTTAGTTTAGTATGTAGTTTCATGTGTTTCTAATATCCAATATATATTTTTTTAGAAACTTTAAATAATTTGTCATTGGATCAATCACATACCTCATCTTGATCAGACTAATCAAATATATCTTCTATTAAGCACAAGTTGGTTACTTCCTCTTATGCTTTTATTTATGAGGACTCTGAAGCTGAGTTAGCAAAAAAAGCTCATTGTAGTCTTTTTTTTTTTTCTTTCCTAACATTGGTTTTCTCTTCAACTTTCCCTTACCAAGATTAGCTTTGAGATTTAAGCAGTCAGATTTAGTATGTCATGGCTTCCTGCATTCATAACAAATTATATCATTAGAAAATGGTGCATTCTTATGAAACTTACCTTTGTTCCACTGCTGACATCTCCACTTCCCAGAAATTTTTACATTCTTGTGGAACTTAACTTTTTAAATTACCTTGTCATGAGTGCAATATCTTCTTCATCCTCAGGCTATGACTGATCACTTTCTAAGTCATCCACTTTCAGCATGATATTTTTCTCCTTCTACTTGTTACTAACATCAATTTATCTTTGTGTCACTCCTTGCTTGTAAGCAATCAGTGATCCAAGAAATTATCAATAGAATAAACATGTAGGTCTTTTGACTCAATTATGGCAGTTATCCTTGTATCATAAGAGTAGGTAAACAACATAGGATTTTATTAACTTTTTTAGAATTCGTTAGTTCCTTACTTAAAGCATGCAATATGATGACTTTCTATGTAAAATGAGTATACATGTCAGAGATAGATTCATTCGATTTCATGTGAAAAAGTTTGTAGCTGTGTAATAGATTGTTCAATCTTAATTATTTCACCTTTTTAGTTCCTTCATATGTTATGTAAATTCTATCCCAAATTTCTTTTCTAGTTTTATAGGTTGAAACATGCATATAGTTCTCCTATTTCAGGGCATAGAAAAACTATTTAAATAATTCGCATTTACGAAAGTTAGTTCTTTTTCCTCTAATGTCCAATCAATAAATGGTGTTTCAATCATATTTCCATCAATAAGTCTAGTCGATCTAGTGAAACCTTCTTGTACTAAAATCCACATGTGATAGTCAAATGATTATAGAAAAGTAGACATACAAGTTTTTCAAAAATTGAAAGGAGTGTTATCAAATTGCGGTAGCCTAGTGATCGAATATCCTTCGGGAGTGTTATGGTTTCCAAAAGTAGCCATGGCATTTTTTCAAAAACTTGTCTAAACCTTAATTTTTGAAATAGGCTCTAAAAACACTTAAAAGCAAAAGTAGATAATTAGTCCTAATAAAACTATCCCAAGGCTAAGAAAAAGGGGGGGGGGGAATTAATAATTTAGCAATTTTCTTATATTTTACAAAATTGATTTAAGATATTTGACAAAACGATTGATTTTCACAAAAGATTTTTCAACCCTAATAATTTAAAGTGTGGAAAATAAAAATGCAGTAAAAACTAAAGGAATAGAAAAATACCAAATTTTATAGTGGTTTGGTCCAACTAGACCTACGTACACTCCATGAAGAATCTTTCATAAGGTATTACTCTTAATCAAAAGCGACTCTTCTTTTGCTCTCAGAGTATGGTGGAGAAGCCCTTAGAAAACCTCTCTTCCACAAACCTGATGCAATAGATTTCCATCACCCTTTCTCACCCTCCTGGTGATGGAAGAGTACCCAACATCCTTTCTCACCCTGCTGGTGTTGGCAGATTACCAGCCTCCTTTCTTACTCTCCTCGTGATGGTAGAGTACAGTGATCTTCTTTGAAATTCTTTTCTCATGAGACTTCAAGGAGGTAGGGAGAACCTTGAATAATAAATAAAAGATCCTTACCTTTGATCAACCTTATGAATCCCTTCACAATTTACTCTCAAAATTTCTCTCACACTCCACTCCTAAAACTCTCTCCCAAACAGTCTCCTTTTCCACTGTCAAAAGAATTTCGCAGCAAGATGTTGGAGCATCAATTTTTAGGAAACTTATATATGAAAGAAAAGAAAACCATCCAAATAACTAAAAAATTCAACTTGAATGTACTTAGATCATATAGTATGGTCATGGATCTTCTATACGAAATTTTTTTTTTTGAAGAAGCAAAAGATTGCTTTAAAATAAAAGAACAAAACAAGAAACTACAAATTGGATTCCTCCTTTAACAAATTAAAAAGGGAAGAAGGAACCTTATTCAAACGACACTCATCCCAAATAAAACTACAAAAAAGAGCATAGTTAGCACACAAATTTGCTAATTTATTACTTTTCCTTCCTATACAATTGAAAATACAAAGTTGAAATCCTTTAGAAAATCAAGATCCTGCTCCTTGTAATTGCCATTTTTCCAAGAACCTTGAAGAGAAGAGATAATGTTCAAATTGTAACCTTCAATGATTATATCTTTGTATTTGAACATCCAATCTTTAATCACATCCTTCAAGGATTATATTGTTGAAAGCTCCAATTGTGCAATATCCAGTGTACACAAGACTTCCCAAATGCTAGCAAAAATCTACCTTTACAATCACAAAAAACCCCACCAACTCTTACTCTATATGAAGAGACTAGAGAGGCATCGACATTTACCTTTAGCCATTTGCGGGGAGGAGGATGCCAAATATTAGACAATCTAAAGGATTGGTTAGAATCCCAGTGGCCCAAGTTGAAATGACAAAAGTTGTATGAGATCGAGGAATCACAGATAGCGTAGGAAGCAATAAAAATTGAGCTTTCTTCCACACCTACATGAATGCACCTATACCTGGCTTTCCAAGAGAGGAATACTACATTAAAATAGAGAGTTTTTTTTTTTGAGGAAATGCATATAGCAAGATTTTATTAAAAAAGAAATACAAAAGAAACTAAGTGATTGTACTACAATCACAGTCCTCCTTGAGTAACAAGGAAAATCTAGGAGGAACATTATTACAATTGAGAGAATCCCAAAAAAAATCTAAAGAGCAAGCATAAATAGCACAATAATCAGCTAATTTATTGTTATTTCTATGAACAAAGTTGAAATATACCTGATGGAATTCGGAGATAAAGGAGAAGTCCAAGTAGTCGGGAACTTCTTCAAATCCTGCTTGTTTATTATAGATTTTATTGACAAAATCTATAATATTTTTATTGTCCCCTTCTATTATTATTCCTTTGAAATTATATCTCTCATGAAGCATAAAATCCTTTATAGATAATATAGCTTTCATTTTCATTTGTGCTGAATCCCAATGCTTGTGTTTAACACCAAAAGCACATAGAAATCTACCTTTATGATCTCTTAGAACTCCGCCTATCCCAGCTTTGTAGTTACACTTAACTGCAGCATCTATATTTAATTTAATCCATTCGATTGGAGGAGGAAACCAATGGCTTAACAGCTGTGAAAGCTGGTTAGTTTCCCAGTAAGCCGAATTATAATTGAAGGAGGCTATAGCCATACTGAAAGCATTGGCAGCAATGAAAGAAGAGCAGTCTTCAGAACTTCCATGAGTCATTTTATTTCTATTGATCCAGTTTAAATAAACTACTGAGAAGTAAATGTTACAAGTAAAAGGATCGTTAGAAGCCATTAAGGACAAAGCTGTAAAGCATTCTTCCATGGAGTTAAAACCAGGAATAGTGATTCCCCAATTTCTTAAAATATTGAAAATCTGATCCAATTTTAGGCAATTGATTGCTATGTGTAAGTTGTTCTCTTCTGTATTACACCCTCTTGGACAGTTTATTACTCTAGATAGATTTCTGGAATTAAGGAAAAAATAAGTAGGAATAGCATTTAAACTAAGCCTCCACCAGAAAATATTTACACGGGGATTCAACTTCAGCTTTTTCCTCCATTTCCATGTCAGATCTTCATCTTTGTTTGAACCTGAGCTATCAGAAATTAAAGAAGAGATAGTTTTACCTGAGAGTCTAAAAATTAGCTCCGGTTGATCTTGGGTGTAATCAGAATAAATCTTGATATTCTTAATAATATCAACCAAGTCAGGCCCAAAAAAGAATTTTAATTTTTCTTCATTCCATTTTCCTTCTTATATTAAGAAATCCAAATGCTGGTTGGGCTGGCTCAAATATGCTATAAAAGTTGGCCATCTTGAAATTGGTTTGTCATAAATCCAAACATCTTGAATTATATTGATGTTGTTCCCCTTATATACTCTCCATCTCAATACATCTTGAAGAGCTTGAGAGCCACTAACTATAATTTTAATAGTAGGAGAACTTTGGGCTTTAAGTTGAATGTTCCAAGGAAAAGTACCATACTTGGCCGCAAGAACACTGTAGAGAATGGAAGAATCTCCTAAAATTAGTTTCCAAGCGAACTTTGCTCTTAAAGGTTTCACTTTAGAAATCAAGGATTGAATTCCTTGACCTCCCAAAACAAGAGGCTTGCATAGAACCTCCAAAGAAATGTAATGAAGACCTTTACTACCATCCTGTTTATTCCAAAGAAAATCTCTACACTTTTTATCTAGTTCTTTGAGTAAACTCAAAGGAACTAAGGAATGAGTAATGTGGTAGATTGGAAATGATGACAGAATAGATTTGATAAGAAGAATCTTCCCTGCTAAAGAAATGTATTTGTTGCCCCAAACATTCAAATACTTATTGGCTTTGTTAAGATGAGAGAAATCCATCCTAGCCGACCTCCTTAGCATAATATTGATCCCAAGATATTTCAGTTCTTGAACGTCTTTAAATTTGAGGATTTTGGACAATTTCTTCTTTCTTTTTCTCTTAACCAACTTACCAAAGAGAATGGAAGATTTCTGGAAATTGATTTTTTGCCCAGTCCATTTACAGTACCGATTTAAAATTTCTTTAGTTTTCTTCAAACAACTCCCTTCAGCTTTCAAGAAGAAAATTATGTCATCGGCATATAGAAGATGTGAAATATTCTCAACATTTGGAGCTAACTTAATCCCCAATTATTTTCCATTTTGCTTAACTTCATTTGAGAGTAGTTGAGAGCATAAAATGAAGAGAAAGGGAGAAAGAGGACAACCTTGTCTAAATCCCCTTTTTGCTTCAATCCATTCCGAATAATTTCCATTAATAATGATAGAGAATTTAGTATTTGAAACACATTGGATGAGGAAATTAGCAAACTTATCTAGGAACCCCAAATTCTTCAAGACTTGAGTGAGTGTTGACCAACTCATACTGTCATAAGCTTGCTTCAATCCATTAAAATAGAGTTTAAAGAGCATTCCATACTTTTTTTTTAGAAGAAATGCAAAAATTGCATTAAAATGAAAAAGATAACAACCTAATACAAACTAGAAAGAACAAACTAATGGTTCCTTAATCCAAAAGAAAAAAGGAACCTTATTGAAAGCATATTTATTTAAAATAAACTTATTATCTTTGAAATGAAATCCACTGTTTCCCATTTTAAACCCGATGAGATGAAGGGGATACCAAAATATTAAACAACCCGAGGGTTGGTTAGTATCCCAGAGTTCCCATCTGTTTAAAAAATAGGATCTAGTAACGATCCCATAAGCAATTATAATAAGTTTTAAAAAAAATAAAAAACTAAATGAAAAAAAGAAGCTACAAAAGATAAATAAAAGGAAATTACAAATTATCAAGGATATTCGCAAAACACCTAAGAATAATATCAATAGGTATTTTATATGCCTTTTCCAACTACCAAAGTTGTAATTCAAAGCTAGTACTATGACAAATTCTTTGTTCAATTGCTCATTCCTCAAGTATTTTTCCACTTTGATTATTTCAAAGAGAAAACCGGCATGCATATTATTGAGATGATTGAGAAGAACCTCTCATAACATTCTTCATTTTGAGATCAGACATTCTTCTTCTAGGTACATCTTTCACCGGTCCTAAGGCTTGAATTTCTTTGAACAATATATGCTTAGAACCGAAAGAACTAATTTCCTTAGTAAAAATAGTTTTATCCTTCTTTAAAATAGTTTTTTAAAAATTTAATTTGATCGTAGAAAGAGGAGAAACTATTTTATCAGAAACACCTCATTTTTCATTAATAATATCTTCCATCTCAAAATCCCTTAATGCATTAATTGAAGGAGAAACCGAATTATGACCATCAACAAACTGACAAAGTCACAATATCTATTGAAGGCTATTCAGCAACTAATTCAGTTTCAGAATTAATAGCATCTTCCAGCATTTGATTAAATTCAAAATGATAGTTATCACATGTATCATGTGGATTGGATTCAACAATAACTACATCCTTTCTACCTCCTGAATGCACCAATTTTTGAATTCAATATCTGGCTTAAGAGTTCCCAATGGATCAGCAGCTATAACAGGTTCAGAACAAACTGTATCCAATAGATTAGCTTCGTTAAAAACTGTTTCCTTAACTTCATCCACATTTTTAGCATATTTGAATTTAGAATTTTGAACTTGTTGATCAAAAATAAAATTTGCTGAATCTACTCCCAACGGACCAGCAACTGAAAAATTAGCTCCCAACAGATCAGCAACTCAAATGCTGGTAGAATTTTGAACGGGCTGATCTAAACTTTATCTAACTGAATCAAATTGATAATTTGGATTAATATCTAAAATCTATTCAATTTGACAATCAACTTTCTTAATTAATTTAGCTTCCAAATAATCACATTTATCAGAAACATTATGATTATTGGAAATGATCAACCACATGATTTCAACCAAAAATCCTTTTAACTGGATGATCTTTACATTCCATCCTTCAGAGCAAGTAAATCTATCCATTTAAGACATTCTTCAAACATGTGAAACAAATGAATACCAAATCCCTAATGGTTTAAGTGTAGAAATACTTACTTAAGCTTGAGGCATTTGCAGACAATGTGATCTACATCTTCAATTGCATTACACCCTCTAGGACAATTTCCATCACAAATTAATCTTCTATAGGATCAAAAATGAAATTATGAAATAGCATTTCTACTTAGCCTCCACCAGAATACTTCAACCCGAGATTTTAACTTAGCTTTCTTGGCCCACTTACATAGAAGAAAATAAATACAATCGTGAACCGAGGCTTTAAAATCCAATCCAGCAATAAAAATTCCTGATTTTTGTTGTATCAATTCCATACAGTCTTCATCAAAATATGTGACTAGTTTCACCTACTCAATTAGTTTTACCAACTCTAAACTGAAGTGTTTCAATAGTTCATCTTCATTTTAGTAGCCCTCTATAGTGAAATCCTTGACTAAGACTACATCATCCTCATGTGGAACAACAAATGTAGGCCACTTATTGATACATTCAACCAAATATCTTTAAAGGCATCAACCAAACCTCCATTAGCAATTATCCACCTGATAATAGGTTTCAGCGTCCTTTCTCCATCATTCAATATTCTCCATTTAGTTGAATAGCTTTTTCTTATATTTCCCATGTCCAGGCGATCACCATATTTAGGAGCCAATATCTTGTGCAAAAGGAACTCTTTATCTTGGATTATTCTCCATGCCATCCTAGATCTTAATGCAAGAGTTTTAGAAACACTAGAATACATTCCATGACCTCCAAAACTCAAAGGTTTGTGAAGGTCATACTAGCTTACATAATGTAATCCAAGTATTCCATTTGATTTGTTCCGAATGGAACTCCTACATAACTTGTCAAGTTCCTCAAGCACTCGTTTTAGAACTAGAGAATGCGTAGCATGAAAAGTAGGACATGATAGTATTACTGATTTGACCAATGTAAATTTGTCTGCAACCAATATGAATTTGCTTCCCCATATATTAAGCATCCTCAAAGCTTTGTCAATGATGACTTGAAATTCATCACTAACAAGTTTCCTTAAGGCAATTTTCACCCCAATGTAATAGAATTCCTTCAAAGGTTTAAATCCCATAATATGAGAAATGATTTTCTTCTTCTTTCTACCCACAAATTTAGCAAATAAAATGGCTGATTTACCCATATTTATATGTTGTCCCGTCCATCCACAAAATCATTTAGGATAACTTTTACTTCCTTTAAAACCCTCCTATTAGGTTCTAAAAATATTATAACCTCATCTGCATACAATAAAAGGGACACACTTGGGCCTACTAAATGAAAAATAACATTATTCCATGCACTTAAAACCAATGAATCTTTATCTTCAATGCTCCCACCAAGTTCCTTCGGTTTGCTGTACAACTTGTGAAGCAACTGGAACACATTCTTATTGTCTCCCTCAATGATAATACCTTTAGCATCTTGTAGATTTCCTTTTAATACATCCTATAAAGCTATGAATGCCAGGAACTCTATCAGTGATATGTCACAATGAACACCACTTCAACCAATGGCTAAAACAAATCTACCTCTGCTATCTAGAACAATCCCTACAATAGCAGCTCCATAATTCTCTTTAAGTGAAGCATCAATATTTACTTTATACCACTCAAGAGGAGGAGGATGCCAAGTTTCTGAAAACAGTCCAGGTGACTGATTGACATCCCAGTGATGTGAGAGGATATCCTTGTTTGATTTACTCACAAAATAAAGAACTTTAGCAGCAATCAAGACTGCACTATCTCTTATTTTTCCATGCTTTACCTTGTTCCTTTCAATCCAAGAGAACCATAAAAGAGTAACATATAATCTAACCACCATTGTACTTTTCCCAAATAAAACATCTAACTCATCTATACAATCTTTAAAACTGGTAAACTTCAGTAATCTGAATCCCCATATCCTCAATAAGTCTATCACGTTAACTAGCTTAGAGCAAGTAGACGTTACATGGTCATTGTATTGAACCTCTCCACAACCTCTTGGGCACAAATTGCTGTAAGCTAGCCTTTTTTCACAAGAAAATATTCTGTAGAAATAGCCTTCTTACATATGCACCACAAAAAAAATTTAACTCGAGAGTTCAGCCTCAGCTTTTGAATCCATGAAACTGGATCCAAATTAATTTCTTCCTTTAAGCCATCTTCAATCAGCATTGAAGAGATAGATCTACCACTCAATTTCTTCTTTAATTCCATAAAGTCTTCATCATGATTATGAAAAATCTTTATACTACTTATCAAATGGATAAGATCTTCTCCAAAGTACAGAAACAGCTTGTCATGATCCCACCTTCTCTCTTAAATGAAAAAATCAAGAGTTACATTATCAACCTCAAATATAGCAATGAATGTAGGCCATTTAAGAAAAATCTTGTCCAAAATCCATACATCTTTTAAAACATTTATATTTGAACCCACAAGTACATTCCATCTTACAAAACTCTTAAGAGTCTTCCATCCACTTATTATGATCTTCCAAGTTGCAGAGCCACCCTTTATTGCCTCATTGCTCCACCAATTTTCACCATATTTGGCCAACAAATTCCTATTCAACAAAGTAGAAGGGTTCTCCAATAAATTCCATGCAAATTTAGCCCTCAACATCCCCATCCTAGGTCCAGCCGAATGAACTCCCCATCCTCCCAAAGCTTTCGGTTTACACAGGACATCCCAAGCCATATAGTGTAGTCCATGACTTCCATCATGCTTATGCCAGATAAAATTTCTACACAACTTATCAATTCCTTTAATATACTCAAAGGAACAATAGAGTGAGCCATATGGAACAACGGAAGGTTAATAAAAGCTGTTTTCACCAACACTAATCTTCCAGCCATAGAAATGTACCTCTTGCCCCAAGCATTTAACTTATTCAAGGACTTATCCAATAAAATCTAGAAATCAGATTTTCTCAACCTCCTTAATAAAATTTTAGTTCCCAAGTAATCCATCACATCAACAAGCTTAATCCCCAATAACTTTCCAATTTTTTTCTTCCTGCTTCTCATAACCGATTTGCCACAAATCATAGTAGATTTTTGGAGATTAATTATTTGACCAGCTTAATAAGGTCCTTTTTTCTTGTTGAAAAAGGGATCATTTACTTCTTTTGCCTAGTTTGTAATAGGTTACCTTCTTTTTCATTTTAATGCAAATTATGCATTTTCTCAAAAAAAAATGTTTTGACCAGCATTTCCAATAGTCCTCTATAATGCTCTTCAGCTTCTTGATATTCTTCACTTTAGCAACTGAAGAAACTAACACATCATCTACATAAATAAAATGATAAATTTTTTTCCCCTTTGGAGAAATCTTAATACCAAAATGCATGCCTTTATAATAGAAAGCATTAGAAAGCAATTATGAGCATATAATAAATAAGAAAGGACATAGAGGACACCCTTGATGGAAGCCACTTTTTCCCACAATCCATCTAGACATACCTCCATTAATCAATATAGCAAACCTTGGTTCCAAAACATACTCCATCACCAAGCTAGCAAACTTCTCCGAAAACCCAAGACAACCATCATCTTCCCAAGAGTAGTCCAACACATACTGTCATAGGCTTGCTCCATGTCTGACTTAACAGCCATCAATCTATTACTTACTTTAGAAATCCTGATTTTGTTGAAGACTTCCTGGGCTAGCAACAAATGATCTGAGATAGTTCTTCATCTCACAAAGCTACCTATTCTTAAGAGTTAATTTAGGAATAATCAGAGTCAATCTATTCAATAGCACTTTAGCCATAATTTTGTAAATGGAATTACAAAGGCTAATTGGACGGAAGCCTGAAGGAGTCACTGGATTATTAGATTTAGGAATAAGAACAACAAAAGTATCCTTTCATACCCTACACATCTTACCCGAAAGAAAGAACCTCTTCACTGCTCTACAGTCATCCTCACCAATAACATTCCAATAAAATTGATAAAAGAATAAGTCATTCCGTCACAACCAGGAGCCTTGTTGTTGCCCAACATCCTCACAACATTCACAATCTCTGAATCGGAGAGGTCAGCATCCAACCATTTCCTTTCTTCAACTTCTAAACCTTCTTATGATAAGGCAAATTCTCCTTCCAACACACCCTTTCCTTCAATTTGCTTTTGAAAAAACTGAAAAAAAAAACCTCCTCCACCTCTTTAGGCTCCTCTGTTAGGATACCGTCCAAGTTCTTAATTTGAGTAACTCAACTGCTATTTTTCTTAGCATTAGAAAAAGCATGGAAAATTTTTGTATTTGAATCTCCTTCATCAATCCATTTCACTTTGGGTCTTTGTTTCTGCCAAATATTCAACTGGAAAAGATTAACATTCAACTCTTTAATCTTTACTCTAATCAACCATAACTTCTCATCATCTAACCATCCTTGTCTTGCTTCCTCCTCTTGTAGCTTAAAACTTTGCAATTTCAATATATCCTTTTCTTTAGAAAAATCCTTGAATTTAGCCTTGCTCCAATAGAACAAGTTTTTCAAAGCTCTATTACATTTTTTGTTAAGAATTTGCATTTCATCACCTCTAAAATCCTTCTTCCACACTTTAGCAATAATGTGTGCAGATGCTTTGAAAGAAGTTTACACTTCTTCAAACTTGAGGACCCCATAGATTTCCTAGTAGAATCAAAAATCTTGAATACAATCAAACAGTGATCCGAAGCCACCCTAGCAATATTTCTAACCACTGCCACTTGGATAGAATTGATGACCAAAGTGTTGAGCAAGCACCTATCCAACCCCTAAAGAATCCTTCCTCCCCCAATCTTTTTATTGCACCAAGTGTACCTTGGTCCAACAATCCCTACCTCATGGAGGTCATTTTCATCCATGAAATTAAGCATTTCCTTTGGACCTTGAGGGAACACAAACTTCCTTCCACCCTTCAAATCTCCTTGAGCTAATATATAATTAAAATCCCCACTAACAATGGAAGAAACTTTCCTATGCGAAACCTCTTGAATGCAATCTCATAACAACCTTCTTTTATGTACCTCCTTATGCCCATGTACCGTTTAGATTATCCCCACACCTTTATTGAAGACGTTTAGATCCCCAATCAAAAATTAATCTAACGTATTCAGTACTGAAAAGGAAGCCAAATCTGATCTCCATAAGATAATAATACCACCTGATAGCCTAACTAACGGCAGATGAAAAAAATTCCAGTTCGGTCACATAATCTTCTCCAAAGCTACTGTATCAAAAGAACTGATTTTGGTCTCCACCAATCCCACAAATAAAATACTAAAATCATTAATATATTCCTTACGATATAGAGAGGCTTCTTTCGTCTTTGCCCCTCTATAATTCCAAAAAATGATGGAATTCATTTGAACACCCTATAGGATGAACCCCCTTCCCATCTCTTACTACCAGTCTCCAAATTCCTTCCACAAGCAGCATTACTGATTGGACCTACAGATTTCAGTTCTTTAATAAGCTTAACTTTGGACAACTCCCCAATGTTACCAATCTCCTTAACCTCACAAAAATAATATTTGTCACTGTAAGTTCTCCCATTACAACCATCTTCCTTCCCCAACCCGTCACCTTCAACCAAAACAATATTTCCATCATCAACATTTACTTTATCCCTTAATTCATTAAAATCATCTCCCTCTATGTTCTAATTCAGCATAATCAAAATACCAAATTTATTCACATCCATTTGCAAAATAGAACTATCAGGATTAAGAACCATACCAATATCACCAACAGATTTCTGAATATCTTCATTAATCTGCACACAAACCTCCTCAGTTCCAGCAGCTATCAAATCTTCCATACCTTGCTCAAGACCTTCAGTAATTTCACCCTCTTCAATTTGATTGCTAGTAGCATTCAAAATGCTCTGTTCCAGCTTAATTGTGCCTCTCCATTCTACTGAACTCACTATAATCCTGTCCTCCTTTTTCTCGAAAATAGTTTTTTCTTGCTTCTTTACATATTTCATGTTCATTGTCTTAACATTATTGTTTCCCTCGATCAACCTTATGTTCCTCTTATGATTAACAAGGACCCATGGACCATAGGAAGAATCAATAACTACATCCTGCCTCATTTCACCATTTAAACCCAATCCTCCATTACTAGCAACTCCAGTCAGTTCCTTGATGACAGGAATTCCATGTTTACAATCATTCTTTACATGCCCAATCATTCCACAATCAAAACTAAAAGTTGTGATTTTTTCATACTCAACTTTTTGAAAAAATCTTCCTGAAATACTTTCCACCCATACTCCTAAAGGAAGGCATTGGTCAAGCTTCATCCGTACACATACCCTTGCAAACTCCCTCCTTCCCCATTGTAACATGTTCCCATCCAACATTAATAGTTTGTGAATCATTGAAGCAATTCTTGCCACATTCACCTCATCCCAACATTGCAACGGTAAATGAGGCAAACTGATCCATATTGAGGATGTCAGCCCCTTCATGGATGATGGAGAAAAATCAGTAGGCCACTTATCCATACCAACTATATGCCCATTCATGAACCACGGCCCTCCTGAAAGAACCAATTCAGCCATCTTCTGAGAATTAAATGAACATAAAAACTAGCCCCTTCCAAGTGAAGTAAAATGAAAATGCCCAAATTGACTCCATTGCCTTCTAACTTCCCATGCCACCATATGCGATGGTAATTCCTTCCCAAACACCTAAATTACCAATGAATTCAACAACTTGTTTGAATTCAAAATTTCCTTCTCTTCACACAATCTAACTGCAATTTCATCCTCTGATAATACTATATCTTCTTCTTTAAAATCCAACTTGATATAAGGTTTCTTACTATAAGTATTACCATCTGTTGGTGGAATTTTGAAAACATGTTTCGAAAAGATTAGTTTTCTTTGGGAGCTTTAAAATTGAGATTTAATTCTAATTCTAAAATCGAATCATCCCGTTAGAAAAATTATATCACCCCGAAGGACGAAAATGAGGTCAACACCATCTACTTCCTTAAAAGCTCTAGTAGGCAATTCATAAATCACCTTATCCACATTAATGTCCATCTTTCCTCCCACACTAATCTTATTCTCATGAAGACTATTGTTAATCAAAGTAGGAGAATTTGTATTTATCACACTGTGTCTAGAGATTGCATTTGAATTCCCAAATCTATTAAAAAAAATTCATTCTAGAGGACGAAGCAGATGGATCATTTGAATTCAAAACTATGGAACTTTTAACCACACGAGGAAAAACTATTTCCATGTTTTTAACAATACCTTTACCTTTCCTTCGACAGGTAAGACCTTCTTAGGAGCAACATCAGAAACATCTTTAATCACCAAAGCTCCATGCAAATTCCTATTTGTTTTTTTTTTTTTTGACAATTGTGACAATTGCAGAAAATGCATTAACGGAAAAGAAAAGGAACTATTACAAGCTAAATGCAACTCTCATATTCCTTCTTCAATAAAAGATATAAAGAAGAAGGAAAATTAGAGGAAATAAGAGAATCAAAACAAAAACTATTTTTTAAAGCAATAGAAGCACAAAGGTCTGCAACTTTATTACAATTCCTAGAGGTATGGTTAAAGATGACCTTATTGAAGTCTTGAATGAATAAAATCTTCTCGAAAATCCAGTTGCTCTTGGAATTCGTCACAGAATCGTGTAGAAATTTGATGACATTATAGTTATCTCCTTCAATTATTAGCCCTTTGTAATCAAACATCAAATCCTTGATGAAGTCTTTTAAAGAAAAAAATAGCTTCAAGCTCTAGTTGGTTGATGTCCCAATGAATCCTCTGATTTCTGAAGGAAAATAACATTCTGCCTTTATAATCCTGAGCAACACCGCCAACACTAGCTAGATTAGAGTCTAGTAAAGATGCGTCCACATTTATTTTTATCCAATCTAGAGGTGGGGGAGTCCAATAATTTTAAAACTCACAATGGAGGGAAGCATCCAAGTTGACTAGCAGAGGATTATTACTTGTAGCAGAATATAGAGTAGAGGTAGCTGCCACCGAAACAGGCATGCAATTTTTACCATGCTTTATGTCATTCCTGTAGTTCCAAGAAATAAAAAATGTAGTACAATAAATCTTGACAATATTCACATTGGAGGTGGAGAGGCTGCGAAGCTGATGAAGACAGTCATCAAGCGAACAAAAGGCTGGAATACAGAACCCCCAAAATCTTAGCATATTAATAATTTCAATGAGAAATTTACAGTGGACTACAACATGAGACCCATCTTCCACTTCAAGGCATCCACAAGTGCATTTGTCACAATTGCTGAGTTTTCTAAATTTTTAAAATTCATTAGTAGGTTTAGCAAACCTACTAAGCCTCCACCAAAAAAGCTCAACACTAGGCTTGAGCTTCAATTTCCACAGCCACTTAGTAAAACCCACATCATCATGAAAATTCTGAAATTTGATACTTTCGGAATAAGTAAAGGAAGTAATGGATTAACCAGATAGTTGATAGAGCAATTCCAAACTATCTTCTTCTCCCTCATTTATAACACAATGATGTATTATAAGATCAATCATGCTGCTATTAGAAAACCTTGATGAAATCCACACTTAGCTTGAATCATGTTTAAGCAATTACCATTGATAGTCAATGAGAAAGTATCATAGGAAAGTCAAAATTGGAGAACTTTAGAGGAAAGTCCAAATACTCCAAGACTTTCCTAAGAGTAGACCTAGACATGGAATCATATGCTTGTTCCATGTCTTCCTTGAAGGAAACATGCCCTTTAGCAGATCTAGAGTATCTAAATTTGTGAAATAATTCTTGAGCAACCATCACATGATTTGACAAAGATCTTCCTTTAATAAAAGCCACTAGCTCCTTAGAGATCAGCTTTTGAACAACCACAATTAATCTTTTCTTAATCACCTTTGCCACCACCTTGTACACAGAATTACATAAACTGGTTGGTCTATAATTATATGGGAAGAGAGGATTGGATACCTTTGGAATAAGTATAATGAGTGTTTCCTTCCAACCTTTGTTCAACTACCCATTGCATAAGAATTGATTTATTTCTTTCCAAAAATCAAATTTGATAATGTACCAATAAGCTTTGATAAACAAATAGGAAACACCATCCTTGTCAGGATAAATGTTTCCACCCATTTGCTTCAACGCCAATTCCACCTCCTCAATGGAAAAGTCTCTATCTAGAAAATAACTATCATCATTGTTTAGGCAATTCAGTGTAGCCGACCAACCATCCAGATTAAAATTCCTGAATTCCCATTTCTTCTCAAAAAAATGAAAGAAAACATCTTGAATTAGATTTGGATCTTCCACAAAAAAACCATTCGCATCCTTCACTTTAGCAATGCTGTTGGAGTTCCTCCCAGCACTAGCATAGGAGTTGAAAATTTTTGAATTATAATCTCCCTCTACTAACCATTTGACTTTTGCTCTTTGTTTCCACCTTGAATTCAAGCGAGCCATGGTTAAATTCAATTCACTAATTTTAGCCTTTAGGCTCAAACACTCTATATACGAGAGTGAACCATAGATTTATTCCTTAGTGTGAAGGTCCAATATATCTTTCAAAATGTTTTCTTTAAGTTGATTAAGATTCTTTAACTTTGCTTTGCTCCAAAAAAACAATGACTTCAATGATCTTCTAAATTTAATGTTGATAATCTGTGAACTGCTTCCCTAATACGCTTTACTCCACTCCTTGACCACCACAGCAAAAAAAGCTGGATATGATGCCCAAATGTCTTCAAACTTATTATTTCTTCTAGAGACCAGTTTAAAATCAAGAATATTTACAAGGATTAGATAGTGGTCTGATGCTACTCTTGCCAAATGTCTCACAACCATACGATGTGAAGAGCTCAAAGCAATTGAATTAATTAAGAATCTGTCCAATCTTTCAAGAATCCTTGCTCCAACACTTTTGTTATTACACCAAGTATGTTTGGGCCCAATGAAACCCAGCTCATGCAGATCATTCTTTAGCAAAAAATTCGTTCATCTCCTTTGAACCTTGGGAAAACAAAAGTCTTCTTCACCCTCTTTTATCCTCCTTGAAAGTATGCAATTGAAATCACCACCTATTGTCATAGGTATATCTACAGTGGAATATTTATCCAACAATTCCCAAGGATCTCTTCTTTTGTTCACATCTTTGCTTCCATAAATCGAAGCTACTCTCTACATTCCTTTATTATACATTTTAAGATCACTAATGACAACTTGAGAAGAAGAATCAAGAACTAAAAAATTAGCAAATTTTTAATTCCATAAAATAAGAATGCCTCCAGAAAGCCCAACTGACGGAACATAAAAAAAGTCCCATCCATCCCCAATCATTAAGTTGACTTCACTTCTATCAATTGAATACAACTTGTTTTCTATCAAACCCAAGAATAACACACCAAGAAGTTTAACAAATTCCCTGAGATATAGATAAGTGCTTTTCTTTCTTGATCCTCTATAATTCCAAAATGCAATAGAAGACATTTAATGTAGATTAGGGGAAGTGGACCCCAATATACCTCGATTTCCAGCTCTAGTTTTCTGCTCCTAGATGAAGGATTGATCAACCCCAAGTCTTTGAGTTGTTTTGATTTTTTTCTTCATAATTAGCTAAGCACTAACTTCTTTACCACCACTTTCATCAACTTCAATATGTAGAGGAACAACTGTTGATTTTTCTATAACTTATATTCCTTCACTAGCAACCACTCCATTTTGAGGATCACTAGCTTTGTCCCCCATTTCAGCTGCTACTCCATCTAGGTTTGATTGAATAATCTCACCTTCTTCTACAAAATCCTTGAGGACTTTGAAATAGTTATCATCATTTGGAAGAATGGCCTTACTGATTTCAGGTTCCAGTATTTGAATATGGCTATTATGAATCACCAAAATTTGAAAATTATTGCATATCGAAGCTAACTGAACTGGCTCCAAAACATCAGCTAGTTTGATAACAGTACTAACTTCATTTCTTTTGTCATTATTTTTTGCAGCAACA
This sequence comes from Dendrobium catenatum, assembly GCF_001605985.2. Taxonomy (NCBI): domain Eukaryota; kingdom Viridiplantae; phylum Streptophyta; class Magnoliopsida; order Asparagales; family Orchidaceae; genus Dendrobium; species Dendrobium catenatum. Next base: position 665,665 of record NW_021319484.1, on the reverse strand, counting down.
TAATTTTTCCTCCCTTTAGTCAACATAGGATGTGAAACCAAATTTCTGTTAACATTGTTATTAAATCTCTTCTTCCCATAATTAACTAACATTCATGGCCTATAACCAATATTGTCTTTAAAACCTTCTTCAACTGGATCCTGACTGCCAACAGGAATGTTTGTTTTAGTTTATATTTTAAAGTTTGTGTTTCCATGTCTTATAGACTCTATCCTGTTATCCATAATGATCTTAGCACACTCCTTTTTGACATGACCAATTTTCCCACACTCAAATAAAAAGTTAGGAATCCTTTCATACTCAATCTTTTGAAAGACTTTCTCTCCAACTCACTCCACCAAACACCTAAAGGAAGCTTCACATCCAATTTAATTCGAACACAAACCCTTCCATATTCTCTTTTGGCCCACTGAAACATATTTCCATCGATTAAATATGGCTTTCCAACCATGGATGCTATATGAAAGATGTTAATCTCATCCCAATAATGAAGTGGTAGGTTAGGCAACGTGAACCAAATTGGAGTTTTTAAACCTTTGAGTAAATTAGGAGAAATTATTTGACACCATATTTCAATTCCAAATACATGACCGTTAACAAACCAAGTCCCATTTGTCAAAATAGCTTCCAAATGCTCATGATCATTGAAAGAGCAAAATACCCATCCCAAGCCAAGCATAGTGAGATGGAACTTCCCATATTGAGACCATTGTTTCCTTAATTTAGAGCTAATTAAAGAAAATAAGACCTCTCCACCAAAAATTTATATCACCAAGGAATTTTTAAGGTTTTTAGAGATGTCCAGAACATTTTGTTCATGAAGCATAACAGTAGTGCCATCCTCTGATAAGCAGTTATCAAAATCCAAATCATAGACTTTAATATTTCCTTTCCTGGTCCAAATATTTTGATGATTCCTAAAGTAAAATGATTAAGTAAATTAGAATTTCTATCTCCACATCTGCCTAATTTACCATATTTTCAATTGTGTACCTCAAACAGGTCGGAATGTAGATTTTCAACAGTCATAGGATCCTTAACCAGTACAATAACAATTGAATCCTAAGTGACTTGTTCCCCCCTTAAGGTTGATCCTTCCTGTCCAATGCTAAAAGAGTTCAGTCCCTTAGCTTCTGAACTATTAATTCCATCAGTTCTCAAACTCCAAACAGACATTGATGAAGGAGATGCCACTTAATCTCCCCTTGCAACCTACAGCAATCCGGATTTGACAGAACCCTTTACATTGTCTTCAAACAAAATTTTCTTTTCTTTGCCAAGAACTTCGATTTCTTTTTTATTAATCAACAACCCACCTTCATTTATGATTAATGTCTTACCTACTTTAGCTTTAGCCATAACTCCTTAGTTGTGAAAGGTTTTGTCATCGCTGAAAGTTGGACTAGAAGATGAAAACCTACGAGCTGTATGAATCTGAACTCGTGAAGATGAATGGTGATCATCAAATGGCCCGCCGGCCATAAGGAGCCGGCGACCATCCACTGCCATTGATTACCTGAAATCCTGTGATTTGCAAATTTGAAATCTAGAATGCTTCAAAATTCTCAGAGTTTCTCTCACTAACTTCCTCTCCATCTATACGAACAATTTAAAAACCCATTATAATCTTGTATGAACCTTATTTCATACTTTGTTTGTCGTTTATTTGAACTGACATCATACTATATAAATAATTTAAAACTAAACAAGTTTATTCGATATGATGTACGAAACCATACATCATACAATTTGAACTATTTTAACAAATCATGTTTCATTTGGTAAGAATGTGAACAACCCTATTTCATACTCTATAAGTCGTATGTACCAAACTAGCATTATATAGTACAAACAATTCAAAAATTTATGGGATCATTTGGGGCAAATTAGTATGCACCCATTTTGTACTTTGTGGGTCATCTGTTCAAACTCCTCTTTGTATAGTACACAAAGTTCAAAAAATAATGTGTTCATTTGGGATAAATTGGTAAGTACCAATTTTATACTCAATGAGTCATATGTATGAACTCCACTTTATACAGTATGAATAGTATAAAAACTTTCCCAAGAGTGATTTAATTAACTTTATTTTGGAGAAACTACCATGATTAACCATCCAATACTAAGTGAAATCATACAGTACGACTAGTATTAAAATTTAAAGTTTTGACTCACTCCCAGTGTATGTGTGCACTGTGTTACCTAATTATAATCACACTCTCTTAGACTAAAGAATATAAGAAAAAATATAGACTTCATAACAAGAAACCCTAATCTAATAATTTTTGAAGTCTTCGACAGTCTAGAGTATAATTTTTTTGAAATACTAGTACATACAAATAACATAAAGAAGATAGATATATATATATATATATATATATATATATATATATAAGGGAAAACCCACGAAGGGTCCTACGCGTTAACAAAAAATAATGATTACAAAGTCCTTAAAGGGAACTCAAGCTCACTACTGCTCCGTAGAGCTACAAAATTTAAAGTACAAAAAAAAAACCTATGAGCTCAAGTTCCCTACTAAGCAAAATAACATAGAAACTTAGGTACATTCTACGGTGCACAGGGACAAGCACCCAAAAAGTCGTAAAGGTACAAAAATAAGTAACCATTTCCATATATCTTATGTTCCACTCGACATCATGGACACCTGCAAGGCAAAAACTCTACAAAACAAAAAAAAAGATAGAAAAACACAATTCTTAGAAAACATAGGCCAAAGACCTTTTATAGTAAATATAATTGTCACAATTACAACCAAGACTAAGACAAAATAGACTACAGTTATCCAGTCTGTAAGGACACCAATTGATCAAGCCATTATACCTCAAATGAATAATACCAATAGCAGAAGTATATCGCGAATAAGCCAAAGGATTCCAGATCTTAGAATCAAAAGACCTCCACAAATTCCAACCAAGAAGATTAGGCCAAACCAAACCACAAAAATCCCACCACCTGCACCAACACAGCAAGTAGCCAAAAGAAAATATTGGGTGAAAATAATAACCAAAGTTCCATGAATATTGATAACAGGGTAGAGGGTCCAAGATATTTGAATAAAAAAACTACAAAAAATGCAAACCAATATGATTATGCGAAACCAAACCAAAAACTCCCACCATCTGCACTAACACAACAAGTAGTAAGAAGCAACCAGAGGGTCAAAATAACAGCCAATACTCTGAAGACCAACTGATCTCACCAACACCAGCAGCAACCTCAAAACACCAAGAATATCCATCAACACAACAAAACAACACAAATCCTCACCAGAAAAAATGGTTTCTAATAGCACACCACATGAGAAAACCAGAGAAAATAACCCAGGACACCAGTCCATACATACCCTCTTCCAAACCAAAAACTGGTAAAAGGAAAACCGTAAGGTCACATCCAGGAACAATAAAATAAAGAAAAATTAGCAGCAAATTGCCTCCACCAAGGCAGAGAGACAACAAACCCAGGAAAACCAGTAAGGAGTGCAAAACTCCAACCACACAGAAGAAACCCTAATGAAAATGCATAAAGACCACTAGAAAATAGTAGCCACCAAAACCTAAAAAATTAACATAAGGATTATTATGTTTATCCAGCTTTAACAAGCCTGTAACTATCTAACACCATAAAGGATAGCAAAAGAGATATCAATAAACACATCATCATTATAAATAGGCCCCACAAAACCAATAATGTAATTATTAGTGGAATCCCTTAAGACACCACCACAACTAACCAAAGCCTTATTAAAATAACCATCCACATTTAACTTAAGGAAATTATCAGGAGGTTTAAGCCAAAAAAATATTTCTAAAAATTTTATGAATGTTATCACCTTCGAACTTAATCCCAAAATTAGCAGCAGCAGTGTGGTACTTAGTGAAATTCTTGGAAGAAATTAACTTGGCAGCAAAGAGGTTCCAAATTTTATCTTTCAAGTTTTGAATGATACTAAGATGATTCATAGGCTCACTATTATAATAGGAATTATTCCTATCCAACCATAAAAACCAAAGGATGAGAGAAGTGATAACACTCCTTATATTACCTTTAGAATTAACAGACCAGTAATTCAATAAAATAAAATAGAGGCCTTAGCATTGAAACAATTTAAATGGAATATATTCTCAAAATAAGTCCAGGCCTCAACAACACAAGTGCCAGAGACAAAAACATCGTGCATATTCTCTAAGTGAAAGCAACATTAACATTTAGAAGCCAGAATGAAACCACATTTAATCAAATTATCATCAGTAGGAATAAAATCTTAAAGAATCAACCAAATACAAATAGAAACCTTAGAAGAAATACTATGGTGCCAAAGCATTTTATAAATACTAGAAGCTTCTTTCATAGTTCTAAAGGAATTCCAGGCACCCTTTAAAAAATATTTACCATCTATATTGAACGCACAAATCTGAGCATCAAGAGAGTCCAAATTTAAAGGAATCTATAAAATTTGTTGAATCAAGAAATTAAGCAGCACATTAGAGAGTTTCTCAATATCACAACCATTATTCGTGAAAAAATAATTAACCTTCACCAAAACATTGAAAGAACTATTAAGAATAGAGTCAAGGGAGTAGCCATCCAACCAACGATCCTACCAAAAGAAAATATTACCACCACCCAAACCCCACCCGATAAACAGCTCAACCAGCCATTTAACATTGTAAAGGAATAGCCAACCTTTAAAGTTCCCTTTAGTAAAACAACACATAGTGGGATGCTTATTCCCACAATACATAACATTCATAAAATTAGCCCAAAGGCTCATGTTAGCGTGAAAACTATACACCAATTTAAAAGAAAAAGACAAAGCCAAATCCTTCAAAGACATACACCCCAAAGCACTTCATTCAAAATACCACAGAATTTATTCCAAGAAGACCAATGATTTTAGAACTACTACAATTCCCTTTCCAAAAGAATTTATTAATAATTTTCTCAAGCCTATCACACACAGCCTGAGTAGGAAATATAGTTTGAAAGCTATAAACAGGAATAAAGCAGTGGACACTTTTAATAAGAGTAAGTCTACGAGCAAAATTAAGAAAACTGGAATCCAATGTTGAAAGAATCTTGTTTTGCATAGCCGAAATTAAATCATCAAAAAGAAATGATTTTTTCCAACCCTTATAAAGGGCACACGAAAATACTTTAAGGTAAAACCAACATGATTGAAACCAGTTAATTTTTTAATAGCCAAAATATGATCTAAGGTCACTATCTTAGCCAAAATAAAACCACTTTTATGATAATTAAGGGCCAAACTACTCACCAATTCAAAACATTTAAAGAATTTCAACAATTTTCTAATCTGATTTAAAGAAAAATTAGTAAAAATAATAAAGTCATCCGCAAAACTTAAGTATGAAATACGGAAACTACCTAAAGTTTTAAAATACAAGCTAGGAGATTTACCAATTAGATCAGGCAGGCCTCTAGAAAGGTAATCTGTAGCAATAATAAAAATGACCGAAGAAATGGGACCACCTTGTCTCAAAGCATTATAAGCTTTCAAAAATCCATTAGATTTACCATTAACAATGATAGAGAAATTTGGACATTCAATACAAAGCTTAATGGGAATGATAAACTTAAAATCAAAACCAAATAACTTCATAAAATCATAAAGAAAATTCAATCAATATTATCGTAAGCCTTAGCAATATCAAGATTCAAAATCAAATTTTCACCACTCACATTGGCATCTAAATCGTGGCAGAACTCTTGATAAAAAAGAATGTTATCAGCAATGGCACGACCTTTAACAAAACCCATTTGGAAAGGATAAATAAGATCCAGTAAGAAAATAGATAAACAATTCATCAGAATTTTAGAGATCAACTTATAAAAAAAAGGTGCAAAGACTTTTGGCCTATAATCAGTCCAAGTAGAAGCAAAATTAAGTTTAGGAATAAGGAAAGTAAAAGTAGAAGTAAAAATTTTAGGATAACATTACCCTAATAAAAATCCAAAACCGCAGAGAACAAATCATTATAAATGATATGCCAAGTTTTCAGGAAGAACTTAAAGGTGAAACCATTTGCCCATCAACCGACTCTAAATTCATACCAAAAATAGTATCTTTAACTTCTTCCAATAAAGGAGCTTAGGTAGGAAAACATTATTCTCATGAGTAATAAGAGTAGGAATAATATTAGGATTATGAATAGTGGAAGGAATGAAATTTTATTCAGATGAATCTGAAAATGATGAACCGCAAGGCTAGCAATTTCAGAATCCTCTTTAGTAATAGTGCCATCAGCCCTTTGAATTTTATGAATTCAATTAATATTATGCTTCCTCTTAACTAAAGCATGGAAATATTTAGTATTATTTTCCCCTTCAACAAGATGTTTAAAAGCCACCTTCTGCTTCCAAAACATTTCTTCTTGAGCTTGTAACTTGAAAAGCCCATCTTTAGCTTCCCTCAAAACACAAAAAATAGCCTTAGAAGGAAATAATTGGCATTGAGATTCCTGGAAAGTAACTTTATCCTCTGTAATTAAAATGTTAGCAAAAAGATTCTTAAGCACATTATGATTCCACAAGTTCAAAACAAACTTAAGCCTTTCAGCTTGTACCACAGTCTATGCATACCATATATAGAGTTGTCAGGGTGTAAAGGAGCAAACCAATTATCTTTTGCCACATTCATAAAAAATCATGCAAAAGCCACATATTTTGTAACCTAAATTATGAAGGCAGATCTCTCACTCTCAGCTTAATTTTAATGAAGAGGAGAATGATCCGAGATGGTCCTACTCAGATGTTCAACATTAGTAGAATCAAAAGAATGCAACATAGTATCATTAAAAAGAACACAATCTAATCTTTTTCATAAATGACCACGATGCCAAGTAAAATTTTCACTAGTAAAACCAATATCAATAAGATTATATTCCATAATCAAGTTTTTAAAATCTTCCATAGATTGACGGATAAGGAGAGAGCCCCCTATACATTCTGACGGGTTAGCAATGATATTAAAGTCTCCTCCAATAAGCCAAGGAAGAGAACACATAGTGTTAAATTGAACAATTTGATCCCATAAAATCTTTTTAGTATACCTAAAAGAAGCAGATAAATAAAGGAAGCACAGGATTATAGATTAGAAATCTTAATATTATAATGAATAACTTCATTAAAATCACCAATAACGTCAACCCTGATAAAATCTTTCCAAAAAAACCAATTTTTATTAGACACATTAAAGAAAGCATGTTTAAAGCCCAATAATTTAACAATACTCAGTAACTTATCAAAAGGTATAGGAGGCTTAAGTAAAAGAAGAATAGAAATATTATGAATACGCATAAGTTTTTAACTCTAGCCAATACCCCAAACATTCCAAATAATAGCATTAAGCATAAAAATAAAATTATTTCAAAGTGAGAGAATAGGTATTTCTAGAAGTATGAGTTTGGTTAACAATAGCATTAGGCTTCCTTCCTCTCCTAACATGACCCTTAGAAAGAATAAGTATCATTATCATCTCTAGCATAACATTTAGCCAAAATATCCATGTCCTCAATATCAGTAAAAGCATCACTATTATAATTAGTATTCAAAAGAAAATTATTATCATTACCCATACCTGAGTGCTCCTTAGTAAGCATCATTTCTCTTTCTTCATATAATACATCACTTGCCATATAGGTTTCATTGTGAACCTCAACATCCGTTATCTTCTCAACCTCAATTTTTGACAAATCGTGATGAGTAACATTCGCTTGCAACAAATTATTAATCATATCATCCTCCAAAAGAGGGACCATTGGATAAGCAACATAATTAAGCTGAGCCTCAATATTTTGTTTAACCACTTTACTAGAAACAATAGCTAAAAGGAAGATAGGGTTAGAAATAACTTCCTGACCTTTCCCATGATTACTAATAATATCTTGCATAGTATCATCCACCACCATATGATTAATCAAATCATCATCCAAAAGAGGAACCACAGGAGAAACAACGTTTTCCATCCGACCGTCAATATTTTGTTCAACCACTTTAGTAGAATCAATAGCTAAATGAAATATAGAGTTAGGATTAACTTCCAGACCTTTCCCCAGATCTTCCACAGGAAGAGGGATTGGTTCAACCAAAATAGCTGCAAAATTTATAACATGAGTAATATTCTCAAGCCCAAGAGATTCATTGGCCACATTACTAATAGGATTAGGGAGAACCAAAATAAATTCAATAGAATTTAAATCAATGTTATAAAAGTAGTAGTTTATTTAGGCTTACGAAGATGAGGATGTAATTTATAGCAAGAAAATAAACCATGTCCATGCATCTTACAATGAGAATAAAAAATAGATAAGTTTTCCAATTCAAAATTTTGAAAGTAACCATTAAGTTTTGAACCAATTCATAACTCTGAAGGATGTTTCTTAGATATATCTTGATCAACTAAAACCCGTGCTACAGACGGTCTCAAAATGGATGTAATAGCCTAATCCATTTGCAAGGGTTTACTAAAAATAGAAGCCAAACCAAATAGAATTTGAGAATTGAAAAAATGTAAACTAAGGTTAGGAAAAGAAATCCAAACCGGGGTAATAGGTGATTCTTCTTGCACATCAAAGTCTAGAGACCATTTAAGCAACCACATTTGACAACCCTGTTTGTAATAAGCCCTCCTGGAAAAAATACGGCTATAGTCCAAATCATGACTCAGCTGAATTAAAAGATCAAGACAACTTAAGACTCATGAAGAAATTCGAAATAACATCTAGATTAGGCTTTTTAAGCATAAATTTCCCCATAAGAGTAAGAGTAAAGGGAGTTACAAGTAAGGAAATAATAGAATCCTCAAATAATAATGCCGAACATCACTTGAAGGAGGAATGAACAAAGTGAATCTTAGCAGGAGAGGATGAAGATCTAGCTAAAACTTCTTTAAAAGAATGAGATTTCCATTAGGAAGTGGAGGAGGGATAGATGATGACTACGTCGTCATCTCTCGAAAGAGCCACAGGTCCTAGAACCCATGCTCAAAACACCATGAAAAGATGAAGAGAAAACAATAGAAAAGAAAGCTTACAAAATAAAAATGACAAGAATAGTGAAAATTAGGAAGGAACACAAGTAATATGGGTCAAAAATGTTATCAAAGGAGGAAACCCTAAATAGCCTTGGAATCACTAAGAGAAAAGGAACCAGATAGCAGTTATGCGAAAGAAAATTGATGAAAATATATATTAAAAAATATCTCTAATATATTTTAAGAGAAATAGTAATCATAAAAATAATATTTTGGTATCATAAAAATAATATTTTGGTATCATAAAAAAATAACGTGATAAAAAAGTTAATCTTGAAATTTAGGTTGCATCATTTATATTGTAATCTATAAGTCATCTGTACAAACTGACATCGTACTGTATGAATAGCTAAAAATGTTGCAAATCTATTTTTTCATGACTTATGTTTTGATGATTGACAAACACTATTTCTCTTGGACTACTTGTTGCTTCTAACTTTTCAGGAATCGAAGATCGGACGATCAAGAAGAAGCCAGTTCAGGATTGCGTAGGTTTAGGGTTGAGTCAGTCTGTACTTTTGTTTTTCACCTTTTGAGTCCACTTGTAATGGTCAAAAAGACTGATGCTAAGTAACCCTACACACACACACACTTGAGAGACTTAGAATTTCTATTTTTTCCCATATCGTCCAGGCCGATATTTATATCGTCCTGGACGATCAGCTTAAAACATAAAGTCTAAATAAGGATTCTTAAGTAAGGCAGCCGTCATTAACATATCGGCCTGGACGATACGTGTATCATCCAGGACGATAAGCTCAAAAAAGAAAGAAGTAGCCGCCTTAGACAATTAAGGTATACTGTATTTTTAAATTATCGGCCAGGACGATCCCCCGATCGGCCTGGACGAAATTACCAAATTATGCCTTAATTGATCAGGAAATCATAGGAGTAATTAAGGATGATTGATACGATCATATCGTCCTGGAAGATCGCAGGATCGGCCAGGACAATCCATTCAAAATGCTTAAGTTACTTCAGGATGATAAATATCGGCCAGCTCAAAAACAGGGCGATGCTCAGGATGATTTGCCACTGATTTGAACTGATCGGCCAGGACGATCGTGAGATCGGCCGGGATGATCAAGCCAAATTTTAATCAACCAGGACTTTTCCCAAGGCGATGCTCTGGCCGATCTTCTGAGTTTGTACTGATCGGCCAGGCCGATGCCCATATCGGCCTGGACGATAAAGTCGGCTACTTGCAATTAATGAGCTCCTCTTGAGCTCTTCTATTTAAGAGCTCTTGTTCAATTTTTTTAAAGGCCTTTGGCTGCTGCCTCGACCTGAGAAGACCTTAAGGAGAGAAAGAGAGAGAGGGAGAGAGAGAGGATCTTATGAGGGGGAGCTTGTGAGGGGATTCACAAGGGTTGCTTCAAGGATCGCTCTGCTTGTCTTTCATCAGGAGTTTCTCGTCCGTGGAAGGGTCAGTAGAGGTAAGGAGTTTTCTTTTGGTTGAGGTTCTCTGCCAGCTTCAGGAGGAAGCAAAAGGAGGTAGGTTCTCTGCCTTGCCAGGGTGGCAAAAAGGAGGTTCTTGTGAGGGCTTCTCCGCCTAGTCGTGGGGGCTAAAGGAGAGTCACGTTTTGTAGTGCAATACTTGAAGGTTGCCTCCAAGGAGTGGATGTAGGTCGAGTTTACCGAACCACTATAAATTTATGTGTTCCTTTTCTTGCTTCCACACTTTTTAATTCTGCATTTATTTCTGTGGTGTGATTTGGTTTACGCAATTTTTATTCTTTGTGAAAAGAGTTTTTAAAATACCAATTCACCCCCCCTCTTGGTTAGCTTGGGACTAAGTTCATATGGCTTAACATCCCTAATGAACTTTCAAAAAATTTAATGAATTCATCTGGTATGATCTTGTATGAACCTCATTTCATACTCTGTCAGTCATTTGTATGAACTAAAATCATATAATATGAACAGTTAAAACAAATCAAGCTTCATTTGGTATGAATATGGATGACCCCATTTCATACATTTTGAGTCTTCTATATGAATCAACATTGTAAAGTATGAACTATTTAAAATGATTAGTTTATTTGGGATGAATTGGTCCACACCAATTTTGTACTCCATGAAGCATCTGTATGAACCAACATCATACAGTACGAATAGTTCAAAAAGGATGAGTTCATTTAGGAGAAACTGGTATGCACCTATTTCATACTCTGTAAATCATTTGTATGAAAAAATATTACATTGTATGATTAGTTAAATAAAAATTTAAAGACATGATTAGATTAATTTCATTTTGGGGAAATGAAACTTGACAAATCATCTAGTATGATTAGAAATCATATAGAATGATAGTTTCAAAATTCTTAAGATTTGACTCACTCGCCTAATGTGTGTGTGAATAGTTACCCAATTATAACTAGACTCTCTCTAACTTAAGAAAGATAGAAAATTTACAAACTTCATTACAAAAAAACCCTAATCTACTATATCCTGAAGTCCTCCACAGTCTAGAGTATGATTTCCCTACATTGTATGATTGCTAACATTGTGACTCTTTTCAGACTTTGGCACGCTTTGTGCATTTTTTTTTGTTTGGGTTAATTTTGTTCCTCTTTTAATTTTTGGTGAACAATACACATCTTTTAAACTTGTGCCATATTTTTTTACATCTTTTCAAGCCTGGCACACTTTGTGCATCATTATATATTTTTTGTCTTTACAATATAAATAAATCTTGAAACAAAATTCAATAATTTACAAAAATAAACACTTTGAAGAAGGAAAAAATAAAAATAAGATATCTTTTTTGCAACAATTATAGCTAAATAATATTTATCTTTAAGAATATGAATATGATCTTCTATTCTACATCTAACCATAATTTAATTTTAATATTTGAGAAATTAAATTTTGCAAGGAATTTAATTTGAAGAGCAAAGTATTTTAAAATTTCATTCCATAGATCAACTACATTTGATTTGTCTATAAAAACTAACAACTATTCAAGAAGATTAACCTCAACATATGATAATTAACATTCAATTAATTTTTTTTAACAAACTAAGGATATAAATGCAAAATGCAAATACAACAAAAACAAATACATAAACAATCAAATGCGATCAGACATGAACTAAAAATCAATAACATACAACATCTACAATAAAAAAATGAAAATCTAATATGTTAGAGGATATTGATCTAGAGGCAACTGGGGAGGGATGAACATCATAAAGAAACTATTGATGGTAACTACTTGAGTGTCTACCATGTTAAACTTTCCTCTGATCCAACCTATGTTTTCATTATATCTTGTATCCTGCTGGTTTAAATGAGTCTCAATTTGATCAAACCATTGATTAAAATGAGATTCAAGTCTATCAAAATGTTGGACCATTTCTTGATAGAAATGATGATCAAGTCCCCAAGAAGGTGCACTTGCTAGAGCAGGTCCTCCTTCATCAAACTCTCTTCCTTATCCCCTTGGTCTAGGCTAAAAAGAGAATGAAAGGAAGCATCAATGAAATAGATTGGAAGCTGAGTAAGTGGATTTGGATGAATCATGTTATACTTCTTCTCAAGAATATAGACGATCAGGTGTCCTAAAGCCACATTTTTCATTCTTCTATTGTTAGGAAGACCAATGCTTGTAAGTTTATAGATGTATTCCATAATCAATTGAGCTTCATCAATTGGAGTGTTTATCAAAATAAGATATGTGACTATTGATAGCAAAGGAGTTAGGTTTATACAATTTCCAGTTTTAGGAATGATGGAAGTTATAATACTTGCTGGATGATCCTAGCATTTTGATTTAAGGTGTACACAAAAAAAAGGTGATTGACTAAAGAGACACCTCTAAGGGTTTAATTGATAGTATACCAGACAAAAAAAAAAACCTAAAAGTAATTGTGTGTGCCCTTACCCATGTAGTTCTAATGTATAACTCGGTGCTTAAGTCTTCATTGGTGATCGCAAGTCTCTATTTAAAAACATAGATGACATCTTTGTATGGTTTTCTTTCATTCTAAGGATGACAAGGAAACAATGATGTGTCATGATGCAAAGCATAGATTAAGGTGAGAATGAACAAGAATTGGGTAGAGTCAAAAAGAGGCATTATGGAAAAGTTAATGTTTTTTTGGATGAGGAGACAAGAAGGAGTCATTTTCATCTCAAAGTAGCAGAGATAGGCTTCTATATTCTCTTTGAATAGGAAGTTTTTATCTCATTGACAAGAACAAGAAGCTGAGCATTTTGAGATTTGAGCCCTCTTATTATTGCTTGCCTTTTGGAAAGTTTTAAGACATAAGATGATTTGAGATTTAAAGTGATTTGTGAAGAAAACTCAACAAAGCCTTCTAATTTAAAGAAAATGACATGATCGTATAGTACAAAATAAGGTTCGCACATATGACCTTCGGTTCATACTAGATGAAATCCTTTAGTATATACAAATGGAAACTATCAAAAATGAAATGAATTTTCATAAATTGCCATTCCTCAAGAGCGGTTTTATAAAGGTTATTGACAAAAATTATCATACAGATGAACATGTTCATTTCCTGAATGATCATATAATAATAATAGTATTGTGGCAGTTAGGTTCATCCATAAATAAATTGACAATAGGGTCATATAGACAAATAGGTTTTCGTCCAGGATGATCTTCAAAAACAATTACCCTTTGAATAACCTCCTTATTCATTTCAATGAAAAATGTAATATTCATACAATATGATTACATGTTCGTACAGTATGATCTATTTATAAAAACATATTTTTTATCTTATAGAATTAGAAAAATTATCTTGCAAAATCTAGTGATACTGTATAGTACGAAAGTGGTTCGTATAGTACAACTAAAAAATGGAATTTTTAGATTTGCACATGATAATCATGACTCTTTTCAAAAACTAAGTCAAACAAGACCCATAAGAAACAAAAGATAAATCAAACTCAAAAAGAAAAAAAAACAAATAACAACAAAATATAAACACCAATAATAAGTTACTTCACAAATGAATTTTGATGAATTTCAATTCTTAAGCTTGAATATCAATTACATCTAATTATGTTCTTAAGATTCTAAATATTTCAAAAGCAAGTGGTTTTGTGAAAATCTCTGCAATTTAATTTTCTATAGCTACATGATGTAGCTCAATTTCTCTTTTAAACACATGATCTCTAATGATGTGATACCTTATAACTATATGCTTGGATCTAGAATGTTGAATGGGATTTTTTGAAAGGTATATAACACTTGTATTATAAAAATAATTTAGAATGGTACCAATAGAAAATTCTAAATAATTAAGTTGTTATTTTAACCAAAGAACCTATGCCACTCAACTACATAAGGCAATATATTCTGCTATTGTAGTATAAAGGGCTATTAAATTTTTTTTTTCTAGATCAGGAAACTAAAGTGTTTCCAACAAATTGACAAGTTTCAGAAGTAATTTTTTATCAACTCTACTTCTTATAAAATTTGAATTAGAATATCCAATGATTTCAAAAGAAGATCTATGCCTTGGATACCATATCCCTAAGTTTTGAGTACCCAAAAGATGTCTTAGAATTCTTTTAACTACAGTTAAATGTGATTCCTTTGGATCAGGTTGAAATCTAGCATATAAACAAATGCTAAACAGAATATCTGGTTTGCTAATAATTACGTAAAGTAATGATCTAATTTTTTCTCTAAATTTAATTTTATCAATAAAATTTCCTTTAGAATCCTTATCTAACTGCACCAAGGAACACATTGGTGTACATATTAGTTAAGCTTTATCCTTTTTATATTTCTTAAGGATGTATTTAATATACTTTAACTAGCTAAGAAATATTCCATCATCTTTCTACTTTATGCTAAAACAAAAAAAAAGTAACTCAAATCTCCCACGAAACTCATTTCAAATTCGCAAATCATTATTTTTGAAAAATCATCACAAAGTTTTTTTATTGGTGGATCCAGAAGATATCATCAACATATATTTGAACAATGAGTATATCATCTCCTATATTTTTTAAGAAGAGAGTGGTGTCCACACTTCCTTTAACAAATGATGTTTCTAGTAGGAATGTGCTTAGCCTCTCATACTAAGCTCTAGGTGCTTGTTTAAGTCCATTCAATTTCCCTTTGAATTTAAACACATGATTAAAGAATTTTGAATTCTCAAAACCTTAAGGTTATTCAACATAAACATTCTCTTATATCACCCCATTAAGAAAGTCATTCTTATCATCCTTTTGAAATAATTTAATACCTTTAAAATAGACATAACCTAGAAACACTCTTATCGCTTTAAGTTTGGCTACAAGGGAAAAGGTTTCTTCAAAATAAATTTCTTCTATTTAATTATACCCCTTAGCTACCAATCTTACCTTATCTCTAACCACTACAACTAAATCATTCATTTTATTTTTGAACACCCACTTAGTTGTAACATCACTTTGATCTTTAGGCATTTTGATTAATTCTTAAACATCTTTTCTAGCAAATTGATTGAACTATTTTTGCATGGCTAAAATCCAAAATTCACTAGAAAGTGCTTGATTTATATTAGTGTGCTCAATCATTTGAATAAAGCTAGAGTGGTTCACTTCTTTGTTAAGTCCATGCCTAGTTCTAACACTTTTACTTAGTTCACCTAAAATCAATTCTTTAGGATGACTTTTAGAAAATTTTCATTCTCTAGGCAATGTATTTTCCATTCCAACATTCTCTTCAAGATTTGTTTTTCAAATTCCTTGGGAGATCTCTTCAATATATTCTTCCTCCGAGCTTGGCATTCATTAAAAATGTATATGTTTGGTCTCCTCAGCAACCAATGTCCTCTTGTTAAAAATCTATAGGATTTGCAAATTCTAAAATATTCTAGAAAAATTCCATCATCAAATTTAGGATCAACTTTTTTCTAAAAGAGTTTTTCCATTATTATGAATGAACACCTTACATCTAAAGAAATTTAAATATGAAAGATTAGGTGTTCTCCCCTTAAGAAGTTCATAGGGTGTCGTATTCAACTTTGATCTAATATTCTCCCTATTCCAAACATAACAATATGTACTAACAACTTCAGTCCAAAAAATTTTAGAAGTGAATATTCAGCTCATATGGCTCTAGCAGCTTCTATCAAAGTTTTATTCTTTATTTAAACAATCTCATTCTACTAAGGGGTCCTAAGTGCTGAAAAGCTGTGATTAATTCCTTATTTTTTATAAAAATCTTTTAAATTTTTATTTTCAAATTCTCCTCCATGATCACTTTAAATTGAAATAATTTCTCACCCTAGCTTCCTCTGAATCTAAATAGAAAATTTTTGAAATTCAATAAATGATTCACTCTTAGGTGATAAAAATTTGACCTAAGTGAATCTTGAATAATCATCAATGATTACATACCCAAAAACTTTATATCCTACACTAACAGTGCTAACCAGTCTAAAAAGATCCATATGTATGACTTCTAGTGGTTTGCTAGTTCTAAGATCTTTAATTGAATGAAAAGAGGACTTCACTTATTTTCATAAGTGACATGCATCACACAGGTAATTCTTAATGATTTTTAATTTGGGTACCCCTCTAACCAATTTTTTTAGGTAATCTTTCTATGATTTTCATTTTTGTATGAATTTCTTCTATGTCATAACCATGATCCATTAGTGACTGTTTTGAGATAAAAAATATTAGAAGATTTAACAAAGTTTAAATAAAGTATGTATATATTATTTACCTTATTTTCATGCAGCACATCAATTCCATTTTAGCTTATAATTTAGTATATAGCTAAAAATTTAATCCTAAAACCCTTATCTCAAAGCTGACTAATACTTAGGAAGTTATATTTTAAGCCTTCAACCAATAATATATTCTCAATAAAAAATTGTACTTATTGCCAATCATAAATTTACCTACAACTTTCCTAGTGGTATTGTTTACCACTGTCACTTTACCTCCATTCCTATCTTCCAGCAATATGAATTGAGTTGTATCTCTAGTCATATCCTTTGAACACCCATTGTCCAAGTACCAAATGCTTTCAAGAGGACTTATATGAGAGCATTTCTAAAAATTTATCAAACATTAGACTTAGGAGCCCAAACAAATTTGGGTTCACCTCTTGGCAATGATTATATAGATTTATATTTGATATGCTGTGATTTATGTGTCTTAGTTCTCCACACTAGATGTGTTTGAAAGTTCTCAGATACCACTTGAAAGTTGGTCAGAGAAGTTAAGCCCTTATGAACTAGCCAAAGGCTAACAAAGAGTGGGGGGTGGGTGAATTAGTATTTACAAAATTCTTTTATCAAAACACAAACTCAAGCCAAACCAATAATCACCACAAAAGAAACTAAGTGTAGAAATTAAATGCAGAAGTAATAATAAGAAATAACACAAAGATTTAAAGTCGTTTGGTCAACTTGACCTATTTCCACTCCCTGGAGGCGCCCTCCGAGTATTGTGCTAAACTCAATGACTCTCCTTTTTCCCCCACAGTAAGGCAGGAAGAGAAGCCTTTACAGACCTCCTTTTCACAAAAATAGGTGAGGCCGAGAATCCAACTCCTTTTGCTTCCTCCTGAAGCAAGAAGAGAACCTAAACTCCTTTTGCTTCTTCCTGAAGTAGGTAGAGAACCTTGATTATGAACTAAAGTAGACCTCTCTAGAACCCCCAAGGAACTAGGGATGACATTCACAGAAGACGATGATGGATCCTTACTTAGAGAAAAGTTTATGAAACCCCTCACAAACTCTCCCTCACAAGATGCTCTCTCTCTCTCTCTCCCTTTCTCTCCCTCTCCTCTTTTCTTTCTCAGGTCAGGATAACAACAAAAGATACTCACCTGGGTAGAATAAGAGGTCTTATATAGAAAAGCTTCAGAATAGCTCTTAATTTCAACAAACTAACTTTGTCGAAAAAAATGATATAAATATGATCCTGTTCGATCAGTATAAATTAAGCTCAATCAGCCAGGAAAATTTGGGATGATAAGAAGGTTTTTGTTCATATCGTCCAGGATAATAGGATATCTTCCTATACGATTAGTACACGTCATTATATATCATACAGAACATTGCCCTGAATGGATGTCTGGATGATGAAAAATTAACTTAATCATCCAGGCTGATCTCACGATCATCCCAAATCGCCCAGAGCATCGCCCTAAATAAAAGTTGGCTGATGTTTGATCATCTAGGAACAACTAAGTTTTTGAATTGATAGTGCTAGCTGATCCTGCGATCAACCAGGATGATATGATTAAGCAATTAATCCTTAATTGCTTTCCTTAATTACTAGATCAATTTAGGCATAATTGTATTGCATCATCAAGGATGATGTCCTGAATGATGTCAAAAAATAAAAGATACTTAAGTAGAGCTGCCGGTTGATTCTTGCTTATTTAAGCCTATTATCTCGGCCGAAATGAATATCATCCAGGATGATGTGCTTAATGATGATTGCCTTAACCAAGATGCCCTAATTAGTGTTTTGTTTTAACCAATCATCCAGAATGATTTTTGGATCTTCCTGGATGATTTGAGAAAAAACAGAAAACTCTAAAACAGTAAAAAAAAATTTCACAAGTGTGTCTGTGCATGGTTACTTAGCATCAGTAACAACATTATTTATAATTAGATTAAGTAAAGGAAAATATTAAAAACTGATTCAGACCTAGTCTACCAAACTTGAGCTGGTTCAAATTGTAGTTTGATCTTGTGGACCTGAAATATTAGTAGGCAAGGTAGTCGTAGAGAAAAAGAATTGTTTGCTATCATCAAAATTCTATTCCCTGAAATAAAATTCATAACCATATTTCTCTGTTTTATGATGGTAAATAATTAGAAAAGCAAAACTAATGAGAAACAACTCAAACAATACTCCCCATTTTGACAACACAAAAAGGAGAATAAAAAAAAAATAGAAAAGAAAAAGTAGGGAAAACAAGAATGAAAGCAAAGTTTTTTTTAATCAAAGCATAAATGTGATAATGTCTCCATGTGATTGATTTTAAAGACTTATATGACCAGTGAGTTAACATCATCAAAATTTGAAACCGGTAGAATATCCAATCCTTTTAACCCTAGCTTATACTTCTCTCAAGGCAAAATCTTCTTTTTAAAATAAAAGACCTAACTTAGATAAACTAATTGGATAAGAAAAAGAGAGATGTTCAAGACTTAGTTTTAAAAAAATATCTTATAGAATAATATAACAAAGTAATTTGTCACAATCTCAAAATTCAAAATCTAGCCTTTGAAAATATCAAGTGACACATGAATTCTTTTAAGTTTTAAAAGTTTGAAAGAGAAGAGAACTTGCTTTTGATGGGCTCATTTTATGCCTCTTATTAATTGAATGGCACACTTTGTGCATTTTTTAATTTTTGATACACTTTGTGTATAATTCTCAATTCGGCATCATTGTACATCTTTTGATTTGGCATCATTGGCAACTTTTTTTTTTTTGCAAACTAAATTTATTTTAAAAACTCTTAAATACTCTCAGTTGTGAGTATATCTTACAGATATTAGAGAATAAAAACTCACTCTCTAATATAAGGAAGATCAAAACATAAAATATAATTAAAATCATATGATAAATGGAATGATAGGAAGATGAGAAAACTTGAAAGTATATAAAGACTTTAAACATTATAAATATAAAATAGATTAGTGTAGCAATATATAAAAGATCTCAATTGCAACGTCCAGTTGTTAATCTGAGATAGAATTTTATTTAGAAAAGAAAATTACACCACTAAAAGAGGTCAGAGGATAAGAAACACTCAACGGTGTTTTCTCTCTTTAGCAGATTAAGAGATGTAAAATATGAACTATAAATTTTCAAAAAATATAAACATGCATAAAATATCATTTCAGCAGTGACCACAAAAAAAACTAAAATAACATAAATAAAGAAGTAAAACAAAAACTAGTAAAAAGTAAAACAAGCAAAGTGAAACAAAACATAAAAAGCAACAAAAAATTCAGAATTCAGTAAACAACAAGTTTATACATTTATATTAGTCACACCCAATATGGTCCTTAAGATGCTAAAAATGTCAAAAGCTAGTGGTTTAGTAAAGATGTCAGCCAATTGATTCTCGGTTATCAAATGGTGTAACTCATTGTCTCCTTTGGTCATATGGTCTCTAATAAAGTGATGCCTTATGTCAATCTGTTTGGCCCTTGAATGTTGGATAGGATTCTTAGAGATGCAGATGGAACTATTATTGTCATAAAGGATTGGAATTGTGCCTATAGGTAATCATAAATCCAGAATTTATTGCTTCAACCAAAGTACTTGGGCCTCATAACTTTCTATGATAATATACTCAGCTTCAATAGTGGAATGTCTAATAAAGTTTTGTTTTATACTAGACCAGGAGACTAAAGAATTTCCTTTGGATTGACAAGTTACAAAAGTGCTCTTTCTATCCACCCTACATCCTATAAAATAAGAATCAGAATATTTAATAATCTTAAAAGATGTGCTGTGCCTAGGATACCAGATTCCTAAGTTTTTAGTCCCCAAAAAATATTTAGAAATTCTCTTAACAATAGTCAAGCAGGATTCTTTAGGATCATCTTGAAATCTAGCATAGAGACAAATACTAAACATTATATCAGGTCAACTAGAAGTCAGGTAAAATAAAGATCTAATCATCCTTCTATACATCTTTTGATTAATAGATTTTTTATTTGAGTCCTTATCCATCTAAATATTAGCAGTCAAGAGAGTATTTATTGGCTTGGCTTTATCTATTTCATATTTCTTCAATATATCCTTATTGTACTTTGATTGACTTATGAAGATTTCCTCATCCAATTAACTTATGCTAAATCCCAAAAAGTATGACAACTCTCGCATCATACTCATCTCATATTCCTTATTCATTATTTTAGAAAAATCATCGAATAGCTTTTTATTAGAAGATCTAAAAAATATATCATCAATATATATCTGAATAATGAGTAACTCATCTCCTACTTTCCTTAGAAAAAGGGTGGTGTCTACACTTCCCTTAACAAAATCCCTCTTAAATAAAAATGTGCTAAACCTCTTATACCAAGCTCTTGGTGCCTATTTTAATCCTTATAAGTTATTTTTTTAATTTGAAAACATAATTTGGAATTTTGAAACTCTCAAAACCTGGGGGTTGCTCTACAAATGCATACTCTTTTATTACCCCATTTAAAATGACACTCTTCACATCCATTTGGTAAAGCTTAAATCTCTTATAATAGATAAAGATTAGTAGCACTCTAATGGCTTCCAATCTAGCTATAGGGGCAAAGGTCTCCTTAAAATTAATCCCTTCTATTTGGTTGCATCCCTTAGCTACCACTCTCACCATATTCCTAACCACAACACCAGAATCATTCATCTTATTCCTAAAGACTCCTTTGGTTGCAACTACACTTTGTCCCTTTGTTCTTTGTATAAGCTCCCAAACATCATTCCAAATAAATTGGTTTAATTCTTCTTGCATGGATAAGATCCCAAACTCATCAGACAAGGCTTGATTAATGTTGGTGGGTTCAATCATTGAGATAAAGGCAGAGTGGTTCACTTCCTTCCTAAGTCCATTACTAGTCCTAACGCCTTTAGAAGGGTCTCCTAAGATCAGTTCTTTAGGATGACTCAAAGAATATCTCCAATACATAAGCAAAGTGTGTATAAGATCAACCCTTTCTTCTAAATTTGAATTTTCTACTCCTTTGGTAATCTCACCTAGTGCTTCAGTGATTTGGGACTCTACCCTCTTCTCCAAATTTTTAACTCTTTTAGAAATCTCCCTAACACCATCTTCATCCTCAATTCTAGACTCCTTAGGATCAAAATCATTAAACACTACATAAGTAGTCTCCTTCACCACTAAAGTCCTTTTATTAAACACCCTAAAGGATTTTCCAACAATTGAATATCATAAAAACACTCCTTCATCATATTTAGGGTCAAATTTCTCTAAATGTAACTTCCCATTATTATGAATGAAAACCTTACAACTAAAGACTTGGGGGTGGGAAATATTGGTTGTCCTACCCTTAAGGATCTCATAGGGTGTCTTATCTTGTTTAGATCTAACACTCACCCTATTCAATACATAACAAGCTGTGTTTACCACTTCAGCCCAAAAGTATTTTGGAAGTGAATACTTATCAAACATGGCTCTAGTGGCCTCAACTAAGGTCATGTTCTTCCTTTTAGCTACCCCATTTTGCTGAGGGGTCCTAAGAGCTGAGAAGTTGTGACTTATCCCTTTACCCTCATAGAAGTCTCGAAATCTTTCATTTCCAAACTCTCCCACATGCTGACTATGTATGGTCAAGATCTCACAACATAACTTTTTCTGAATCCAAGTAGAGAAGGATCTAAACTCATCAAAATTTTCACTCTTATGTGACAGAAATTTAATCCAAGTGAACCTCGAGTAATCATCAATAATCAAAAAACCATAGACTTTTCCCCCTATACTGTTAGTGCTGATGGGTCCAAATAAATCCATGTTAAAGACTCCTAAAGGTCTAAAGGTGCTAATCTCCTTAATGGAGTGAAAAGAGGATTGGACTTGCTTCCCTAGTTGGCTGGCATCACGAAGGTAGTCCTTAGAGAATTTAAAATTGGGACACCTCTAACTACATCTTTTTGGGTTACTCCTCTAAGGTTTTTCATACTAGTGTGACATAATCTCCTGTACCACAACTAAGAATCATCAGTAATAGTTTTTAAGCAAAATGAAGTAGCACATTCAATATTATTTAAGTTAAGCATGTAAACATTGTTGATATGCTTTTCTTGTAAAATAGTGTTGTTATTTAAGCTGATAAAATAGGTATTTTCCAAGAATTTTATGATAAAGCCCTTATCACAAAGCAGATAGATGTTGAGCAAGTTGTGTTTTATTCTATCTAGAAGCAAAACATTTTTAATCAAAAGATTCTTGGAATTTCTGATTATACCAGAGCCCACCACTTTCCTAGTGGTATAGTCTCCAAGAGTAACCTTGCCCCTATCCTAGTCTCCAGATAATGAATTGGTTAGCATCTCATGAGCATCCACTATCCAGGTACCACATACTCTCATAAGGCCTTTTATAAGAGTTTTCCTACAAAATATCAAATGTCAGATTTAGGAAACCAACAAGTTTTGGTCCCGACTTATAAAAAGAAGAATGCAATGCCTGTATATTATGATGTGGATCAAGCAATTTGGGTCACCACACCTAATGTGTATTATGGTGAATAGTGTAAGTGTGTGAAATGTACCTCAGCATGCCACATTAAAAATATATAACACCAAGAAAAGGATTTACTAATCTACTTGGGTGGTGTTGCTTCCTTTTAACATTATATGATGCATGCAATATTAGTTTATTATTTTCAAATGCTTTAAGATTTATTTTTAGTGAATCATGCTCAATTATTAAATCAGAATGCTTTTTATTGAAATCATCAAACTCATCAAATAAAGATATGTGGATGCTATCAATTTGGAAGTGATATTTCAATAAAACTTCATGCTCTTTTCTTCAAATTCAAAAACTCTAATTTCAAACAAACATATGATTTTTTAAGTTTCTTATATGATGCATGAATTTTCTTACAATTTTTAAGTAATTAATCATAGGGTGGTTTACATACCTCTTCTTAATCAGACTGAACAAGTTAATCAGCCATCAAACATAAGTTTGTTATCTCCTCTTCTACTTCAATCTCAGATGAGTTAGATGAAGAATCTGCCCAGAAAGCCTTTTGGTATTGCTTCTTATCCTTCTTGTATTTAGGTTTTTCCTCACCCTTCTCTTTTCTTGAGTGATCCTTAAGTGTAGGAAAATCACCTTCGATATGTCCAGGCTTCTTACATTCAAAATAAACAACATCATAAGACATTTTATAAATGTTTCTATCCTTATCTTTTTTCCACTTATGATGATACTTGTTATTTTTCTTTAGAAAGCTTTTGAATTACCTAGTTATGAAGGCAACATCATCTCTTTCAGACTAGGAATAATCAGTATCCGTGTTGTTAGCCTTCAGCACCATAGTATTCTCCTTTTTCCTCACCTGCATGAAAATTTCTTTGATTCATCCCAAGCTCATAAGAAATGAGTGATCCAAGTAAGTTATCAACATAATAAGTATTTAAATCTTTAGATTCAGTAATTGCAAAAATCTTAGTATCAAAAGGAAGTAGGCAAGCATCTCAAAATTTTATTCACTATTTTATAATTAGTTAGCTCTCTTTCTAAAGCATACAATGAAGTAAAAATTTGAGTAAACCTAGTATGCATGTCAGAATATGATTCATTAGATTTCATACAAAAAAATTTGTAGTCATGCAATAGAATATTCAATCTATTTTCCTTAACCTCATTTGTTCCTTCATAAGTAATACGCAATCTATCCCAAATTTCTTTACTAGTAGCATAAGTTAAATCATTTATATGATCTTTAGATTTCAAAGCATAGAAAAAATAGTTCAAGCATTTTGCATTAAGTTGCGCTAAATTCCGTTCATCAAAATTCCATTCTGCAAAAGGAAGTTAAGTTTTAATGCCATTAATTTCACATGACATAGGTCTATAACCATCCTTAAGAAGCATCTACATGCGATAGTAATTCGATTGAAAAAATGTAGACATGCGAGTTTTCCAAAAATCAAAAGGAATTTTGTCAAACAACGGTGGTCGGGTAATAGAATACCCTTATGCAGTATTATGATTACCAAAGATAGTCATGGATCGAAATTCAAAAAGTTTTCAAAAACTCTATTTTATGAATCACGCTCTGATACCACTTGTAAGTGCTCTAATACCACTTGAAAGTTCGTTAGGGATGTTAAGCCCTTATGAACTAGCCTAAGGCTAATCAAGAGGGGATGGGTGAATTGATATTTAAAAAATTCTTTAATCAAAGCACAAACTCAAGTCAAACTAATAATTACCACAAAAGAAACTAAGCGTGGAAATTAAATGCAAAAGCAGTAATAAGAAAGAACATAAGGATTTATAGTGGTTCCTAGGCAAAGCAATTGTGTAATAACTTAACAAATCAACTAAGAGAGTGTCAAAGGCTATGTGGCTTAGATAGTTCCTAGGCTTTGTTATTTAAAAGTTATTTAAAAATTAAATTTTGTGTTCAAGGCCTTTAAAAAGATGATTTGAGTTTTCATTTTATTGATTTAGAGGTTTTAAATTTCTTTTTAAACTTATTTGATTGTTGAAGTTGTTTAACTTTAGGTTTTAAATAACATAGCATTCAAAAACTTCTATGTACTAGAAGCTATTGAGTAGTAAATCCTAGGCTCATATTTATAATGCTACCAATCCTCTAAAGCTATGGTAGAGGGATAGCTTAGAGTCCTTCATTTTAATTAAGTATTTTTATCCTTAAATCTTTCTCAATCCAATACATGTTTTCCCTCCTGAATGAATTCTTGGGTTCACTAAATAAGAGACAAAATTACCTCTAAATGCAGTGAAAATTGAAATATAAATATAAATATATATATGCATAAATGTGCTTCAAACCTACTAAATTTAGGCTTATTAAAGTCTCCAAGGGTATTTATCACTAAACCTAAATGCATCAATAATTTTGATGAATATTTTTATGATCTAGACTCAAGGGATTTGAGTTAAATTTGTGGCTATCTAACCCTTACACAAAGCATTACAATCACACCAAAAATAAACACCTAATTGCTTATGGATTTATAGTTATCAATTTTCAAATTCATGAGTCAAATGATGACTCATAAATTTGAAAAATCCATTTTGACTCCTTAAATATCTTCAATTGATTTGAAAATGTTTGGATATGTACTTAGAATCTCCCAAAAACATTCCCTATAATTGTATCACATGGTGAATTATATTTTGTGAATAATTCAAGAAATACCACTAGGAGTTTTTCAATGGTCATGGTAAATACATTGTATGTCATGACCTAACATCATAGGGCTTTAATAGTACTCTTTAAGCAAAATCTATAAATACAAAAATCATGTAATTTGGATAATTGGAGGAAGGGTTATGATTTCTTAAAGATCCATTAATTTTCTAATGAAATTAATTGTTAATTACTCAATCAAACATTACTTTCCACTTGGTGCAATATGATTTGTAAGAAATGATTAGCGCACTAACGATATCCACATATTCTCAATCCAAAATATTAGATTAAGATCAAATGACTCCAATTAAATTCTTAAAATAATGGGACATTCAAACAAAGAGGGACACAATGAAATCATGATATTATTTTAAATTAATGGTTTTTATTTCATCTTTAACCTTCCATTCATTTTCATGATCATATGCAAATTTTGGCTAGATTTCAAAGATAGACTGGAAAGAATTTAATAAAAATTCACATAGAGCATTAGTGGATCAAGAATATTCAATCCAATAGCTTGATTCATGTGGACTGAACATTTCTTTCACACTTGTTAAAAAATATTTAAGATGTTGCTCGAGATGTGAGGGTTACCTAACTCACAGATCAAATTTCATTTTCCCTTCTTTAAGCATAATTAATAAAGTTCCATGAACCTTTTTTTCTTATAAAGTCTCGACACATAGAAGATTGGAACGAAAGCTTTACTTTCATAATATAACGATCAATGGAGCCCTTTCGAAGTAACTTAAGGACATCACAAATAAAATCGGGAAGCTAAGGGAGGGAAGCTTTAACACTACTGTAAGTTTTTGAAATATTAAACTAAACACTTATTTAGAGAAATTTTGAGCTATTTATAGACCATTTAAAAGGAATATTTATGGGATACCATCTTTTAGACCCTCTTCATCCACTAAGTTGGGTGAGGTAAGAATTAGAAGGTTTAGGGAAGGTTTCTTTAAGTTGTAGGGGTTTGAGTTGGTCTACTTTACAATAATGGGCTAAACCCATGAGTAACATAATGATGGCTTTCAATATTATGGATGTTATCTAACACAAAATTTTGGAGTTTTAGGTTTGTAAAAGATCTATTCAATGCATTTTATTTTGATTTGAATTAGTAAATTTCTTTGGAAGATTTAGAGTTTTGAAATGTTTATATAATTAAAAATGATGGATGATCATAAATAATTGAACAAATAATCTACTGACTATTACTAGGGAATGTCAACTGATGGATTTAAAGATATCATTTGGATTTTGATTTAAATATTTTTACTTGGGATAGAGGGGATTAACCTCATCAAAAAAAGTATTCAATTTTTCAACGTACTACACGGAATCATATCCAATAATGGGTTTATATAGAGTCAACTAAAAAATATATTTTTTTTTCAGACACCTTGAAAATGGTTGGAGATGCTTATTACCCCTAACTAATGGGTTCACGGAGGCCTTCAATAAATCTTATGTGTTAATTATAAACAAAACAAGATATCAAAAAAAAAAAAAAAAAAAAAACACCCATGGCATGAGAGTGTTGTGGAAGCTTTGTGATGCCTATCAAAACACTTATAGAACTCCAACATAATCCACTCCATTAATTTAGTCTATGGGTCAGAGGTCATGTTCCCCTTAAACGTATAAATTTATTCAACCTAGGAAAAACAAGTTAGTCTTTCCTAAACCCTCTAAGACCTAAATTTTTAGATATAATGTCAACCTAGGAAAAAATTGTTATTATAAAAAATTTAAATAAAATATAATAGCTTCTTTTGATCAACTCCAAGAGCATAGAACTCAAAGATTCCTCTTTTCGCATCACTTATCGTTACATTTTTCTTCACTTGACCAAAATGGTGGTCACTTATTAACCCTAACCATGTGTAAAACACCAGGGGAAGCCTCCAATTAAGTCTCGTTTCTTGGTAAAGGCTCTAGGGCTTGAACTAAGGAGAAGAAGCCAAAATAGTTAATAAAAGCATGATTCTAAATTTGCAACCTCATAAGATCTCAATTTTGTTTGCTTAAGCTCCAAGAGACTCTCTAAGCCTCAACATAGCCATCCCCAACCTTTCCCTAGGTCTAGAAATATTCATTTGAGAGGAAGAAAAGAATAGAGAGAGAAATCTTTCAAACTCAAATAAAATTTGGTCCAATGGAAATCAAGGCTTGAGGTGTTCAAAGAAGTTGTAAAGGGCATCTCTAGGATTCCATATAGTGTAAAAAAAAAGATAATCCATCCACTAGATAGAGGTATTTTTAAATTAAAGTGTTTATAAATAAAATTAAAATCTCTTTAAGATCTTAATGCATAGAGCCCCCAAACTTCATGGAGTAGGGCTTTAGTGTAACTAAATCGTCCACCTGAAATTTCAATTTATTTGAAGTATTTTACATAATATTTTTAGTATTTAAATTGTTAGTTCATTTTTGAGTAAGAAGAATCGGCTCAATAAGAGTTGTACGAACTCACATGCATTACAATAAAACAACTCTGGATCCATTGCTTATTAACCCTAACTAATAGGTTTTGAACTCAAGCCCCTCAAATATTACATGCAACAACTTGGTTACATCGTGGACCTAGGATTTTATCACCCCACAACAGATAGAAAGATAGCTTTCCTGTGCGGGGATTTAAATCTTTCATTTTGACATGGATAACCTATGGTGCCAATGTGTGATGTGTGTCCCTACCACCGCATAGGAAAGCTATCTTTCTAGCAATGATTGAAAATCATTGCACCAAAGGGAAAATTTTATGAAAATGAGCAAACCCCCGGCATTGCATGCATCACATAATTTTAAGAAAAGGCATCACCAGCAACATAGGTTAGTGAACCCATTTGCCAGTGTTAGGCACTTTTCTTATGGCATGCTAGGTCACATAAATTGCACTTACACTATTCATTGTCGTACACACCTAGTGTGGAGACCTAAAGTACATTCTTCACAGCATATCATGTATCCATTTCATTCATACAAGCATAAAGAGGAATCCAAACTCTGGTTCCCAAATACAATCTTTGAATAAATTTGTAGGGGTGCTCTTATGAAAGACCTAGTGAGAGCATATGGTACTTGGACAGTGGCTACTCAAGACATATGACTGTAGACATGATAAAGTTCATTACACTAGAAACTAGAACTGGAGGCAAGGTGACTTTAGGAGACAACACCTACAGGAAAGTGGTGGGTTCATATATTATTTGAAATTCTAAAAATTTTTTAATTGAAAATATTTTATTAATTTATGATTTAAGGCATAATCTGTTAAGTATTAGTCAATTGTGTGATAAAGGATTTGACATAAAATTTCTTTCTGACAAATGCATGATTAACTTAAATGACAACTTTGTACTAAAAGGAAAACTGATAAATAATGTTTATATATTAGATTTTAACTATATTGAAAATTCAAATTCACTGTGTTTGATAATAATAATGGATGACACTTGGATATGGCATAGGAGGCTATGTCATGCTAGTATGAAAACACTTAGGAATATCACTAAAAAAAATCTAGTTAGAGGTGTACCTAAGTTAGTCTTCACTAAGGACAATCTATGTGATGTCTACCAACTAGGAAAATAAGTTAAATCATTATTTCATTCAATCAAGGATGTGAATACATCTAGGCCACTAGAAATCCTTCACATAAACCTATTTGGTCTTGCTAGTATAACTAGACTAGGTGGAAAAAATTATGAATTTGTGATTATGGATGACTTCTCTAAATTCACTTAGGTAAGATTCCTAGCACATAAGAATGAGTTGTTTGAGGAATTTAAAACATTCTCTACTTTGATACAAAAAAATTTAGGATGTGTGATCCCAAGAATCCATAGTGATTATGGTGGAGAGTTTCAAAATGAAAGATTTAAATCCTTTTCTTAAGAGATAGGAATAGAGAAAAACTTCTTTGCCCCTTGAAGCCCTCAGTAAAATGGGAGAGTTGAGAGAAAGAATAGAACCTTTATAGAAGCTGTTAGGGCAATGCCAGTTTTTTTTTATAGAAAAAATGCAACAAATTGCATTTGATTTTATTAAGAAGAACTAAACAAAGAACTAGCTAATACCATTAGATTCCTCCTTTAACATGGAAATAAAAAAAGGAGGAACCTTATTTTGAACTAAGTCTTCCCAAATGAAAGAGCTAAAAATTGCATAATTTGCAAGTAAATTTGCTAATTTATTGCACTTCCTATCTATACAGTTGAAAATTACTTTATTAAAACCTTTGAATGGAGATTCCAAATCATTTATACCTTTGTAGAAGACCGTATTTAAGAGATTAATGATGTTGAAGTTATCACTTTCGACTATAATCCCCTTGTAGTTAAACATCCAATCTTTGACTACACTTTTGATTGATCGAATACCAAGTAGTTCAAGTCAAGATATATCCTAATGTACACAAGAGTACCCTAAAGCCAAAAGGAATCTACCTTTGTAGTCCCAGAATACACCATCGAATCCTCCTTTATAAGATTTAAGTAATGCTTCATCAACATTTACCTTTATCCAGTTGAGTGGAGGGGGATGCCAATTATTATCCAATAACTTG
The DNA here is from genome assembly GCF_001605985.2 of Dendrobium catenatum. Taxonomy (NCBI): domain Eukaryota; kingdom Viridiplantae; phylum Streptophyta; class Magnoliopsida; order Asparagales; family Orchidaceae; genus Dendrobium; species Dendrobium catenatum. Next base: position 635,148 of record NW_021319484.1, on the reverse strand, counting down.
TGATGCTGATTAGCAACCCATTTACCCGATTTATAAAAAAATTTGTTTGTTAAAATTGAACCATAGCTGAGAGCTTCAGAAGCAATGAATAGAGGAGATTCAACTTTTCCTTCATGAAATAGCTTGTTTCTTTCCTTTTACGAAAAATATATTATGTTACAAAACAAGTTGATCATCCAATAATTCTGTAGAGAGATCCAATTCAAGCAATCTTCCATCGAGCTGAATATGGGAAATTCATAACCCCACTTTTTCAGCTATTGAAATATTCATTCCAGCTTTTCACATTTTATTACCACATGCTCAACTTCTTATTGCATATTAAAATTCCATTGACAACCATTTTGCATTTGCAATCCTCTATAACAAAGGAAATCAGACGTTGGGATAGCTTTATTGAATAATCTATACCAAAAACCTTCAACCTGAGGGATTAGCTTTGCCTTTTTTATCCATTTCCAATAAGTAACTTGATTTGAATTTTGAACTGCAGCTTCAAATGCCAGCTTTGAAATTGATTTTCTTGAGTATTTGGATAATAAATCCATACTATCAGTAGATAGATCTGAATTGATGGTTGTTTGACAAATCAATTCCACTAGTTCATTTCCAAAATCCTTTCTAAGTTCATCAATGTTCCAGGTTCCTCCTATAATGAATCTGTCCACACTGATTTCATCTATGTGTTGAGGGTTTACAAATGTAGGCCAGTTGTTTATGCTTTTATCCAATATCCAAATGTCTCTATTTGCATTAATTAGATTACCATTTGTAATCTCCCATCAAACAATAGGCTTTAGAAAATCCCCTCCATCATTAATTATCTTCCAGGCTTTTGATCCAGATTTCTTTGAGAAGATGATCCTATATAGCTGACCAAATTTTGGGAATAGATCTTTTTTTAACAGAGAGTCTTCCTCTTGATTATATCTCCAAGCAAGTTTAGCTCTAAGTGGTCCAACTTTCTCATGGAAAGAATGAAGTCCTCTCCCACCCTGCTCAACGGGTAAACACATGGTCTTCCAATTCACATAGTGAATACCAAAATTCCCATTTGATTTTTTCCAAATAAAGTTTCAACAATTTTTTTCTAAATCTCTAATAATACTTTTAGGAACCATAGAATGAGTGAAGTGAAATATCATATAGGACAGCAATTCCATCTTCACCAAGTTGATTCTTTCAACCAATGAGATTATTTTGGATCCTCAAATGTTAATCATTTTCAAAGTTTTTTTAATAATACATTGAAAATCTTCTCCAACTAGACTTCTTAGAGCTATTTTGGATCCAAGGTAATGAAATTCATTGACTCATTTGAAACCCATAATATGAGAAATCACTTTTTTCTTTCTCCCTCTTACCTTTTTCCCAAACAAGATACATGATTTATTGGCATTTATTTTCTATCCAGTCCAAGAACAAAATTCCACCATGATGCATTTAATCTTCTTTATCATGAATACCTTTGCTTCTGAAAACACTATGATGTCATTCACATATAATAAGTGTGATATCTTTGGGCTATCTCTACTTAGCCAAACACCAAACTCTACTCCACCTTGTTTGAATGCACTAGATAGAAGTTGGGCACATAAGATGAACATAAATGGAGATAGGGGACACCCTTGGAGGAATCCACATTTAGCCTCAATCCATCTTGAGTAATTTCCATTAACTACCACTAAAAATTTAGGATGCCTTACACATTCCAAAATCAGTTTGGAAATGGTATAAGGAAATCCAAAATATTCTAATGCCTTTCCAAACTAGGCCAATCGATTGAGTCAAATGCTTGCTTCAAATCAAATTTGAAAGAAACTAATCCTTTGGAAGATTTTGAGAACCTGAATTTATGAAAAATTTTATGGTCTACAAGAATATGATATGACATGGATCTTCCTTTCAAAAAGGTTTTTTGTTCTTCTGCAATTTCTTCATCTAGCACTTTAAACTTATTTGTGTCACAGGGAATTAAAATTTTCTGAAGTAACATAATAGTATTATTGGTTTCAACATCTTGTTGAATAGAATCATCTTGGATAATTGCAGGTTCTTTGGACGTGACATCCAGATTTTTAGCATTGCCTCCTAGTTCTGTATTTTCATCGCATTCAGTCATTTCTTTATCAACTTTTTTGTAGATCTTTATTGGTATAATGCTTCTTCCAGCTTTATCTAACTTCTGTAGATTATTTATTATCCTTGATCTTTGAATGTTAGATTTTTTCCTCCTAAAATTCATGTGGATTCAAGGACCATATTCAACATTATTTTTCTTAGCTGGAACTTCTAAAACATTTCCTTGGCTAGTGTTGCCTCTTGATAACAGTGAGTCAGCTTCTTTAGTTGCTTAATCTACCTTTAAGTCAGGGCAATTGCTCTTCATATGCCCAATTTTACCAAATTTGAAACAAAAGTTTGGGATTTCTTCATATTCAATCATTTGGAAGAATTTTCTCACACAACCTTCAACCCAAACACCCAAAGGCATCTTTTCATCTAAGTGTATACGAATGCAAATTCTAGCAAATTCCCTTCTACTCTATTGGAACATATTTCCATCAATCATGTATAGTTTACCGACCTTAGAAGTTATCCTACAATTGTTTATTTCATCCCAACATTGTAGAGGCAGATTTGGCATTTTAATCCAAACCAGTGCCTAGATGCCTTTCAATGATAATGGGGAGAATGATGGGGACACTCTATCCATCCTTATTTTGTTATCTCTTACATACCATGGTCCATTTGAATAGACTAATTCTAATGCTTCTTGTTCATCGAATGCATAAAGCACCCATCCCAAACCAAGCATAGTTATAGGGAGTTTATCATATTGAGCCCATTGCCTCCTTAGCTCTATACTAATCATTTGGAATGGAGTATTGTCTCCAAAGACTTTTATTTCCAAGGATTTGCTTAGTTTGTTTGAATTCTCCAATTCCATTCAAGAGTGTAGTTTCACCACATCACCCAAAAAGTCACTATATGGGTTAAAGCAAGCACTTAGAGCCTGGTATGAAAGACTTAACTTATTCATACTAGTGAGAAGATTTGTTAAGAGTAGTGTAGAGACCACACTCTTTTGAAAATGGGTAAAATATGAAATTCTCATTATTCAGATTAATGTAGATGACATCCTATTTGGATCTTTAGATAAAACCTTATGTGATGAATTCTCAAAAATAATGAGTAACAAGTTTGAAATGAGTATGATGGGAGAGCAAATTTATTTTCTTGGGTTTAGTATAAAATAGATGCAAGATGGAACATTCCTTAGCCAAACTAAATACATCTAGGAGATTCTAAAAAAATATGAAATGGGCAATGCTAAGACCATGAACACTCCCATGAGCTCTACAATTTAACTAGATAATGACCAAAATGGAAAATCGGTAGACCAAAAAAAATATAGAGGAATAATTAGATCTCGTATCTTTTTAACTACCATGAGACTGAATATAATATTTAGTGTATGCCTTTGAGCCCGATTCCAAGCTAACCCTTAAAATTGTGACTTGACTGCGATCAAGATAATCCTTAGATATCTTCTAGACACTACAAACCTAGGAATTTGGTATCATAAACACAACACCTCCTTTGAAATATTAGGTTATTCAAATTTTTATTTTTCTTGATTTAGGATAAATAGGAAAAGCACCTCTGGAACATGTCAATTTATAGGATAATCCTTGCTTTTTTAGTCCAGTAAAAAGTAAAATTCAGAAGCTCTTTCCACGGCCTAGGAAGAATATATAGCAGTAGGAAGTTGTGTTGCACAAGTGCTATGGTTGAAACAACAACTTCTAGATCTTAAATTAACTGTAGGAACCATCCCAATAATGTGTAACAACACCAGTACAAATTGCATATCCAAAAATTTAATTCAACACTCTCGAACAAAACATATAGACATTAGATATCACTTCATAAGAGATCATGTTGCCAATGGAAACATAGAATTTCACCATATAGCTATAGAAGATCAAGTGGAAGATATATTCATGAAACCACTAGCTTATGACAACTTTAGCACCTTCAGGATAAAACTAGGTGTCATAGACATTCATGTTTGACTCAAAAATTAAAAAACAAAAAAAAAAGGTAAAAAAACAAAAGGACAAAAAAAAAAACTAGTGTAACGTGTTTCCTGATCTTCACACACTCATCTCACTGAATTTCCAAAATGGCTAATTTGTTGTCCCCATTATACTATACGATTCAGCTTCATACTATACGATCATTATAAATGCACATATCACAGCCCTCTATTTAACCAATATTCCAGATTCAATTTTTGATCTTCGTATCATACTATACAATCCTCATTGTAATGTATGATACACGTGTCTACACATTCAAATCATTTTTTTTAGGAAAAGCTAAAGAAATATTATTAAAAAGAATAGAGATTACAACCTAATAAAAGTATCATATTTTTTCTTCACAAATTTAATAAAAGATGAAGGAATGGAATCCAACAAAGACTATCCCAAAGGAAATTATTACAATGAGCAATGTTAGCACATTTGTTTGCTAACTTATTACAAATTCTATTAACACACCTAAAAATAACATGTTTGAACCTCTTTAGGAAATCCATCTCATCACCTCCACTTGAAATTAACCCTTTGATTGGTTCTTTCTTTAACATGCGAATAAAATTGATGATATTTGCATTATAGCCTTCAATAATAATACCTTCAATATCTAGCATCCATTCTTGCAAAATTACCTTTAAAGCTTGTATTGACAAAAACTCCAACCGAGATACATCTCAATGCACTCCTTTAAAACCAAAAGCCATGAGAAACCTTCCTTTGTAATATCTGAATACCCTTCAATAGTGGCTTCTTATGATTGAAATAGAGAAGCATCAACATTAATTTTAAGCCAATCGGGTGGAGGAGGGTGCCAATTCTTTAAGAACAGCTTATGAGGCTAATTAGCCACCCAGCTGCCCAAAATTTTGAAGTGCATTCCCAGCAAATGAAGCTAAAGAGGTTGTTTGAGTTGCTATAAAAAAAATAGAGCTTTCTTTTCCATCATAAACATATTTACATCTTGACTTCCAATTTAAATAAATAATAGTGCAATAAATTTTAACCAGTAAATATTTTTTCACAGCATTTACTTCCATCCAATTACAATAAACTTGTAATGATTCAAAAACTAGAATTTTGAACCCCCACTAATTGATAACTTGAATAATTTGAGACTGTTTAGGACAAGAATCCATCATATGATTTAAATCTTCTATCTCTGTGCAGCCCATTGGACAAATATTATTCTTTTCCAATCTTCTCCTCAATAGAAAATCAACTTTAGGAATAGCTCTATTATAAACTCTCCACCAAATGTTTTCAATCTTTGGGATAAGCTTTAGCCTCTTAATCCACTTCCAATAAGTTCCATTTATCATTGGATTTCCTGAGATATTAATGTAAGAAATCATGGATGAAATAGTTTTACCCATTTGCAAATGGATAAAGTACAATTAATCTTGAGGAAGATTAGAGAAAATATGAATTTGACTGATTAGCTTGACAAATTCATACCCAAACCAATTGTTTAAGACCTGTACATTCTAGCAACCTTATGTAATTAGCTTCTCAACATTCATATCTTCAAACACCTGAACTGAAATAAAAGTAGGCCACTTGTTGATGCATTTATGCATTATCCATACATCAATAAGAATATTGATACTTTTACCATCTTTCACCTTCCACTTAACCACCAGAGCAATGGCTTTAGCTCCACTACACATAATTTTCCAAACCAAAAAAGTGCCCTTCTTAGTATGAGCATTCCAATTACACGAACCATACTTAGCTTCCAGAATTTTATACACAAGAGATGACGAACCACTAAGAAGATTCCAAGACAATTTAGCTCTTAAAGGACCAACCATATCTTCGCTAGAATGAATACCTCTACCACCCAAATTATAAGGAAGATAAATAACATCCCAATTCACATAGTATAAAGCATTTTTTCCATTTGGTTTATGACAAATAAAGTCTATGCATAATCTATCCAAATTCAAAAGAATACTCATAGGAACAAGAGAATAAGGGCTTTGGAAAACATTCAAATAATTTAATATGATATAATAATTTAGTATGATATAATTTTCCTTCATACTATATGATAACTCCATTTGGTACTATACAATCCACGTGTACGAATGAATTTGGATGAATTAAACTCGGTCGATATGATATTATTGCCCTTCATACTATATGAACACCCATTCGTACTATAGGATACTTTTCATTAAAGGTCATAATAGTGACTACTCAAGATGAATATATTTCCTTCATATCATAATGTACGATATTGATCATACTATATGATTTGACCACTTTTTCTCAACTGATCATATAGACAAAATAATTGCTTGATCGTATTGTACAATCCTCGATCGTGCTATACAAATAGTAAAGATTTTTAAAAATGAGAGGGAAAACAAGCTCATTTCACTCAATCTCTCCTCACTACACTTATCTTAACTTATTTCTACTCAATGGCTAGCTCTAGCAAATGAGGTTGAATCATCCCAAGAAGCTCCTCTTCCTCTAATGATCGTGATGATGTTTTCTGTCTGCAAAAGATGAAGATTCCTACCATAAATTGGATGCATGCAGGATCATTCCTCACATGCTAAATCAAGTAGCCCTTAACTTTGAGGTGATGTTCCTCTTTTCTTCCACTTCCTTCCAATTTCTTCTCACACTAGCTTTTCCATTCAATTCTGAGATCCTCTATGAGTTCCTTGCCAACCTGAGGACAAATATAGACAACATAAACCTCACTTCAATTGTCTTCCATTAGAATATTAAAATCACTAAAGTAGACCTCGCTCAATATATCGAGTTTCTATTGAAGGACCTCGAGCCCACTCTTTCATAACAAATGAGTTTGATAGGAGTTCCATCAATTGGTTATTAAAATTGTTCCTTTGAACCAACACCAACCTCTTGTCCAGTCCTTAACCCAAAATGCTTGTATCATCCAACACGTTTTTAAGACATCCATAATACCCAAAGCACGAGATAGGATATGTATGACCCTAATCCTATATGTTATCACTTATCTAATCATGTCTAATACTAGATTTTATGAAGTCAATTTAATTATTTAATATATCTGGAACATGACCCAAATTTAACTTCCTAGCACCCATAGAAAACTCAATCTAGTCCTCAGACATCTCGTAGGGTACATTCTTCATAATAAATAACAGTCACCTATCCTTGTGAACCTGATAATGTCCCTATTTCCTACATAAATGCCTCCTTCCATATCTTATTTCACTAGGGCCAAGTGCATGATGAGAAAGATTTTGATGAAGAAGGGGAGGCTACTTCAGTAGGAGAACCTGCTCCACTAAAAGACCTGCTCCACAAAGAGGACAGGCACCTGCATAGCCTCATAAAGACATCATTCAATCGCTTAACCTACTAGTAATTTGGCTTAACTCTCATATCCAAGAACAACACCAATAGCACAAGGAGGAGATGTGATTATTTGGGTAAAGATTTGCTTCAATCGATCATTAGTTTGCGTCCATCCATCACTGCATTCAACCACCTCCACCACCAACTAATCAAGTACCTTCTTTTGACTAAGTCACTATCTAATATGTTTTATGTACTTTTTGTTGGTACTCCTCTTTTTTGTTGATGTCAAAAGGGGGAGAAGTTTTTTTATCCTTAGTTAGTATGCTTTTCTATTACAAATCATGTTTTCTATTTTATTTTCTAACGTAAAATGAAATGCATATTTCTTTTCATATTTTTCTATTCATGTCTTTATTTATCTTATATATATATATATATATATATTATCATGCCTATCAATAAAATTATTTGACATCATTAAAAAAGAAGAGATTGTTACAATCTATTACCTCTACTCTGAGATTTTGATGATTACAAATAATATTGATTGAATTTTATTATTCTTCATTAAATATTTTGAATTCTACTTATATTTGTGAGTAGTGACATTTCTGGCAGACCATATTGAAAGTTTTTTAGGGATGTTAGGCCCTTATGAACTAGCCTAAGGCTAACCAAGGGGGGGGGGGGGAACGCGGGGGGGGGGGGGGGGGTGAATTGGTATTTTAAAAAACTTTAAACCAAAGAAAACAAAGCTCAAACAAAAATCACCACAGAAAATAAGTATGAAAAAATTAAATGCGAAAGTAGTAAAAAGAACACAAGGGTTTATAGTGGTTCGGTCAACTTGATCTACATCCACTTCCTGGAGGTGCCCTCTGATTATTGCACTACCAAAGTGACTCTCCTTTTGCTTCCACAGCAAGGCGGAGAAGCCCTTAGAAAAACCTCCTTTTTGCCACCCCCGGCAAGTCAGAGAACCCAACTCCTTTTGCTTCCTCCTGAAGCAGACAAAGAACCTTGATCGACCACTAAAAGTTACCTCTCCCAACCCTTCCAAAGATAAGAGACTCTAGTGGAAGAAGAAGTGGAACAGTGCTTGGAGCTACCCTTGTGAATCTCCCTCACAAGCTCCCCCTCATAAGATCCTCTCTCTCTCCCCCTCTCTCTCTCTCCTCTAGGCTTTGTCAAGACAAGACAACAGTAAAAGATTGTTTAAAATGTTGAATAATAGCTCTTAAATAGAAGAGCTTCAAAATAGATCATTAATTACAAGTTTCCAACAATACCATCCAGGATGATAATCATATCGTCCTGTACGATCAGTTCAAATCACAGAATATTGGCCAGAAAACCGCTCTGAAAATGATCTAGACGATTCAAAATTGGATTGATCATCCAGACCGATCTCACGATTGTCTCGTACGATTAGTTCAAATCAGAGGAGAATCATCCAGAGCATCACCAGGAATTTGAGCTGGCCCTGATCGACCAGACTATTGCCCGGAATTTGAGCTGTCTGATATTTATCATCTAGGAGAAACTAAGGTTTTTTGAACAGATCGTCCCGGCCAATCTTACGATAATCCAGGACGATATGATCATATCAATCATCCTTAATTGTCGAATTATTTTAGGCATAGTTGTATCAAATCATCCAGGATGATATAATATCATCCTGAACAATTTCCAAAAATAAAGAATGTCTAAATAGATCATGGCGGCTGATTCTTTCTATTTTGAGTCTATCGGCCTGCCGATACAAGTATCGTCCAGGCCGATTGGCTAATGATGGCTGCCTTAACAAGATGTTTTGATTAGGGTTTATGTTTTGGACCCGATCGTTCAGGACGATAATAATATCGCCCGGGATGATGGGAGTAAAAATAGAAATCCTAAGTCAAAAAAAAAAAGTCACTCAATTTTGTATGTGTGTGTGTGTAGGGTTGCTTAGCATCAGAACACTTCAATGGTTACAATTGACTCAAGAAAGGGAAAAAGAAAATTACAGACTGACTCAGACCTAGTCTACCCAATCTTGAGCTGATTCTATTTGTCGTCTAATCTTGTGGCCCATAAATGTCAGTAGAAAAGGCAGTTGTAGAGAAATAAGAGTGTTTGCTAATCATCAAAACATAATCCATGAAAATAGATTTATAATCTATAAAGGATGCCTAAATAGATTATGGTGGCTGATTCTTTCTATTTTGAGTGTATCGGCCTGGCTGATACAAGTATCTTCCATGCCGATTAGCTAATGCCGGCTGCCTTAACAAGATGTCCTGATTAGGGTTTCTATTTTGGACCCGATCGTCTAGGACAATAATAATATCGTCCGGGACGATGTGAGTAAAAATAGAAATCCTATGTCAGACAAAAAAATCACTCAAGTGAGTGTGTGTGCGGGGATACTTAGCATCAGAACACTTCAATGGTTACAACTAACTCAAGAACCAGAAAAAGAAAATTACAGACTGACTCATACCTTGACTACCCAATCTTGAGCTGGTTCTGATTGTCTTCTGATCTTGTGGTCCTGAAATGTCAGTAGAAAAGGCAGTTGTAGAGAAAAAAGAGTGTTTTCTAATCATCAAAACATAATCCATGAAAATAGATTTGCTACACATATATTGCTCAAGATAACTTAAAACTCCAGGCTAGGTGGAATAGGATGTGAGGGAGTCTATAAATTTATATTCTTCTTATTTCTCTATTTCTTGAGTCTGACCATAAAAAGTGTATACAAACTAAATAAGCTTGCTCACACACAAGGGGAGAGTTTTTTTAAGAAAAAAAAAATATTTTTTAATAGATCATACTATTCAATTTTAAATCATACTGTATGAAATACTCTGGCTCAATGGCTATCTTTTGTGAATAAATCATTTTATACCATCACCATCATACTGTATAATTTGTTTTCAATCTGAAACCCCAGTTGTAAGATTAATTTAAGCAAGTTTTTAATATTTGAATTTTGAACTAATCATATTATATGATCCAATTGTATTGTACAAATATTTGAATACTTGCTAAAACTCATTCCTAGGATTAGTCAATTAAATCAAGGCCTAATTAATGATTGTTGATCATACTGTATGACCCTATTCATACCGTATGATGAACTGAGGCTATTTTTGGTCGTCCCAAAGATCGTATTGGACAAAACCCTAATTTTTAATCTAATTGTAATGTGCATACATCATACTGGATGACCTGAATATTTTAACAAATTATATTGTATGTATTAGATTATACGAGATGATGAATAGAGATAAATTTTGGTCATCTCAACGTTGATTCTATACAAATAGAAGAAGTTTAGTATGTCATACTAAATGATATTTATAACATACTATATAATGTATTGGATAATTATTGCCTATTCATACTCCTTCGTACTAGGACAAAAACTATTTTGAATTTATCATAATGTACAAACAGAAATGACTAACATTTTAGGGTTTCTTGAAGCCTGATATTTTTATAATGCTTTTATCTTTTGAAAAGAGAGAGGAACATGACAAAGTAAGGGAACTCTTGAGAGGGAGCTTCTTGAATTGATTTAGGGCTTGTGAGAGGAAGGAGAAGGTGAGTTTGTAAGGGAGAAGGAGTGTGAGGGGATCACACGTGTGCTCCAAGTCTGCTGCACACTTGGTCTGCCTATGGCCTGGGTAAATCTTATGGGAGCTCTCTAGAGGGGAGAGCCTTGAAGTTCAACATCCTCAAAGGTCTTATGACTACTCCAGGAGGGAAAAAAATTAGAAGGTCCACTGCCATCATTGGGAGGGTGAAATAGCATCCTGCACTCTGCCACACCGAGAAAGGTGAAAGTGAGTTTGTATAAAGGCGTCTCTACCTTATTGTGATGGTAGAAGGAGAATTACTTTTGAGTAATGTAATTACTGAATTAGAGGACTCTAGGGACTCGACGTACATCAAGTGACTGAACCATTACAAATTTTTTTGTGTGCTTTTTCCATTTTTAGCATTTTATTTTTTGTATTTTATAATTGCTATAACTGATTGGTGAGAATCTAATTTTAGTACTTTATTATGGGACTTAAAATTTCATCATCGCCATTGTAATCATGCTTTAATTATTAGCTTCTATTTTAATCAGTTATATATATATTTTTAATATTCACAAAAAAAAATTAAAACTCGTGTTTAGGCTTTACTCTTTATTTCAAAAAATTCCAATCCCCCCCCCCCCCCCCAATCTTAGCGCATCTCATACTTTCGAATTGTAATGTGGATATTGCTGGTTATTCATGCTATATATGGGTGATTGGTATACTAGGGTTGATAGGTTTTATTCTTATTTTATTTATGGACATGGTTAGTAAAGTGGGGTTTGCTTGTATTCGTCCAATCTGCAAGTATTTGGTTCATGAAAATTGTGTATGTAGTTTTCTATTTTTTATTGTTTTTGCAAGTTTGATAGGGTGTATATCATTTTAAATTTAGTGAATATTTGTTTTATTTATGTTTATGTGAAGAGCAGACATCATTTGTATTGTTGGAACAACATTTTATTTACTTTACTGGGCCATTAGTTTTTCTTGCTTTATAAGTTACCTCTTAACTATTTATTTTTCTAAAGAATCAATAATCTAAAAGATCTTTATAATGCCCCTTTCAAATAAGGGTATTTTATGGGTTTGGATTCTTATGTTGTGCTACTTCTGGAGGTGGAGTTGGTTGTGGAATTAGTTATTAAGTGGCATGCCATGTTCATTCATTATTGTTGGTTGTTCATTTTTTTGGTTGGTGTTATTCTATATTATCTATAGTTTAGGATGTCTGATTTGATAGTTATGTTGTTGTTTGTGATGTTTGGAGTGATATTTATGATGTTGTTATAAGCCTTTATGTTATTATGTCATGCATTTATTTAATGAAGCAACCTGGGCATAAGCTGCCAGTTATTACAATCCTTTTGTTAGTGCATTCACTCGGTTCCATCTTTGTCTTATTAAGGTATAAGTCTTTTCTATTTATGCTTCCTAGGAAAATTTTTTATTGTATCCTAGTTTGTATTGATGAGCATTTCAAAAGTGACAAGGGAAAGTTTTGGGTAATTTCTTTTGAATCATGACAAAGGTTTGTTCAATTAGTTAGTTTGTCTCTATTACAAATATTCCTCTTATCTAACTTTTATTTTATTTGTGTTAATGTTATGCTCTCATATTCCATAGTATATTATATTAGAACATTTTTGTTAGGCAGGTTGATTGTCTCTTGGATGTGATTATCACTTTTTGCAAGAAAATTTTGCATATTGTTTTTGTTTTAATCTTTCATTTTTGCGTGCTGGCTTCTGCAGCCCAAGAATGTTACTAGGTTATTTTGTACTTTTTTGTAGAAGGGGATTTTATCTCATTAATTTTATTTTTCTTTATTTTGAAGCTCTTTAATGCACTAGAGAGTTGAAGGTTTCTCTTTAGGACCTTGTAACTTCTTTTTTGTTTAATGTGTAGACCCGTCTGAGTGTTTTAACTATGAAAAAGGTAACTTAGTGGTTTGGTTGGCCACCTAAAGCATTCAACATGGGTCCAAATTTAGTGGGCTTTGGCATTATGGTCAGGTGACCACATGGCCCAAGTTTCACTCGAACTGGTGCCCATTTGTTCAACCAATAAGGGAACCGAAAATCAAGCAGTAGATTTGACCTAGGACCTAAACTAATTCATATTTAATTGATATAGAATCCTAAAAATATAAAAAAATTCCCCTAATTTCTCATAATTAAACCCTAAATGCATGAAAAATAAAAGCCCAATGAACAGACCTTTAATTTAATTTTAATTTCATTCTTAATGAAACTTACTAATTAATTAAAGTAATTAATTAAAAAAAATTAAAAATTTCAAAGATCTCTTAAATACTTGGAAACATCCCTTTAGCCCATACCTGGCCTTTGGCAGTGACTCTAAGAGGATTGGAACTTATTTGGTGCAAAATTTAAAAATCCCTTCTAATTAAACAATTTTAAAAATTCCAAAAAAAAATCCTATGTTTGAAAGTAACCATTAATTCCAAAAAAGTCTAATTCAATCAAGCTTAGGGTTAGTTTACTCCGAATAATATCTAGTATTTATAAAAATGTTACACCTCCAAAATTCAGTTAAAGTCAAAATGTGAACACTCCGATCAACCATAGATTAAATTTAGGTTAAAATATCAAAAAGTCATAACTTAATATAGAAAAATCAAATTTGATCAAACTTATAGTTTAATTACCAATCATAAGGTCTATTTAAGAGAGAATATAAAATTCTAGAAATCACTTTAAGTTTAAAAGTCAACTTTTAATCCCTTCAATTAACATGTTTAAATAATTCCAATAACTCCAAAATTCCTAAAATTCAATAATTCATTTAAAATTATAAAAATTCCTATTTAATTATTTAAACCATCAATCAACACATTTAATGTAAATAAACCAACCTTTAATCCTAAACCATTCAAATTGACGTAATCCACATTGGTTACAAGTAGGTAACCCAAGTCTACGAGGTTGTTAGTTTAGCCCCAAGGAATGTGAAATAAAGTTCACAACCCCGGTGACCAACCAAGGTAGTAACTATTTAATAATTAAAATATAAATAAATCAAGCTTTAAATGAACTAATAATTATACTCAAACATAAAATTTTACCTTTGAACTTTAACAAACTCGAAAATTAGATAACATTAATAAATTATCTTATTTAGGAGATACCTAAGTCACACAACCAACATCACACACTTTAGATGGTTTGCTGGGGCAACCAACTCTAGTGTTAACTTATTGTCATTGTGTATTTGGTTTTTTGAGTTTCCATTTCATTCTATGATGGAAAATTAATTGATGTTAGTGTTTACTTGCATTAAGTGCAATCTATGAATTGATTTGATGGATGGTAGTTTACCTTTAGGTTATCATCAATCTAGTTGCTTATAGGATTATCAATAGGTGGCCAAGCATGTGAATGGTAACAAAAAGGGGATAAGTTAATAATAAATATGAATACTACATGTTCTTCTACTGCCTAGCCTCCAAATAAATAAGAGTGTGGCCAAGTATGATTTACTTTTTAGTATTGTGCATGTGTATATAAACTTCTTGGGATCTATTTGATTTTAAATGTTTAGGATAACCTTGCAGGAGTGTTTAGAATTTTTCATATTTATTTTTTATGTAATTTTTTTAACGTATCTAGTTGTGAAAGTTAGTCTTTGAGTTTGGATATAGATATCTAAAATTAGGTTTAAAATATGAAATGAAAACTCTTATGGGGATAGTCCTTTTCTATTTGAAAGCCCAAAGTTTGATAACTTTAGTACCCAAAGTGAAAAGAATAACTTCCCCTTCGGGGGAAGAGTTTTCTTTACATTGGGTATCAAGACCTTCCAAATATAAGAAGCCTAAAGAGTTAAAGACGAGTATCCTTATCAAAGTTAATTAAGGTCGATCCTAGGATTAGAATTGGGGTTTATTATTAGTGATGTTCTGACACTTTAAATTTTTGCAAATTATGGGTTTTAATAAATGCCCATTTTGCATATGGACATTATCTTATGGAATTATTTTAAGTAAATGTTGTGTTTGATTTATTTTTATTGCAATTAGGATTATCTATTTTTCTTAGATTTATTTTTATGATTTCATGTAATTTTTATTTTAGATTGGATAAGCGGTGGCTATTGAGGGTATATTAGAACTATTTCTATTAATATCTATATAAAAATTTTAAAATAATGTAAAAAATCTAATGATTTAAGAAGTAAGTGAGGGACCACTTGGAGTCAGCATAAGCATATTATTGACCTTCTCTTCCTTTTAAGGAACCTCCATGCCTGCGTGTTTTGACAAACCACCTGGTCTTTGAGGGTGCATATTTGTTAAGAGGATTTTGTGCTGTCTTAAGAAAAAAATGATGTTTAAGCCTTCTTAAAAATTGCTACAAAACATTTTATTCATTTAATCAAGTCGACTAATATCCATTACATTAGAAAAAAATTAAAATTGTCTAATATTTTAATTACATTTATTTAAAACATTTTCATTCTTAAAAAGTTATGGGACAAAATCGGATCTTCTCTAAACGTTGCACCAAATTCTTAAAAATTTTAACAAAAATTTCACCACCACTCTTTCATAAAAAAGATTAAACACATAGATTTTAATCGACTATATGGTTAACTATGAAAGTTTGTTACGGATGTTAAGCCCTATGAACTTAGTCCCAAGCTAACCAAGAGGGGGGGGGGGGGTACGTAACGAAGGGGGGGGGGGGGGGGTGAATTGGTATTTTAAAAAAATTTCTTTTCACAAAGAGTAAAAATACATAAACCAAAATCACCCCACGAGAAAAATAAATGCGGAAATTAAAATGCGGAAGCAAGAAAACAAGAACACAAAAATTTATAGTGGTTCGTCAACTCGACCTACGTCCACTCCCCATAGGCGCCCTCCGAGTATTGCACTACAAATGTGACTCTCCTTTAGCCCCCACAGCTAGGCGGAGAAGCCTTCACAAAAACCACCTTTTTGCCACCTCAGCAAGGCAGAGAACATATCTCCTTTTGCTTCCTCCTGAAGCTGGCAGAGAACCACAACCAAAAGCTAACTCCTTACCTCTACCGACCCTTCCACGGACGAGAACATCTAGACGAAGAAGAAGCAGAGCGATCCTTGAAGCAACCCTTGTGAATCCCCTCACAAGCTCCCCCTAACAAGATCCTCTCTCTCTCCCTCTCTCTCTTTCTCTCCTCAAGGCCTTCTCAGGTCAAGGCAACAACCAAAGGTTTTTCAAAACGTTGAACAAGTGCTCTTAAATAGAAGAGATTAGAAGGAGCTCATTAATTGCAAGTTGCCGACAATATCGTCCAGGCTGATATGGACATCATCCTGGATAATCAGTACAAATCTCAGAAGATCAGCCAGAGCATCGCCCTGAATGCAAAGCTGGACGATTGAAAATTGGCTTGATCGTCCAGGCCTATCTCATGATCGTCCCGACAGATCAGTTTAAATCAGAGGAAAATCTTCCTGAGCATCACCCTATTTACAAGCTGGCCGAACCCGATCGTCCAGGAGTAACTAAGGATTTTGAATATATCATCCTGGCTGATCCTACGATCGTCCAGGATGATGTGATCGTATCAATCATCCTTAATTGCTCCCTTGATTTCCTGATCAATTAAGGCATAATATGAGAATATCGTCTAGGCCGATCAATGATCATCTTGGCCGATAATTAAAAAATATAGTATACATTAATTGTCTATGGCGGCGACTTCTTTCTATTTTGAGTTTATCGTCCTGGCCGATATACGTATCGTCCAGGATGATATGTTAATGTCAGCTGCCTTAATCAATAATCCATATTTAGACTTTCTATTTTAAGCTTGATCGTCCAGGACGATGTAAATATCGTCCTAGCCGATATGAGTAAAAATAGAAATTCTAATTCTCTCAAGTGTGTGTGTGTGGGGTTACTTAACATCAGTCTCTTTGACCATTACAAATAGACTCAAGAAGAGAAAAAACAAAGTATAGACTGACTCAACCCTAAACCTACGCAATCTTGAACTGGCTTTATTTGTTCATCCGATCTTCGATTCATGAAAAGTTAGAAGCAACAGGAAGTCCAAGTGTTTGTCAATCATCAAAACATAAGTCATGAAAATAGATTTGCAACAAACTAGATCCTCAATTAGGCCATGGTAAGTCTAGGTTTTGCACTGCATTAACTATGGTCCAGGGTCCAATTTAGATTTAGGATCCAGGGAAGATTTTGAATCATAAGACTCCATCCTTTGAGAATATAATTCCAATTTTCTAATAAATTATTCAACTTAAATAAAAGATTTTCTCAATATAAAACCTAAAGCCCAACACCTATATTAGGTTGGGGCATTTTTGAACTATTTCTAAATTGCAAATGCCTCTAAAAATAAGTTCTCAAACTTAATCCAATCTAAATTGAAAATTCTTGCCTCACCTCCCTTGATATCAATCCTTTAAAAGTTTTCAAATGAAACTTTTGTAGTTATTTAAATAGATAGTTTTTGTATGAAACTCCAATTTTCCTAAAATATAATTAACTATGAGGGCTTGCACTCGTAGGAGATTTAGAAACCACAACTACTTTCAAAATAAATTTTCAAAACTCAATTAGTCATTTTTGGGAAAATTAAGCAAACGACAATCATTATCAACAGATTTGTTTGATCGATAATATGTGATATCTATTCTATTGGAAAGATATAATAACTGTTGTTAGGACTTTTAATATGAAGATAGTGATTTTTCAACTAGGTAATATGAGTTAAATGCAGTTAGAATGTTATTTAGACTCTACAGGGTCATACATTATTCTTCCTCAAATTTAATTATTATAATTGGGATGATATTTTTAGTTTCATTAACTAAACACATTAAAGAGTTTTATTTTCCTATTATTGTGATATATTATTCATAATGATGTGTTCAATTTTGAGACTAAAATTTTGAATTAAAATCCCTTAAAAAATAAAATTTTCAAAACCCATTTTTCAAAAACTCACCACTAACTATGACCAATAAAGTTAAAGTGGTTACCATATTAGGTCACCAAACCATCTTCCTATATGGTATTATGGTTGGTTGATTTATAGATTTCATCACCTTTATACCAGAGCAGGATAAAGATGGAAAATTGTTGTTGAGGTACCAGTCAACTCTTGGTGATTTATTATCAAATGTGTGATAATACACTTTAAGAGATTTATTTATAGATCCAAAAGAAGTAAGCAGAGTTATTGAATTGTGACATCTTTAGGCCAAAGCACCGTAACCTAAATATTTAACAAGAGTTTGATCATTCTTACCACTAATAAAAACTTGAATAGATTTATTTCTAGAAATAGATATCTTCTTCATTTCTCTTCTAACATTTGTAGCAACAACAAAAATTTTAAACTAATAAAAAAGTGTAAATTTGGAATATTTGTTATGTTTTAATTTTAATAAAAATGTGTTATTTTAGTTATATGTGTACTTAAAAAACTCAGTAATGATGAAAAATATAAAGAAACATTCAGCACCATGGTGCCAGAGGAAACACTATTGCTGCACTACATTCAACACCCTTGAGGCTTTAAAATTTTGACATTATTGCACCGTGATCTATGTTTACAAGTGCTATAGTGGTAACACATCTAGCACCATAGTATTTTATGAACTACTGTGTTTAAAATATAGTTTTGCATACTAATTTCTCAAGAAATCAAAGGCCATGGCGCCACATATTTCAATGCCTATGTGAAATTTTTTCCACTCGAGCACTAAAGTACTTCATATTTTACACAATCATAGTTTCATAGTTATAACGTTTATGGTTCATGTTATTTCAGTGAAAGGTCATGGCTATTCACTAAAAACCTATTCCATGTCATCACATACCACACTGAAGCAAATATTTCAATGCTGAGGAATTAGTTCACTTTTCGACAATGCATCACTACACTTTCAAGATTCATAGTACCAAATGCTCTTTTTGTAATATCTTTAAATATATATTTGGTTCTATTTTAGGAAGAGTTTAGTAACTTGTGTAAAATTTAGTTTTTTTTTCATGTGCTTTTCTAGTGCCCTCTTAGAGTAAAATCTAAGCGAGACTATGGGAGTACAGATGAGTTCTTTTGGAGTATAGTCTATATTTTATTTCAACAGCTCTGTAAGTAAAAGGAGTGGTGAGGACAAACATTGATCCTACTTGGAGATAACATTCCAATATTTCCCACATACTAATTCTTCTATGAATATAATGAAAATGAGTTTGATTATCGTTTACTCTATGTCTGACTTAATCTCTTTATTTGGATTCATGATGTGAAGAGCATATTAACGTACTAATAAAGAAACTTATTATTCAAAAAAAGTTAATGTTCTTTTAAATTCTATCACATTAATTAATTAATACATAAACTAGTCATATGTGTAGTTAAAACCTAGTGTGATGTATAGCCTCAATGAATGAATGCAAGAACAATCAATAATATTGAGGAAGAATGTTTGCATACCTAGATATAGGATGTTTTAATACTCTAGGTTCTTAAGAATATATTATAACTATAGGACGCCAACAAATTTCTTTCTGTTGATAAAGATTTTGGTATGTATATGCTCTGAATAGCATTTACAGTTTAGAGTCTCATTAGAAAAAATATGATATTTGTATTCATCAATCAAAAATATTTTATTAAATATTGTATCAATTATTTTGATATTTTTTAAGTAATATAAATTCCAAAAACTTCAATTTTATTTTAGTAGAATAAATTATACATTGAAAGTAAGGAGCAATAATTTTATTGCAAGTAATCATAACACTTCCTAGTGGGTTTGATACTATACTTATTAACTTATTACTTAGTTCAACATGTATAATTGTATAAATTTAAGTGGGGTTTTACTTTCAACATATCAAGGAAAACCTAAGAATTACTCAGCATTGACAAGCCCAAACATTCATTACATAGTCTATAACAAAGTCTTGCTTGCCTCTATGTAAAGGCTCACACACATTCCACCATCAAGTTTTTGGCACTGTTGCATAGAAGTAATTTATATTTTATAATTTTAATTATATTATTTAAACAAGTGTATATTTAGACCTACTTGGATTATGTATCCATCTTTTATTGATGATTGTGTATTCATTTTTACGTGCTTTGTAGATCCATAAAAGAACCTTTATTATTTGAATATGAGATACAAAGGACACTTTTAAAAATTAAAAGAAAAACTAAAAATAAATTGAATATGTCAGAACCAGTATAAGATCAAGGAATTTAGTTAACCCTATGGTAGATGAAATTCCTTAGAGTATTAATAAACATACTTTCAAGGCTAATAATTTTAAACTAAAACCTGCCAAAATTTAGATGGTTCAAAAATCCCATATTGATGAAACTCCTATTGAAGATAACAATTAACACTTAGCCAATTTCCTAAAAAATGTGTAATATTTTAAGTATAATGGTGTCAATGAAGATGATTTTAGGCTTTAATTATTTCCATTTTCTCTAGGAAATAAGGCTATGATATAGTTGAATTCTTTACCACATGTCTCTATAACCATTTCAAATGAGTGGGCCATAAATTACTAACTAACTATTTCCTACCTTCAAAGACTATCAAACATAAAAATGATATCACATCTTTTGTCAATTTTGAAGGAGAATAAATTTATGAAAGTTGGGAGAGATTTAAGAAAATGATTAAGAAATGCCCTCATAATGCCTTACTTGATTGGTTGGTTATTCAAACTATTTATATTGGATTAGTAGGATCCCTAAGAGAAATCATATATGCTATAGTTGGAGGATCTTTAGTGTTCAAGCCATTTGAATAGGCATATGAATTAATAAAGAAAATAACTACTGAAATTCTCCACTAGACTGCTGATAGGGTAAATCCTAAGAGAATAGTTAGAATTTATGAATAGTAATCTTTATCAATTTTGACTGCATATGTTGAAAATATTTTTAAAATAATTTTTAACAATAGGAATCAGTTAAGGATCAATATCTTAATCATTTATGTAACTGGAATACCAAGATTTAAAATCTATTAGAGATAATGGTGTACAAGGGATTGAAAAAGTGAATTTTATTGGTAGACAAAATAATACCTACTCCACTACATATGATTTAGGTGGGAAAAATCATACTAATATCAATTGGTCAAATAATATTGGTGGTATTTATCTATACAATTTAGATCAAAATAATCAAATAGGAAATTCAATCAATCATCAACAACATATTTCCAATCCTAGACCTTTTGTATCATTTTAATTAATAAGGTTGGCTTGTACTTTTAGTTAGTAGTAGGCCTTTTGTATAGTTTCCTAGCAATAATGAAGTTAATATGAAGGGGAAAAAAAAATATCCTAGTATAAACTTCTTGAATAGTGGAAGTGATAAACCCTAGCTAAATTGCTAAATCTAGGCAACTCTTGCTAAAGACTATAAACTTAGTAATGTTTGGGAGGAAAGCCATCTTTTTATTTAGTTTTTCATGTTAATTAATAAAGTTTTCATTTTTATTATTGCTTATTTTGTTTCTCTAAAAATATTTTGCTATTTGTTGTTTGTTCTTTTGATTAAAATTATGATCTAATTCTTAAGAAGAATTGATGAGCTAAAATTAAATCTAGCATCATGGTGTTGTTTATCTAAGTGATAAAGTGCTTAACTTCAATTACTGTGATTTTAAAACTGGCATTAAAGCAGTACTTTCTCAAGAAAAGTACCCAAACTAAAAAAATTTTGTTTGCACATACAGGGCCACAATGCTATACTTTTAAGAGATGTGGCACCTGATTATTTGAACAAAAATGGTAATTCTACTAGGTCAAAAAGTTGTGGTATAATCAAAAGTTTACATTATGACAAATTTGTGAGCACAACAGTGCTAACTAACATCATGTGCTAATGCATGTTCATTATTAATTCATTAGAAGAATCACGATGGTCACCAACTTTAAGAGTTGTTGCGCTTATACTTGTTAACCACTGCAGTGGCTAAAAATCTCAAAGCAACGCTCAAATTTCTAATGTATAGCATCGGTACGCCAAATGGTTTCCATAATTGCAGTGCCTATCAGTTTGACTATTCTATCATTTTCTTCATAACTTGAACATCACAGCACCACTTCCTTCAACACCACAGTACTTCAACAATCTATAAATTGTGGGTGAGTTATTTAGTTCATTTAAATCATTTCATCCCTTTCAAACTCTTCTCTTCTTTAAAGTTCTAAAGATAAATGGCTTGCATTTTTACCCAAAAGAAGGGGGATTTGTCTTCTTATGAGAAATGTATGTTCATTTTTACGTAAACTATGTCTAAATTTTGTTGATTTAGTTTTTACAAAACTACATATTCGTAAGTGCGTCATCAAGAATCCTAGCTATCCCATTATATAAATTATTGTAAGTAGTGGATGGGAACACTTTGTGAGGAACCCTTCTTAGCTATTTTAAATGTAGTGAGGGAATTTTTTACGAACTATGATCTTGAAAAAATACTCACCATTTAGTAGGAAGGGGGATAATTTTTTCTTTACATTGCTAGGGCTCCACTGAGGTGGAGATTACATCTTGAATAGATTTTAGAAACTTAAGTTTCTATTGTCCATAACTTGTAGCATACTCAGAGATCACCCTATTCAATAGGGTTCCAAACATCCTCTTCCTTTCAGATAATTAAGGCAAGACATGGGTTTTATAAAATGTTGGAGGTGGAGAATTTTTTTTCATAAGAACATTCTCTTCTCTTATAGTAGATGATAAAGGATAGAAGCAGCTTCTACCCAATAGCAGGGAATCCTTAGGGATTTCTGAACCAATAGTTTCATGATCTGTAGGAACATTACAGAATCTCTTACTGGCTATCTCAACTATAAAATTTAACAAGGTTTCTTCTTCTAATAGATTGGCTTTTTGGCCCTCCACCTCAGTTGATGGTTCTTGTTCCTCTTTTATTATTTGGTCATTTCATTAATTAATGCTGAAGCACCAAGTTCTAATTATCTATTGCTAGGTAATTTAGGATTGAGAGTAGCCTTTCATTCTCGATAGTAGTAAACTTTAGAAAGGTGAGATGAGAGAACATAAAAGGATTATTAACAACTGGAGCTATTATAAACTCAACTAATGATTATTTAATAGAATTTTTTGCTTTGACAACCTCAAAATGTGATCAAGGAAAATAAGATGCCATAAAATCCAAAAAAAATGATTAGAGAGCGCTTAGTAGATAGGGGATGGCTGATATTGAATAGACATGACCAGAGATTAAGAAAATTAGCAATCCTAAAATTTTTAGTAATTAACTATAATTTTTTTAAAAAAAATTAATTACTTGTTTTAATTAGGATATTAAGATAACAAAATTTAATGCTTCCCTAAATTTTATAAATCCATAACATAAGTTTAAACTAAAATAAAACTCAAATTTAATTCTAACTTTAAGGAAATTTAGATTAAAACATAAAAAGAAAAGATTAAAACTATATATAGTAATCTCGAAACTAGGTGATGATTTAAACTAGGATTTAGATTATAATTTAAATTAGGATCATGTTCAAGGAATACATACTAGGAGAATATAATTTAGAAAGAATTAATATTTGAATTTCATCAAGGACCTGATCCATAGACTTCATACTGAGTGAAATGTGTTTTAAGAATTGAATAAATATTTCTCTGGACCCAGTCAAAAAGACTTTGGACTTTGAAAATAGGTTTAAACTGAAATTTCAATATGGAGAGATTTATGTCTCAATCAAATTTAAAAGGCTTTAGACAAGGTAAAGAGTTTAAATTAAACAAAAAAAGGATCTGTTAAACTCAAATCTTTATAAATCTACAAACTCATATCTCCACAAAATTTGAATAGAGGAGTATTCACTAACATAATCATGGCGATAAATTATGGGGATAAATAAAATATATAAGAAGACCACATCAATCACTTTAATGACTCATTAGTCAAATCCATATAGCATAACATCATACCATCTTGAAAGATAAACTAATACTTGACTATCAATTTGAAATGAAAAACAAAATTTATTCTCATAATCTATCATGGAATAAAAAATGATGAATTTATTCTGAAGGATAAAAGAAACATTCACTTAATGTTTTAACTATGAAACTTGACAAAGTATAAAGCTAGTATGTGTTCATAGAATTCTTCCCCTACCTTAGAAAGGATTTATGATAGGTTTATGTTTTTACTAGGTTTTTGATTACCTGTAAAAGCAAGCCTTTACAGTTAATTACATCCCAAGAAAAGTCCTAAGAACTCTCTTGATTAATATGAGGACTAAACTTTTCAAATTTATAAAGATCTTATGAAATATTTGAATTCAAAAATTCTAAAAATTTAATTCAATTCAGATTAATATATAAAATTTATTTAAGATATAGAAAACCCTTCGGGAGAGAAAATATTGAGAAATATATATAACATCTAGTCTTATGACTTCCTAGAGTGGCTTGAAACCTAACATCCAAAAAGTATTCAATCACCTTATGAATGCAAGAGAGGATAGTTCAATATCTAAGGAGTCAATGACTATTAGTTTAATATTTATTCTTGACTCTTTAATATGCATATGCACATATCTATCATAACTCTTACTCAAAGTCATCTTGAACTCTAAATTTTATTTTCAATTAACTCTAAACCTCTATAAATTTTTTAGTCAAGATATTCTATAACATTTTTGTAGAATAATGACCCTATGCCATAGAAAAACTTTTATAGCCTTGACTCTTAGGCTCCACATTCCTTGGTGTTCACATTTGTGTTAGGCTAGTGTTTATTGAAAAAAAGAAAAATACATGTATGTATAAATGATAAAATAAAGGTGTTTTTTATATGGTATTACTACTATATCATCCCAGAACTAGCTTACATGTTCCTATAAAGTCTTGAACATGCATATCAA
Source organism: Dendrobium catenatum (assembly GCF_001605985.2). Taxonomy (NCBI): domain Eukaryota; kingdom Viridiplantae; phylum Streptophyta; class Magnoliopsida; order Asparagales; family Orchidaceae; genus Dendrobium; species Dendrobium catenatum. The sequence continues at coordinate 610,236 of NW_021319484.1, read as the reverse complement.
AATAAACTTATGAAAGACTAACCTCTAATGCTAATCTATGACCCATATCAATGCATTATATTCTACCTGAAGTAGCATATGAAAGATAATTTTATAAATAAAACTTTATTCATTACTTTTAATGTAGAATATAAAGGTGGGTCTTCTAAAAGTAAGTTGGCAAAACTCTACCACAACATGCTTGGATTTTTACTCTTATACAATATAGATTTCAATATCTTTCCTTACTTTAGTTTTTATTTGAAGGCTCGAGGATCTTTTTTAAGATTCTAAAAGATAATGATCTTCAAATAAATAATAATCATTTTCTTTTAATACTCTACATATATATAAGCAATTATTTTTTATCTTTCTATTACTTTTGACACTATACAACTCTATTTAGCCATTCAAGAATCTATAAAATTAAAATTACATTTACACATTTATATTTACATCAGGTCCTAAGTATATTATATCTTTTATAGGAAATTAAAAGTGTAGTGTATATAAATAATTTGAAAGTGTAATGAAGATGCATAGAACCTAATTCATCTAATGCAATCTAAAAGATTCTATGGTGCACCAATAAGAAATATAGGCATGACATTCAATGTGCAGGAAAGTAAGTAAACAAATAAAAGGCGCCATCTATGTATGGGATCTACATCACATCAAACAACACCACCAGCATAACAAAAATTAGATTCAGCATCCTTATCAAACCATCTATAATGTGTGTAACAAGCTTTGTTGTTTGAATATGTCCTAGGTTCTTTATTATTTAAGATTATCTAATATTTTATTTTCAATTTATTTGAGGATAAAACACATTTATTTAAATTTAAATTTTAATATTTTATAATTTAAGATTTATTTGAAGAAATATATTTTAAGTATTCATTTATTTATTTCATGTTTTAAAAAGATGTATAATCTTCAATAACCCTTAAGTGCATTTAGTCAATAATTAGTCAGTCTCAGGCACATATTTGTTATGCATTTGATCTCCCATAAGGGATCAAATCCAACATACAAAGTGTAACATTTTATTTAGGTTTTTTAAAAATTTAGGTTTTAAAGAATCTTGTTAGTTGATCACTTCAAGAAGTTGAAGCTCTCAATTGAAATATCCTAGACTCCTAATTATAAAACATTTGTTTACCCTTAAGGGTTCAAATTTAATGCACCAAATCAATTAATTTATTCATCCTTTTCATTTATATTATTATGTTTTATTTCAATTAATTAATTTAAGCAATATTTAAGGTTTATTAACTTTTAAATTAAATATATTTTTCAATTTATTCTCTTATCTTAATTAAATTAATTATTTATGTTTTAAACTTTTTGTATTTTATTTGAATATTATATATTTTTTAATTTCCTTTATTAAATGAGGTGACTGAATTTTAACTTTTATTATTTACTTATGATTTTAGTAGTTTCCATTTTTTTTAAATTATAGATCTAGTGTGTACTTAAATGCAATTTAATTTACATATTTTTAATTTCTTTATAATTATATATGATTTTTATAAAATCAGCCCACTTAATTTATTTCAAAATTAAGTAATTAGTCTAATTTTTATATTTTAACCAAGTCGATTCAAAATAACATGAAATGATCATTAGAGGTCCTGAAAGACCTCTGAGGATGATTAGAAAAGTCTAGGACTATTTAATAAATTATTTAAATTATTATTATTATTATTATTATTATTATTTATCTTTCTTTAATTTTAAACTAATCTTTATTCGTAATCTTTCTCTTGGGACCTTTAACATTCATTAGAATTAGGATTAATATGTGACTGATTGAAATTTACTTCGTAACTTTTTTAATCATTTTAATTTTATTATAATATTTTAATGTTTTTTAAGGTTAAAACCCACAAAGGAGCTTACACATTAAAAAAATTATTTTATGAGGTCCTTAATGGGGCCTTAAGCTCACTAATGCTTAGGCGAACAACAAAATAAATCCAAAGAAAACTCACTAGCCAAAATTCCCCTTTAATCCTAAATAAAAAATAACCTAATAACATTATAGAATCTCAAAATAACCTAATGGAGTGTGAAGGGTTCACAAGGTTACTCAAAGTTAAGGATCTCTGTATGATTTGTGTTTTTCACTCTTCCTTTTGTCTTTCTAGATTGCTCGTGAGAAGAACTTTGAAGAAGATCCAGTTCTCTGCAGACATATGGACAGTGTGAACAGTCGATAGTTCTCTTCGAACACTTGGAGGGTGTGAAAGGATGACGGTTCTCTATAGACATTTGGAGAGTGTGAACAGTCGAATGTACTTTACCTAAACTTAAAGGATGAAGGGTCTCTACCTACACTTGAAGGGTGTGAAAGGATGATAGTTCTTTGTTGCACCAAGGATTGGTGGAAGAAAGTTTTGTAAAGGCTTCTCCGCCTTGTTGTGGGGGTAAAAGGAGAGTCACTTTTGGTAATAGAGTAATACCTAAAGAGGGAGTCTTCAGGGAGTGGATGTAGGTCATGTTTGACCGAACCACTATAAATATTTATGTCATTTAAATATCTGCTTCTTACTACAATTTTTATTTCATGGTTGAAAAATTTTCTTTCGAGTAACTTCAATTAACTTGCTACAAATCGTTAACTAGTTTCAAATTTAAAAATCCAAGATAAATTTTAAAATTAATAATTCACCCCCCTCTTGGTTAGTCTTAGGACATAAGCTTAGGTTTAACAACCTATTCAATATTCAATAAGTGGTATCAGAGCTTTGTTTCAAAATCATAAGTTTAGACTACTTCTTAAAAAATGAGCATTGCAACTTTTAGAAATCGTAACACACCTGAAGGGTATTTGATCACTAGACCTCCTTTATTTGATAACATTCCTTTTATTTTTTGGAAAACATGTAAGTCTACATTTTTATAGTCACTAGATTACCATTTGTGGATCTTAGTTCAAGAAGGGTATACAAAACTAACTAGATTAGTTAATTGTATTAGAGTTGAAATACCCTTTGCAGATTCGACATTAGAAGAACATGACTTAGCACAACTTAATGTAAAATGTTTAAACAGATTCATTTGTGTACTTAGGTTAGAAGACTACAAGCATTTTTCCACTTGCATAAGTGGAAAGGACATATGGGATAGACTTTGTATTACTTCTGAATGGGAATAATTAAGTAAAATAATCTAGATTAAATATCTTGTTACATGACTATGAATTATTTCATATGAAACCCAATGAATCTTTTTCTAACATGTACACAAGATTCACTAGATAGTCACTTTTTTGCATGCATTAGGTAGGGAACAAACGAACGCTGAAATGGTTAATAAAATTCTTTATTATTTGTCTACTATATATGATGCATAGATAATTACTATTAAAAAGTCTAAAGATTTGAATGTTTTCTCTATTGATAATCCTGTTAGTTCACTAATTGCCTACGAGCAAAGAGTGAGTCTAAGGAAGAGTGATACATGTGAATAATGAAAGGAGAAGAACATTGCACTCAAAGTGGTGGAGTTGGAGAGTGATCTATCATAACCTGAGGATGAGGATGACATTACCTTGATGACTAGACAATTCAGGAGCTTTCTTAAAAGGAAGCAGAGGAGTCATCAATAGTGAAACAGAGGTAAGTTTAATAAGAATGTTAAGATTTCTAGTAATATAATTTTCTATGAATACAGGAAACCTGGACACATAAAATTAGATTGCCCAAACCTAAAATCCACTCCTAGCAAGGAGAAGGTAGAGGAGAAACTAAATGTGAAGAAGGCCAAGAAGAGATTCCAAAGAGTTTTTTGGGCAAACTCGACTTCAGATTTGTTAGAAATAGAAATATAGGAAGAAGTCACCAATTTGTGCTTAACAGCCGACAATCTTGATCAGTAAGATCAAGAAGAGGTATGTTACTTAACATATGTTGAACTATTATAAGTTTATAAAAGAAATCATGATGCATATAGAAAGCTAAAGAAAATACATGCTAGTCTGAATTTAGAAATGCAAGAATTTCAAAGAGAACACGAAATCCCTATGAATGATAATGCATTGATAGATAACAACTACATGAGCTTACTTGATTAATTTAATGACTTAAATAAGAAGAATGATATTTTAAAATCATCATATGCTCAATTGGAAAAAGAATTTAAGGATTTTAAGGATGAATTAGAAAATAGAGAGCATTATTTGAATTATAGTAAGAATGTATTTATAAGAATTAAACACATTTTATAAATTGATAGTGCAAGCTCTCAAGAAAATAGGAAACCACCAACACTTGAAGATTTTACTAACCCTATTTTGTATCTAAAATTTTTACAACCTACGAAGAGATAGAGTAATTATAGATGATTGAGAAATCCTTTTCCTGGAATAATTTTTTTTTTCTTATGCCACGTTTGGACATATAGCATACACTTGTACCTTGGATAGGAAAACTCAATTAGTGTGGAAATTTAAGATGCATAACTCAAGTCATATCATACATGCATCTATTTTTAAATTGCCAAAACAAGAACCCAAACTTGTTTGGGTTCCTAGGTTTAACATTTAATAATTTTACAGGCACACTCTCATACAAGGCCTCGTGAGAGCATTTAGTATCTAGACAGTGGTTGCACAAAATATATGACTAGAGACTCTAAGCAATTTATATCGCTGGAAGCCAGATGTGGAGGTAGGGTTACACTTGGAGATAACACCACTAGGAAAGTGGTTGGATCAGGTTTGATTGGAAACTTGTAAAATTTTTTCATTGAAAATGTGCTACTTATAGAAGTTTTAAAGCATAATCTATTGAGTATTAGCCAGCTATGTGATAATGGATATAATATAATTTTTTCTCTACTAGCTACATATTAAGCCTAAATGGTAATAATATTTTGCATGGATTAAGGGTAAACAATGTTTATATTCTAGATTTAAATTATATCAAAACTCCTAATGCTTTTTGCTTAAAAACTATTTTTGATGAATCATGGTTATGACATTGAAGACTTTGTCACTCTACCATAAAAGACCTTAGAAAAATTACATAAAAAGAGTTGGTTAGGGAATACCAAAATTAGACTTTATTATGGATCACCTTTGCGATGCATGTCAATTAAGAAAATAGGTGAAGTCCCCATTTCAATCAAATAAAGATCTTAGAACTAGTAAACCTTTAGAGATTTTATATATGGATCTTTTTGGATCGGTTGGAACTATAAATCTAGGAGGTAAGGTATACATATTTGTGATTATAGATGATTTTTCTAAATTCACATGGGTTAAATTCTTAAATCATAAGAGTGAATCATTTGAGAAGTTTAGAGATTTTTTGACTTGGATTTAGAGGAAACTAGGATGTGAGATTTTAATAATCCAAGGTGATCAACACAGTATATTTGAAAAAAAAAATTGAGGATTTTTGTATAAAAAAAGAATTGATCACAATTTTTCTGCACCTAGAACCCCTCAGCATAATGGGGTGTAAAAAAAAAGAATATAACATTAATTGAAGTCACTCGAGCTATGTTGACAGAATATTAGCTTCATAAATATTTTTGGGCTAAAGCGATTAGCACTACATATTATGTTCTGAATAGGATGAACATCAGATCGAAATAAAACAAAACACCTATGAGCTTCTTAAGCAAAGAACACCTAATTTATCACATTTGCATGTTTTTAGATGTAATGTGTTCATACATAATAATGGAAATTCTATCTTAGACAAATTTGATCCAAAATTAGATGAAGGAATTTTTTTTGGATACTCTAGTGTTGGAAAATCTTATAGAGTATTTAATAAAAGAATCTTGGTAATTGAGGTATGTTGTATTTGATGAATCTGTAATTTTGGAAAAGCTAAATTTAGAAGAGGATGAAATAGAAAATAACTATCAAAATATTGAGAAAATTAATTTGGTAGAATAATTTTAGATAGAAAAACTGTTGCCTAGAGATTTTAAATTTTCTAAAAACCACCCTAAGGAATTAATTTTAGATGAACCTAGTAAAGCATGTTTGGACTTGGCGTGCACGAAGAAAAGAAGTCAATCAATCTGTCTTTATTTCAATAATAGAACCCACAAATATAAATCATGCACTTTTAGATGAATTTTGGATTTTAGCGATGCAAGAAGAATTAAATCAATTTTTAAGAAATGAAGTTTGGGAATTAATTGCAATGTCAAAGGATTAAAGTGCGGTTGAAACTAAGTGCGTATTCAAGAATAAAATGAATGACCCATGAGTTAATATTAGAAATAAGGTTAGATTGGTGGCTAAGGGATATAATTAGATTAAACAAATTGATTATGTGGAGACTTTTGCCCGCATAGCGAGACTTGAAGCAATTAGGGTTTTGTTTGCCTTTTCCTTTTTAGAGGATTCAAATTATTTAAAATGGATGTTAAAAATGCCTTTTTAAATGGGGTGATTCAAGAGGATGTTTATGTTGAATAACCTCTAAGTTTTAAAAATACAAAATACTCAAATCATATTTTTAAATTAAAAAAGGAATTATATTGATTGAAATAGGTACCTAGGGCTATGTATGAGAGGTTAAGCACTTTCTTACTTGAGAAATCTTTTGAAAAAGGAAGTGTGGACACCACCCTCTTTTTGAAAAAATTTAGAGACGATATAATCATTGTACAAATTTATGTTGATGATATTATCTTTGAATTTATAAATAAAACTTTTTATGATAAGTTTTCTAAAATAATGAGTTGTGAATTTGGGATGAGTCTAATGGGACATTTGAGTTATTTTTTAGGTTTTAGCATTAAGAAAATTGAGGGAGGAATATTTCTTAGTCAGTCAAAGTATGTTAATGACATCCTCAAAAAGTATGAAATGGATAATGCTAAATCTATTAGAACACCTACGAGTTCCTCAATACAGTTGGAAAAGGACCAGAAGGGAAAATATATTTATCAAAAGAAATTTATGGGAATAATTGAATCTTTGCTTTACTTGACAGCTAGAAGACCTGATATTATATTCACTGTTTATTTATGTGCTGGATTTTAATCAAATCCAAAAGAATCACATTTGATAGCCGTAAAAAGTATTTTGAGATATCTCTTAAGAACTCAGAACTTAGGGATTTAGTATCCTAAGTTTAGCTTTTCATTTGAAATTATTAGATATTTAGATTTGGACTTTGAAGGTTGTAGGGTTGATAGAAAGAGTACTTCTAGAACTTATCAATTTATAGAAAATTCTTTAGTTTCTTGGTCCAGTAGAAAATAGAATTTCGTAGCCCTATCTAAAGTTGAAGATGAATATATTACCTTAGGAAGTTGTTAGGCACAAGTTCTTTTGTTGAAATAATAGTTGGTTGACTTAGGATTTACAATAGACACAATTCTAATTTATTGTGATAACACTAGTGCCATTTACATTTTAAAAAATCCTATTCAAAATTTTAGAACCAAACATATAGATATAATGCATCATTTCATAAGGGATTATGTATTCAAAGGAGAAATTGAACTGAACCATGTTTTAACTAAAAATTAACTTGAAAATAATTTTACAAAACCACTAGCCTCTGATTCTTTTAGCACATTAAGAACAAGGCTTGGTGTGATTGATCTTAATGCTTAATTAAAATTTCTGCAAACCTGATATTTGTCTTTGTGTGTTTTATGTTTTGGTATTTAATGTGCTTGTTTGTCTTTATATTTTTTTATTTTTGTTTTATGTTTTGTGTGATTTTGAAATGTTTTCACATCGAATTTCCTGTTTTTGATCTATCATGCAAATTTTTTTAATTGTTCTATTCATACTATACATTTATTTTCATCCTGTACAAATTATGTAGCATGTCAATCGTTGTTTTGAACTGATTGCGTAAAGTTTTAATTTTCCAATACACATCATACTGTATGATATTTATATCATCCTGAACGATTTCTATTACTTCGTCTATACGCATGTAGACAGTTATACAGGTAGAATCAGTTATATTAACTAATCATACATATGAACCTGTTGTTCGTACTTACAATCCATGTGTCATTCTGTGTGGGGGATGAATTTAATTGTCATTAAAATGATCTTAAATAACCAATCATCCTAGATGAATACCTGTTTGTCTGTACGATCGTCTGGTTAAAAGACCTGTAATAAAGATGCCTCATAACTTGCATGATTACGAAAAGTAATTTCCTTTCGAACGTATTTGTTTGTATATACAAATTTCATTTTGTCATGTACGAACCACCAATCATATAGTATGAACAATTTTTTTCATACATACGAAAGATCTTTTTTTTTTTAAATAAGAGGGCTTTAGAATTCATTTTCATTCACTTCAATAGCCTCTTCCAATACTTCTCAACTTAGCAATGGCTATTCCTAGCACGAGGTGTAGACTCACTAAGGGACCATCTTCTAGGAGTGGAGATGACAACTTTCTTTCTAGGACAAATGAGGATTCTTTTCTTAGGTTTATTTCTGCCAAAATTACTCCTTTTATAATCCTACTTCAAGAGGACTTCCACTTCCAAGTGATGCCTCTTTTCTCTACAACTCAATTTGTTTTTATCCTTGCCTTTATTCATGCCTATAATAAAGAAACATTTCACTACTTTTTGGCAAACATGTCAATTAGTGAGGAAGAGAGTAGGATCAGATCTTTTGTTTTTCAGAAAAAGGTAGAAATCACTAACGAAGATTTGGGAACTATTTTGCATTTAAGAACTCAAGGAGTTAGTGCTGACACTTTGAATTCTTCATCTGATTTTGACTAGACTGAAATAAATAAAGTTATTAGAGGAGTTGAATAAGTATGTCATTTGTCTAGGATCTATTCCTTAAACCAAAATACAAGAGTCATTCAGTATGTCCTTAGAACCTCTATTATTCCTAAAGCTTGTGATCGCATTAACATTACTCCTCTTCTGTCCACTGTTACTTATCTTATCATGACTGGTAAACTTATAGATGAAGCACAACTTATTATTGACTATATTCATGGCCTTTCTAAAATTAGACATATCTAATATAAGAGGAAGAAGAATATTGCTTTAGGACACCTATTGACCTATATCCTTAAGAAGAAGTACAATCTTGTTCATCTTGATCCTCTACTTGAATTGCCTATCTACTTCACGGATGCCTCATTTTGAGCACTTTTTAGAAAAGGTGATAATATAAGTCAAGATTTAGAGGTAGAAGGGAGAGTACCAGCACCTTCACGAGCCTGCCTATGGACCTAACTTTCAAGACATGGTCCAACACTTTGATCGACTAGAGAGTCATTTTGATCAGCCTTTGATATAATTCAGACTAATATAAATTAGTAGGATGCACAGTACCAGCAGGACATGGATTGGATTCGATGTCAGTTCAACTCAATGAATACTAATATGGCTATGATGAATAGCTATTTTTTAGTCTTCAACCAGCCACCAACTCCAGACTAGGGCCCCTCAAATTTATAGATATACTACTTATGTGTTGTCTTTGCTAGTCATTAGAGATGTGATGTGATGATTTATGTAGTTTCTATACTTCTGTTTGTTTAGTGTTTTTCATACTTGTCTTGCTTTGATATTGATATCGAATGTGCTTTATTATATTAGATTTTCATTTTAATATCAATAAAATATGTCTTGGTTTGTTTAGTTGATTTTATTCTTTGTTTGAAATGTTACTTTGCCTATATGGTAATCCTGACTTAATTGATCTAAAAAATGTTATAATATAAATAGTAATACAAATATTAATTTTATTAGAAAATCTAATTTTTCAAAAATATAAATTAATTTATAACTAGATTAAGTTAAGGCTATCAATCTCATGTTCTTTTTAGGCATACATAATTTTAATATTATTATTGTGATTTTGATGTCTTATTATTTTTTATTTATCTTTTACATATAATTATCTTTGTACTTAGAGAAGTTTGACTTTTTAGATTATTAATTTTGGAAAGATCAATTAAAAAATTAGAGAAATGTACAAACATATAAAAATTAAAAGAATGCACAATGGTTCGCAAATTGAAAAGAGGCACAAAATTAGCCCAATTACAAAAAGATGCACAAAGTGTGCTACAAATATTTAAAAAGATGCACAATGTCACCAAACTAGTGTATTGATAATGTTCTTTCCTCAATCTTTTAATCTTCAATTTCAAATCAATCTAATGTTCAATTATATTTTGCATTAGAAATTGACTCAAATTAATCTTCATTTCTTCACTTTTGCAGTAATTCTCCTTACCTATTTGTCTAGATTATGTCATGACATTGATATATTTATCTTATCAATGTTATATTTTAATTTAAATATTATGAATCTTTATTTTTCACTAATGAACATTAATCTTGTTATTGCAATTATAATTCAATCTCTTTCAAGATCAATTATCAAAGGTTTCTCATATGACTTCTAACATTTCTCTTATTTTTCTTCTTCCTTCTTTTTGTTATTGTAAAAAAAGGGGAGAAATATTATTTGTTTGCATTTGATTTTTGCAGTTTTATGTTTGTTAGAGTTGTTTTATTTTTCTATTTGAAGTATTTTATAAGTTTTATTAAAAAATAAAAAAAATTGATTTATTCTTAATAGAAATTCCCTTATATTCAAATGCTTATTCATTTAGGAGGAGTTAAGGTGAAATTTAGAATTTACAATTTTATTCAAATAATTATTATTTTGCCATCATAAAAAAGGGGGAGATTGTTGAGATAGTTGCTACTTAGTTTTGCATGTTTGATATTCTTGCAACTTGTATGTTTTTGATGATTCCAAATATTATTGATTTGATTATTATTTCTCCTAATATATTTTAGAAGAATTATTTTGCTCTGCATTAAGATTTTAGGCAAATCATACTCCGGATTTTTGAAGAATTCAAATCAAGATCAATTTAGAGTTTATTATAATTGAAGCCTGTATTTTGTATTTTATCAAGTCTAAGAGAGTGTGATTGTAATTGAGTAACTGAGCACATACATAATGAGGGAGTGTTTAAAATTCATATTTTTAAACTGATCGTACTGTACGATATCACTTCATTTAGGGCTATCTAGTTAGTTTTCTCCCTGATGAGCAGTTGAACGAATAGAAAATGAATTTTTTTGTCTAAGTATGGATCTAATAGGATGATCTAAGTTCACACATGCTTTCATAAGTATGAATGTCTCAGGTTCCAAGTTTGCTAAAAATAATTTTTTAAAGTATGGATCATTCTATACGAACCCAGTTGGTACATGCTTTTACGAGTATGAACAACTCAGGTTCTAGGTAGAGAAAAAATATTTTTTTATATATGGATCATACTGTATGAACCCAGTTCATACATGCTTTCATGAGTACTATCTTCTCCGGTTCCAGGGAGCATAAAAATAATATTTCTAGGTATTGATGATACAGTATGATCCCAGTTCATACATGCATTCATGAGTACGATCTTCTCGGGTTTCAGGTACGATAAAATAATTTTTCTATGTATGCATCATACTGTACGAACCCAATTAGTATATGCCTTCTAGAGTACAAAAATGTGAGGTCCCATTTCATCATGAATTTTTAATACAAATGAATTTTAAAATTTTCTAACTGTTCCTCCCAGACGAACTTGGTTTGTACTGGACGATGATCACGGATGAAATGATTTTGTACTGATTCATAATAGGTTTGTATGCAATAGTATTTGAACTATTCATTCATATGAAATGCGAACATACTATATGATCGTGTACGCTCAAAATTGAAAAATTCAATTTTCTAGACAGTTTTTCATGTCTTTTATATAAAAGGCCCATTAAGAACTGATGTAAAAAATCTTTACTTCATGATTTTTTAAGGGTAATTGAAGGAGAGAGTGTGATATAGTGTTTGAGAGAGATTTCTTTCTAGTGGAGTAAGAGGGGTTCACAAGGTTACTCAAAGGTAAGGATCTCTGTGTGATTTGTGTTTTTCACTCTTCCTCTTATCTTCCCAGATTATTTGTGAGAAGATCTTTGATGAAGATCTGGTTCTCTACTGACAGTTGGAGAGTGTGAACAACCAATAATTCTCTACGGATACTTAGATGGTGTGAAAGGACGATGGTTCTCTGCGAACACTTGGAGAGTGTGAACAACTGAAGGTACTCTGCCTACACTTGGAGGGCGTAAAAGGATGAAGGTTCTCTGCCTAAACTTTGAAGGTGTGAAAGGATGATGATTCTCTTTCGCACTGGGGATTGGTGGAAGAGAGTTTTGTAAAGGCTTCTCCACCTTGATGTGGGGGAAAAAGGAGAGTCACTTTTGGTAATAGTGCAATACTTGAAGAGGGGGTCTTCAAGGAGTGGATGTAGGTCGTGTTTGATCGAACCACTATAAATCTTTATGTCGTTTAAATTCTTGCTGCTTACTTACTGCAATTTTTATTTCATGGTTAAAAAAATTTCTTTTGAACAATAACTTCAATTAACTTGCTACGAATTGTTAACTGGTTTCAAATTTTAAAATCCAATGGAATTTTTAAAATTATGAATTCACCCCTTCTCTTGATTAGCCTTTGGACATAAGCTTAGATTTAACAATCTATTCAAGATCGTCTAGTATGTTGGTCCAATATTTTATTGGTGTAACAACAAATCAGGAGCTAATTGGATTCTTTAAAGAATGGATAGATGTTTTATGAATTCTGCTGCACTTAACTCTTCACATAGAATAAGGGTTAAGCACCTAGCTCATGTAGCTTCCGAACATTATCCAATACTCTTAAATCTATTGGTATTATATCCTTTAATTAAAAGAGTATTCAGATTTGAAGATAGATGGGCTTCCAACAACGCCTCAGCTGCCGTGGTAAGAGGAATTTGGATGAGAATTCTACGGGCAGCATATATCATATCCTGAATTCCAAAATAAAATATTCTTTGAAGACATTGTTTTATTGGAGCAAAGCTAAATATAAAAGCCAATTTCAACTAAAGGAATCCTTATTGAAAGAAATTGAGGAGCTACAAACCAAAGAAGCTAATGAGAGTAGGCTTTCGGAGGAAGAAAATTGGTTCTTAAAGTGAAGTTTGATGAACTCAATTCAACTCTAGCTTTGCTGGATACATGGTGGAGAAAAAGGGCCAAGGTCAAGTGGATATTGGAGGGAGAATGTAACTCAATTTTTTTCCAATCTTATGCTTCAACAAGAAAGAATTTTGATTTCATAGTCAAAATCAATGATGACAATGGAGATATAATGGAAGATCAACATCAAATTGAAGAGGTATGGGTTTGGTTTTTAAAGAAAAAAGGAAAGATAGAATTTGCCATCTTAAAAGTTGGCCAAAACTGCAGAGTAGTTTAAATGAAGATGATGTAAATTTGTTAAACAAAGCATTCTCCATTGAAGAAGTGGAAGAGGTAATCAAGCAATTTGGTAATTACACTGCTCCAAGTAATGATGGTATCACCTACTCTTTTATTAAATAATATTGGGACATCATTAAAACGGATTTCTGGAATGGTGTGAAACTAGCTCTTAAAAGATTAGTAGTAGATGATTTCAATTTTATTGTTGAAAAATCATTGAAGATGATTAATATTTGGGGAGAAAAGTAGATTTCTTTGGCCAAAAAAATCATGCTTGTCAAAACTATTTTGGTTTCATACACTACATTTCATTGCACCAATTCATTGATTCACAAAAGTATTCTTGATGAAGTTGATAAAATTTCTAGAAAATTTATTTGTAACAAAGCAAATGGAAGTCATGGAATTCACTATGTGAATTGGAATGTAATGCGTTTGCCTTTAAAATGGGGAGTTAGAGCTCCACATTCTTGTTCTAACAAGGTTGGACGTTTAAGAGCTAAGATTTCTTAGAAGTATGTTCAAGAAGAAGATTCATTGCTTCACAAGGTGTTCTATCCAAAATATGGAGAGCTGTTTGGGGATGGTGTGGTAAAGAAAGGTGGTTTTAATGCTTGGAAAATAATCTCTATTGGAGGTAATTCTTTAAATCCAATCACGAGGTGGACAATTGTGAATGGAAGTCAAATGATGTACTAAATAACGTTTGGGTATTGGAAAAAATGTCTAAGCAAATGTACTAACTTTTTTTACACAGGATCTCAGTAAGTCCTTGGTAGACAAACTCATTATAAATGGTGGCTGGGATGTGGAACAAATTAACAAATATATGGGTTTAAAACTTGCTAACCTGATATTCCAAATACAAATTGAACTTGAAATGGGGAAAGATAGATTGGAATTTATTTGGAAAAAATTTGGAAATTCCATATCTTCCCTTGTGTTCAAATTCTCTGCTCAGCAATTGATCCCAGTTTCGTTTTGGAGTTGGGTTAGAAAGATCAAGCTGAATCCACTTGTGGAATTTTTATGAAAGAGAATTTTTTACAATGCTCTTCCTACCTATCAATTTTTATCATATAGGATATTGCAAAGGGATATTGGCTATCCTAGGAATTGCAATGACGAAGAAAATATTGAGCATGTTGCAATTAAGTGCAAAAAACTACTTGATGCACTACAATACATTATTAAATGGAGTTTTTACATTCTAGCTTTTACATCTCTTCCCGAATATTGCAATTGGTTATCAAAATAGAATTTTTTCCTAGCAAATTTATATGGAAACATGGTATTCTTCTCTTTGAAATCTAGAAACAACTTGATTCATAAAGGATTTGAGGATAGCTCATTGGCAATTACTGCTAATGCCGTTAGCTATGTTTCAATTTATGTTCATGGTGCTTACAGGAACTCGGGTATATGGGGTGCTAACCAGCCGTCTACACTGTCTAATTTGTATTGGCACCCTCCTCTACCCGATTGGATTAAGGTTAATGTTGATGCGTCATTACTTCCATCTTACAAAGCTAGAGTATGAGGTGTATTTCATGACCATAATGGTAGATTTATTTTGGCCTTTGGGAGATCTTTTATTCATTGGGATGTTTCATCTTTAGAGTTTTTTGCTACTCATGCTTTTAAAGAAGTGATCAAAGATTGGATGTATAAATATAAGGGAATTATCATAGTAGGGGGTAATGCTAATATTATCAAGTTTCATTAAGAGGTTAGATCAAGTGGTAATTTGAACTTTGAAGCTCGTCATTTTATCAAATCTTTTTGATCAAGTAATTTTCAATTATATAGATAGAAGTGGTAATAAGTTAGCATACTTATGTGCTAACTATGCGCTTTTTAGCTATTTTATTTGGGATGATATTAGTGTGAATAAGGTTCCTCCATTTATGACTTTGTTAAAGGAGGAGTCTAATGTTCTTAGTTTGTAGTTTTTTTTTTTATTACTTAATGCAATTTGCTACTTTTTCTTCAAAAAAAAAGTAGAAAGCACATTAAACAAGTTGTCAAATTATAACAAAACATTCATGTCAATCTGGCCCTGAATGAACACATAATTCATATTCTCAATATAATAATAACATTTACATTTGGAGATGATGCAAACACCATTACATAATAAAAAAAAAATCCAAAGGCAAGTAACTTTGCAAAATCCTCCATAATAGAAAAGAGCAAGAGAGAGGAGAGCTAGCATGCCAGAAGGCTAAATAAAGATAATCTTCATGAAGCTTTTACCTAATAGAGTTCTATACCAGCTTAATAGCAAACTCACCCTCAATAGAAAGATTAAAATAAATGCAATCCGCATTGTCTAAATGAATGAAAATATTGAGAATTCGCTTGTTAATAAAATCAGGCACAAAATTAGTATGTAAATCAATATTCCATCTCCCATTAATAATAAAATACATGACTTTGCAAGAAAAAGTGGAGTGAGTGTGTATGATATTGTCAATAGAAAAATTACCCAACCATTTATCTTGCAAAAATAAAATTGTTGCAAGCTCCCATGCCCCATTGAATAAACTCTTCAGCTAACCACTTAATATTTCTTAATCCTTTCAAGTTAAAAAATTTCCTTATTTGAAAGCATAATTCAGAGGATGTTTCCAGAAATAATATTAGAAACCATGAACTTGGACCACAAACTTTTCTTAGCTCTAAAGGAAAACCACAACTTATGAGAATAGGTATTGGTCATATCCATGAAAGTTTTAAAACCTAATCTTCCCTCATCAATAGCCCATAAACAACTATTCTAGGAGCCCCATAAAATATCACGTTTATCACATTTGGTGCCCCAAAGGAATTTTTAAATCTAATCAACATTATACTACAGACATTTAAAGTAGGACAAACAATATGAAGAAAATAATTAGGAATG
Organism: Dendrobium catenatum; assembly: GCF_001605985.2. Taxonomy (NCBI): domain Eukaryota; kingdom Viridiplantae; phylum Streptophyta; class Magnoliopsida; order Asparagales; family Orchidaceae; genus Dendrobium; species Dendrobium catenatum. The sequence goes on along the minus strand of NW_021319484.1, from coordinate 594,044 downwards.
GAACAAAGAACACGTTTAATAAGAACAAGCCTGCCAGCATAAGAAAAGAAATTAAAAACCCAAGAAGAATGTTCCTTGTGGATAGTAGTAAAAATGTCATCAAATAAATGAGAATGTTTCTTAATATTGCAAAGAGGAGTACCCAAATATTTCAATGATAAATTTCTTTTTTTAATCCAAATTTTCTATGAATACTAGTAACTCGCATGGGAGATATAGATTTGGCAAGAATAAAGCAACTCTTTAAATGGTTAAAAATCTGGCCACTAGCATGCTGGAACTTGTTAAGAAATTTGAACATAATATAAATCATTTTAATAGAACCATTAGAGAAAGTAATAAAATCATTTCAAAGATCAAATGGGTAATACAAAAGCCCCTAGCTATTCTAAATTGCATATTAGGATGAATCCTAAAGAGATTATTAATACCAGGTAACAAAACTTTTACAACAATAATGAAAAAGAGCAAGAGATAAGGATCCCTTGTTTTAGAAAATAAAAAGAAATATCCATGGGACATACCATTAATAATAATAGAAAAGAAATAACTGTCAATGCTATTCTTAATCAAATTAATGAGATGTGTACAAAAACTACAAAACTTTAAAATATTATAAAGAAATTCCCAGTTAGGATTGCCATAAGTTTGATTAATATCAACTTTAAAAATTATATTTCCACCCATAATCTTAGCTGCAAATCATAAACTACTTCTTGGGCGAGTAAAACATTGTCAAATACAGATCTACCTATAAGAAAGCATGTTTCTTCCAAAAAAATAATATTAGGAGGAATCAAAGAAAGCCTCCCCATAAAATTTTTGGCAATAATATTATTAAAAGAAGTATATAAATTGATGGTATAATAGTCTTTCCAATAATTATTGGCACTAGATTTAGGAATTAAAGCTATAAAAGTATAAGTAAAAAATTTAAGTAAAGGATTTCCCACAAAGAAATCCACAATGGTGTTAACAAGGTCTTCTTCAATAATTTCCCAGATATCTGAGAGAAGTTAGTAGTGAATCCATTAAGGCCAGCGATTGAATTAGAGTTCATATCTTTCAAAGTCTCCCAAATTTCCTTCTCAAAAGGAGTCTTAGTCAACAATAAGTTATCCTCTAAAGTAATAAGATAATAATTAAATGAGAAATCAATGTTAAAATTATGACAAAAATCTTTTTTGAAAGCTTTCTCAAAGTACTGAATACCTGAAGCAGAAATAAAATCAGGGTTTTCAATAACATTACCATCAGGGGAATTGATCTTATGAATGTGCCTACTCACTTTATTGTGGTTTGCAATGTTATGAAAAGGTAGTATTGTGATCACTTTCCACAATAAATTACGATGAAACTTTTTACCTCCAATAAGCTTCTTCTTTTTCCTGAAGTTTGAAAAAAGTAGCCATATTTTCATTGGGAATGGACAAATTCTCAAAAGAAAAATCCTTCATAAAAGCCATATCAATATTTTCAACATCTTTTTCATCAATCAAATTACTATTAAATATATTCTTAAAAATGCATTTATTGCATAAGGAAAACTTTAGTTTAGGTCTTTTAAGTTTAAACCATAGCTGAGTCATACCAAAAAGATTATAAGAAGGGAAAAGTGGAGCTTTTGAGTTACTTTGAAGAATATTTAAAAAAAAAATCATCAAGAAGCCACATATTTTGGAAACTACATGGTTGAAAAGTATTTCTACTATTCCTAATAATACTTAACAACAAACGAGAATGGTAAGACAAAGTTGTGGTTAAATGATCTATATGACTTGATTGAAAAGAAGAAATCCAATAATCATTAAAAAGAATGTGAACTATTTTTTTTTTCACATAATACCCTTATTCCAAGTGAAAACATTGCCAGAAAAAATATTATCATAAAAGTTATAATTCATAATCATATCACTAAAGTCCTCCATAGCATGATAATTCGGAGGATTACCTCCTACCCTTTTAATACAATTAGTAACACAGTTAAAATCCCCACTAACTAAACAAGGAGAATTAACAAAAGAGGAGAAAATAGTATGTCGCTACCAAATAGTTTTCCTTCCTAATCTAGAGCAAGAAGCATTAACAATTGAAGCATAACATGAGACTCGATTAAAAGTAATATTAGTATGAATCGACTGTGGAAAATCTATGATAATATCTAAAAAAATAAAGTGTTTATAAAAAATCCAATTTTTATTAGTACAGTTTCCAAAAGATAATTCGAACCCCTACTTATTGCAAACAAAATCTAATTTAACAGCATAAACTAAAGGCTCAATTAAAATAAGAAGGTTAATATCATAAATCATTCATAAATTCTTAACTTTATCCTTTGAAAGAGAACCACCAACATACCCTATTATAGCACTTGAGTGTTTTAACCATTAAAAGATGGGTTAAAAACATTAGTGACTCTTGGGGTGATGTTAGATGTATTCATGTTGTTATTACCCTTATTTTTTGAAAATTAAATATAATCTACCTAATTAATGTTTGCCTTACCATTAGGAGATGGCATACAATTAATATTGGAACTCATAAGACCTTCCATAGGAGAGAAAGTTTCATGCGATGTAATTTCCCATTCCTCCTTATCATCAAACTTATCTCCATTGGTCATCTTATTATTTTTAAAAGTATGATCGGATCCACTTTCACACTTATCTCAAGTAACTTAATTTAAAGCATAACCATGTCGATCTTTTCTTAACATTGTGAACAATCTTCCTCACTCATATTATTGTCCTCCTTTCATTGATTAACCAAGGAACTAATAATAATTTTATTTTAATCATCACCAACTTTCTCCCCCACACCCTTTTCACCGAAATCCACAAAAGCTTGTTCCTCAATATTATTCAAAGTATCAATAATGTATTGACCATCTTTGTAATCTTTATATAAGATATGTTTACGCCCTATGGAATTATCTAAAGGGTCATTCACTATGTCAATCCCAGAAGCTTTTTGTTCCTGCAAAATTATGTTTTCATCCTTTTCCTTAAAAGTAATATAACCTCCAGGCACCCCATATTCTCCATTAATCTGTCCAACCAATGTTTTTGAGGCCATATTATTCTTTTTATGTTGAGGATGGGAAACAAAACAATCATTTATCGAATGTCAATGAACTTTATAATGCATATAGAAATACTGAACATTTTCAAACTCAACTTTCTGTAAAAACCCAAAATTTTTATAACCAGGCAAAATCACTTTTAGATGCTTCTTTGTGATGTCCAATTCCACAAGAATTTGAGCCATCGAAGGCCTCGCTAGAGAGGCAGTGGCTTGATATATTTGAAGAAATCTACCAAAAATTGATCCCATAGTATGAAGAAAATGAGAATTTAAAAAATGCAAATGTAAATTATGAAGGGAGATCCAAATAAGAACAATGGGTGATTCATCTTTGACATCAAAAGGTGTCAATTTTAATAATATCATTTGGAAGTTTAGAGTATATTATGTTCTCCTTGTAAAAACACTATTTTATCTAGCATCAATTAACAAGTAAATTGATAGAAAAATCTCCAACTAATTTCAACTTCCTAAAAAAAAAAGAAATGTATCAAGATTTGTTCATTGGAACAAAAATTTTCCAACAAGAGTGAACTGAAAAGGGCTAGCCAGTTTGAGAATATCATCATAATACATTAAAAAAAGTAGAAAAACCTTTTACCATCAATTTGTGAAGGAGAAGATAGGATCCTTTGAAGAGGAATATCTGTAATAATATAAAAAAACATAGAAAGATTTATTTTCACATCCATTGTTACTGAAAGACCTTTCAAAGACAATCAAATTCGAAGGAGGAATGCCCCAAGGGTCCATAGCTGATGATGATGGATCAGCCGCCCTAAACATAAAGCAAAATAACCTATGTCCAATTGAACTTAGGAGAGGAATAAAAGCAAGATAAATACAGATCAAAGAAATATTGAAAAATAAAAAAGATCGCTAATCTACAGTAGAAACCACGAGAGCAAACAGTAGTAATTAGAATCTCCCCAAAATCGTTAGCAAAAGAAAGAGCCATTATGCTTCATTAGAATGACATCATAGGTAAATTATGTAATGCAAACAAGGGTTTACTAATTGACATACCAAAAAAACTCCAAATCACTTGAAATATAAACTATACATTAATTAAAACTCAAGGTTCAAAATCTATGAAGTTCGAAGCCATCAAGGCATTCCTTTTGTTTGAAATCAATCACCAAGGTATACACATCTATACATTTAGAAATTAAGTTTTAGCCTATATAGAAAAGGGTGGGTTAAAAAAAGTCGCATTCTAACCCTTATACAATACATTAATAAGCCACAAATATTAAACCTTAATACTTTATGGATTAATATTTAGAGTAATTTCAACTCCAAGATTATATAATGGACATAGAAACTAAAATTCTCAATTAAAGCACTTAGAGAATTAAAATGTCCATGAAAATTTTTTAACATGTTAGTGATAATTGTAAGAATGTATTATTTACATACTATCTCAAGTTGACTTTTATTTAAAAATGAAATTTATAAATTCCCGAATGAGCATTTAAAAAATTACTTTCAAAATAATAAAATTTTATATTAGGACCATAGGTCTTTTAAAATACTCCTAAATAGAAATTCATAGAGCCTAGATTCACTCAATTTGGACAAGTGTGTGATACGTTATAAATTTTTGATGTTTAAATGGTATCTCTATATTTTAATTTCATTTCATTACACAATCAACCAGCAGTATCCATTTTGCAGTTTCCTATTAGATAAGTAATCATTGGCTAGATGATGGGGCAAGCACTTTTTTAGTAGCCACCAAATCTATGATTAATGATTCAAATTTAAAAGCCTAACATTATTGGATCAAAGTATAAAACATGGTTTGATGAACTCGGCATCGTGTATTGAAAGGAAAGACTAACTTTTTTCTTGAACATTCTATTGCAAATATAAGACATATGGAAAGATAAGTTTGATCTGAGAATTATGATTGAACAATTTGCATGAAATTAAATCCCATAGCATCACTAGAGTATAAACATTTAATCTATTTGTTAGATCCCATTAGATTAAAGGTTCTCTTCAAACAAGAGTGACACCAATGAGTTTTATTCTCCAATTTGAGTTATAACCTAATAGAAGATTCAATTTTGTTTTATATTCATTGTGTTGTATTCATCTCACCCAAAGGAATACTTCTCCTTTAGTTTATAGGACTATAATTGAATTAAGAGTTTGTTGATGTTTGGTTGGGATTGGTTTTATAGAGCTCACTCAAATTCACTAAAAAACCCCAAGGGGTTTTAATATTTAGTCATTATAATTTTTAAATAAATAAGGTCCATCTCAAAAATAAAAAATTGTATAATGTAAAAATTCCCTCTTTTTATTTAGGATTTATATCATAAGGAAGTTTTCCGCTAATAATAAAATTATCAATATCTGCATACCAAGGTGAATTGTTTGCATGAAGTACAAAAAATTATTCATCAAAAAAGTTTGCATTAATCTCATCTTCATTTAATGTATACTTTTCAATAGAATGTCTGGAATAACGATAAAAAATTTGATTTTTAGGACACTTTTTTTGTCAAAACTTTTTACATCAAATTCTTCTAATAGAAGAAATAATTGCACCAAAACTCTATTTCAAAATGGTCACAAGTTATTTCAATTTTTGTGTCAAGGCATAATGCAATAGAAACCATGTGATAGCACCACAACATCAAAATGGTAAACTTTGCAGCGCCATGTTTACTTCTTTAAGAACTGTAAAGTCACAACCTATCACGCCTCAGTTTCAAAAGTATCATATGAATTCCATAATATTTTAAAGTAAGTCCTTGGTGTAGCAGTTGTAACTTCCAAAGGACACAATCTATCAGCAAAATGATGTGACTATTCACTAAGTAACTAGTCCACAATAGAAAGCAATGAGGTAGAAAAAAAATAGTAGTGCAGTGGTGTTAGCTCATGTTCTCGGCATAATAGTGTCGATATTTCAAGAAATGTGATGCTTGTTGCCTATTTTATATTTTCTTATAAAAAAATTATTATGTTATATTTATAAGGGAGTTTAGTCAGTCGTATAATTTTAGAATTTTCTGAAGTACTTTTTTAGATCTCACTTAACGTCAAACCTAAGTGTTACTAGGGAAGTACTATATATAATCATTAGAGTGTGAAGTTAGTATTTGTTTAAGAAATTTTGTACGTTATGGAAGAAGGAGTGTATAGGAGATACATTGTTCCTTCTTATTGATATAATTCTCTCATATTTTCATTCTTTTTATAATTTTAGTTTGTTTTTTTTTTTTTTGCTTCCATATTTGGCTAATTCTTTAGTTTAGGATTTATGATGTGGAGAACATTTTAAGTATTAATGAAAATTCTTATGGAATAAAGTTAAATGATATGTTCAATATTATCCCACTCTTTACTTAATGAACTAAGTGTTCATATGTGTAGTTCAAATCTATTTTGATGTATCGACTAAGAAATGCATGAATAAATGTAATATTGAAATAATATATAAGCAAACCACGACATAGGATGCAATATATGCAAGATTCTTAAGGAGATAACATAATTGTAGGAGTTCATCAGATATTCTTTTCACCCATATAAGCTCTATAAAGATCTAGGGATGCATATGATTTGAAGTACAATAAAAATAAGAATTTTTATTAGGAAAGATATGAAATTTACATTTATTTTTCAAAAATAGTTTATTTAAATGTTGTATCCATTTTTTTTATTCAAGGATTTAATCTCTAAGATGAATAATTTTATTTTAGAAGGATGATTTTATAATTATAGTAAATAATAATAGTTGATTGTTGAAAAGCATACTTCCTCATGGGTTCGACACTCTACTCTATCCCTTTATTACCATATTAGGTATGTATACTTGTGTATATTAAGTGGGGTTTGTTGTTTTTATGTATCGAAGAAAACCTAAGCAATGTATAAGGGACTTAAAACCTTAAACATTTTTATAATTTAAATTAATCTCTATAGTAACCTCTCATCACGACCCTTAGGGTAACCCTCCTACTTCTTCAGTTACTTCTAAGACTGCTTTTTCGAAGCGGACGGTAATGTTGATAACCCTTAAACATGATTTTTTTGTAATGTTGTTTCAAGCACTTCTTCCTCTAAAGATCCAACTTTTTCATTTATGAAAGCTTTTGTTAATGGCTATCTGACTATTTTTATCTTCGGATGATGATATATTGAAACTTTCCTCTCCTTATAAGTTTACTTAAGTTGGAAATTCTCCATCTTTTTTTGAGAGAAGAAATTAAAATGCATTAATAAAAGAAATCTATTACAAACTAGAACCATAAACTGATTCATCCTTTAACAATTGATTAAAGATAAGAGGAATCTTATTCGTAGCTAGGTTTTCCCATTAAAAATTGCTAAAGAGGGGATAATTAGCACATAAGTTGGCTAACTTATTACATCCTCTATTTACCCAATTAAAAACAACAAAATTTAATTATTTTAAGAAAGTAATATCATCATTCCAATTACCACTCAGCTCTTCAAAAAAATCTGATTATGTTGTGGTTATCTCCTTTGTAACCAACCATCCAATCTTTTTTGATATATTTTAGCATTTGCACCACCAAAAGCTCTAGAACTAAAATGCAACAATGAAAACAAGTGTGTCCATATGCTAGAAGAAATCTTCCTCAATAATCTCAGATTACACCTCCTACTCCTACTTTATAAGACTTTGACAATGATGCATACACATTAATTTTTATCCACTCAGAAGGAGGGGGGTACCAATAATTCAATGGTCTATTTGACTGATTAATACCCAAGTGGCCAAATTTTTTGCTATCTCCCATAAAAGATATAGAAGTATAGCTAACCAAATTAATTACAATCATCATAGCACTATCATCTTTCCCTCCATGAAAAAATTTTTTTCTTGCTTGCCAAGAGAGGTTTATTGAATTTCAATGGGTATTAATAATGAATCTTTGATTATCTACACATTATTCCATCAAATTCCAACATTCATAAAATGAATCAAAAATAGGGAACCCAAGTCCCCATTTGTTGAGATAATTCAAGAACTCAACCAGCTTTACACATTTGACCGTGACATGGTCTATGTCTTCCCTAGCATTGTAACCTCTTGGACATCCAAACACATCCTATATTCTTCTTGATAAAGGAAATGGAATGTAGGAATATCATTATTAAAAATGCGCCACAAGAAAACTTCTACTCGAGGTCTCAACTTAGCTTTCTTAAAACATTCCCAATATAAGCATGACTCATCTCCTTTGATTGTAGCTTTATAAACAATAGCAGAAATGGACAAACTAAATTTAAATTGAATAAGTTCCAAATTATCTTCAACCTAGATTGGGATTTTAAATATTAAGCTAACAAGACCTTCTCCAAAGAAAACTTTTAGTTCCTCTACATTTCATCTTCCATCCATAATAAGCTTATCCACCATCATATCAATTTTTTCAGGATTATCCATAAATGTCGGCCATTTGTTTTGACTCTTGTTTAATATCCAAATATCATTGTAAACTCGAATAGTGCACCCAGCACCAATCTTCCCCCTAACCAACTTTTTTAAAAATTCCAAACCATAGGAAATGAATTTATAAGAGGAATTCCCTTTCATTCCACCAATTTCTCCACTATGAATACCATATTTGTCTCCAAGCATTTTGAACAGTAATGAATCTTTATTCTGAATTAATTTCTAGGCCAACATAGCTCTCAAAGGTCCAACTATTTCCAAGCATGAATGAAGGCCCCGCCCTCCCCAACTATCAGGTTTATAGAGGTTGCTCAAACTCACATAATGGAGGCCAAGTTTGCCATCCTTCTTATTCCAAATGAACAATCTACAAATTTTATCCAATTCCTTCAGCACACTTTTTTGAACAAGAGCTAGTGTGCAATAGAAAATCGTAATAGATATGAATATAGATTTGATAAGAGAGAATTTTTTAGCAATGATAAGAGTTTGGATCCCCAATGGTGAACTAACATCATAGCCTTCTCAATAATAAAATGAAAGTCTTCCTCCACTAATCTCCTTAACACCTCCTTTATCCCAAGATATTTGAATTCCTTCACCACCTTGAAGCCCATAATTCTGTCAATATATATTCTCTTCTTCTTCTTCACAAGTTTCCCAAAAGAATGGAAGATTTTCCTGCATTAAACGTTTGACATGTCCAGCCACAAAAATCAGATAAAATGTTTTTGATTTTCTTCACATCTTTGATCTTTGCTTCAGAGAAGATTAGGATGTCATCTGCAAAAAAGAAGATGAGAAATTTTAGGTCCATTTGACACAATTTGAATCCCCAAAGAACTTTCCTTTTGTTTGAACACAATAGATAGAAGTTGAGAGAAATGAATGATAAGATATGGTGATAATTGACATCCTTATCGAAATCCATTCCTTACATTAATCCATCATGAAAGTGTTCCATTGATCATTAATAAAAATTTTGGATCACTAACACACTCCATAATACAACTAGAAAATCTCTGAGAAAATCCAAAAAGCTCCGAAAGTTACCTTAAAGTCTTCCAGTATATGTTATCATAAGCTTGTTCCATGTCAATTTTAATAGTATCTTTGCTATCACCTTAAAGATAGTCTTGTAAAGACAAATTGGTCTAAAGTGGGTCGGACTAGATGGACTTTCAACTTTAGGAGTTAGAACTATTAAAGTTTATTTACATCCCTCATTCATCAATCCCAAATTAAAGAATAAATTTATTGCATTCCATAAATCATTTTTGATAATGCTCTAATAATTTTTCAAAAAAGAATAGGATATACCATCATTTCCTAGTGAGCTGATCCCTCAGACTTGAAGAACCACTGCTTCCACTTCCTCCATAGCTCCTTATTAAAACACCACTTATCATTATCATCAAGAGAACAAAAAGGATTCTGCCATCTATCAAAATTACAGTTTCTAACCTTCCATTTATCTTTAAAAGATTGAAAAAAAATCTCTGCAATTTGGTTTTGATCTTAAATGTCAATCCTATTCCCATCCTTGATTTTGTAAATCTCATTTGAATTTCTTCTAGCTGATGCAAAGGAGTGAAAAATTTTCAAATTAGTGTCACCATTAGATAGCCATTTTACCTTTGATCTTTGCTTACACCAGGTGCTTAATCGTACCAAAACTGAATTCAGTTCATTCACTTTAGATTTAAGGATCCAACTATCCTCCTTCGAAAGCCACCCGACCTCAGCTTCTTTTAATTGTTACTCCATTTTACTCCCCTTCATATCTTCCTTTTGAACCATATAGTTCTTATGCTTTGCTCTACTCCAATAAAATAAAGTTTTTAAGGGTCTTTTAAACTTTTTATTCAGCAATTTGTCATAATCACCCAATATTTTTATTCTCCAAGCTGATTTTATAATAGCTTCAGATGCTGGATAGGATGCCCATACCTCTTCCTACCTGAAGATCCTCTCTGATTTGAATTTATGCTCCAAGAAATTTAATGAAATAGGACTATAATCTGTGCCACTTTAGCATGATGCCTCACCACAATCTGATTAGAAGAATTCAATGGATTTACATTTAAAAAGCATATATCTAATCTTTCTAGGATATGAGAACTCCCAACCTTTTTGTTTCACCTTGTAAATTTAGGCCTAATTAAAAAAAATCTCATGGAGATCATTATTCATAATGAAGGATTTCAATTCTTTATATTCTTGAGTGAATCAAAATATCTCCCCCCCCCCCCCCCCTCCCCCTGTTTATCTTCTTTAGACAACAAACAATTAAAATCCCCTTCTGCTACCATAGTGGTAGCATTGGTATAAAAATCTTCCAATTTCTCCCAAAGGAATCTACTATGAACCACCTCCTTACTACCATAAATTGTAGCAATCCTCCAAACTCCTTTATTTATAATCATTAGATCCCCTATCACTCACCTGTTGAGAATATTCCATAATAGAAATGGAAGAAATTTTACTTTGCCAAAGGATTAAAATTCCTCCAGACATTCCTTTTGAAGGTACTTAAAAAAAATCCCAACTATCCCCAATTGGATTATTAACATCCTCCCTGCTAAAATGTGAAATTTTTGTCTCAAGAAGTCCCACAAAAAAAAAACATCATTATATTTTATTACCTCTTTATGATATAGAGAATCTTGTTTCTTTCTTGCTCCTCTACAATTCCAAAACATAATTGAAGTCAATTTAGAATCAAAGGGGAATGGATTCCCACCCTTTCATTACTCTCTCAATCTTTTTTTCTACTTTTTGACAATAATTTGATAGGTCCAAGACTTTTAAGCTCTTTAGCTAATTTGACTTTAGTATTTGCTAAACTTTCTTCCTATTTCCCTTCAATAATTATAACTTCAGGATTCCAAAGTATTGGCGAACGAAGTCCTTCCAAATTTTTAGTTTTGTTAGTAATAACTTCTTCAACCTCCCTTGATTCCATAGGATCATCACTTCTAACTTCAATATATGGGATCAACTCTCCTTCCTCCAACAATTAAGATAATAAAAAATTTATTCACACCTATTTGGGAAGTCATTGTATCAATAATACCGACAATATCCTTTTCTAAGATATTATCAATTTGATTAGAACCATGTGATTTATCCTCCTTGGATGTAATACCAACTTGAATAGTAACAGGATTGACATTTTCAAAAGAATCCTTATTCTTATCAACAATAGGTTTTGGCACATATTCCTTCAGAAAAGATTTTTTTTGAATGCCAGAATTTCTTTGGTTGAATAACTTCTTTCTCCCATAATTACCATGTATCCAAGGCCCATAAGTAGAGTCAAACTCCTTAGAAGTTTCTCCCCCTTCTCCTTTGGAACTTGTAAATGGGATATTACCATCATGGAATGTCTTCTTCTCACCATTATTAGTAGATTTAAACCCTTCATGACTTGTTCCTAGATCCACCTCTGAACATATACTTTTGGAATGTCCAATTCTACCATAATTAAAAAAAATATTAGGAACTCTCTTATACTCAATTCTTTAATAAAACTTTCACTGAACTCCCTTGCACCCAGACCCCAGAGGCAATTTGTTCCTAAGTTAAATATGGACACAAATTCTTACAAACTCTCTCCTTCCCCATTAAAACATATTATCATCAATTAAATAATGCTTGACAACTTTCGAAGCAATCCTACATACATTGATATCATCCCTGCATTACAACGACAAACTAGGCATTCTAATCAAAATTAGAGTAGTTAAACCCTTTAGTGAATCCGAAGAAAACAAAGGAGATCACTTCTCCACGCCAATTATTTGACCCTTAACATACCATGGTCCATTTGATAAAACAAAATCCAAAGCTTCTTCATCGTCGAAAGAACACAACATCCATCCTTTTCTAATCCATCAAAGTTTAAAATTACCTAGATATGACTTTTGCCTCTTGATTTCTAAATTAAAAACATAAGCAAGAATGTTATCTCAAAAAACTTTGATAACCAGAGCATTTTGAAGCTTTTTTTGTATTCTCCAAATAATTTTTCTCATATAATTTGATAGCCTCCCCATCTTCCATTAGGCAGTTTCTAATTTCCAAATCAATAACTCTCCCATTAGATTTCTTGTGCCAAACATTTGCCAAGCCAATACATTCAATTCTATTATCCTTTAAACCTTTAGTTTTTTCTTCCAGTTGCTTGCATAAATCAGGTTCACTAAAATTGCTTTGGAAAACTACCTCCAGATCATCAATTACTTTATTTTTACTAATTTCATTAGAAACCATTGGAGGAATAAATTTCAGATCTTCATCAATAACACCTCCTTTATTTCAGACTTCCACTGCCTTCTCGAAGGTTTTATCATTAAACAATCAAGTCCCCATAACCTCTTCTTTTTGTAAAGAAAGCGAAGCAGATATGAAGCATATGTTCATGACCTCATTCTAATTGAGCAATTTGAATTCATCTCCAAAAATACGTTCTTTCCTTTCCAAATATCTTGAATAACCCTCGTAGTTTTTAACAGTCCACCTTCATTTATCGTTAGAGGTTTACCTTTGTTGACATTTAAACGAACACCATATGATATTGAATCTCCGCCCATCAATGAAATTTTGGCAAATGTTGGAGAAGAAGATTTGAAAAATCCTTGTGTATGAATTACATAGCCTCTAGATATTAATTTACGATCGATCCTTGAACCAATCTCAGTCAATGACCGACGATCAGTCGCCATCATCAAAAAATCCAGTCTTCGCCCTAATTTGAAATTTCAAAAATCATGTTTCTTTTTCTAGAATTCTCATAGCTTCTCTCTCTAGAATCCCCGCAGCTCCTAAAATTCTAAAGACTTTGGGAAATAGAAAGTTCTCCATCGGGAGAGCTAATCTTGACACAATTCAAATTTTCTTTGGGAACTTGAAAATTTTAGGTATTTTTTTTATTTGATTGCAAGATCATAGACATATTGCTATATATTTATCAAATGATCTATACTATAATCATGAGTTTGGTAGGAGGTCTTACTATTTCAATAACTTTCAAACGTCTTTATTGAAATGGACTCCTTATTTCAACATTTAAGAAGAATCCCCAATAGTTTTAATTTGGATTTAATTCCCAAATCTTTAAATATATTTTTTACTTCTCATTTTTTTGATGCTTTAAGTTCCATTATTGGTAGGCCTTTACACTTAGAGAAAGCCTCTGCCTCTCGATCAAGGTTGTCCATAGCTTAAATATTGGTTGAATTGGATATCACCAAGAAACATCCCAAAGAGATTTAACTTGGTTTTGAAAAGTCAGAGTACTTGCAAAAAGTGGATTTTAAAAAAGCCACAAATTTTTGTTCTCATTGTAAATTAATGAATGCTTCAAAGAGTTATTGAATTAATGAATGCTTCGTGGTTCACCCGCAAAAAAAAATTAAATTAATTAATAATTATTGCTTTCAAATGCTTCATCATCTATTAATGGTTAAAGCTACTGTGTGGAATATTAGGGGTGTAGGTGGTACTCTTTCCAATGATAATGTTAAGAGATTTTGTAGGATTTATGATATTTATCTACTTGTTCTATTTGAGCCTTTAATTTTTAATGTTTTGTTGGATTATATTCATAGAAAACTTTGGTTTGATTTAGATTTTGGTAATTATACTAATAAATTTTGGATTTTTTGGATGCATTTTATTTATTTAGAGATTATTATGTATTTTCCCCTAACAGTTCACACTAGTGTGTACTTTAATCAATTTTTATGTTATGTTTCTAATGTTTATGCTTCTTGTTCTAAATTAGGTAGGAAGTTGTTGTGGAAACAACTCATTGATTTCTTTTCTTCTATCAATGCCCCTTGGTTAGTAAGGGGGATTTTAATATTGTTACTAATGCTTTTGAAAGGATAGGAGGTAGTACTCCTAATTTTCAAGCGATAGAGGATTTTAATGATATGAGTTTGAATTGCAATCTCTATGACATTGTTTTTTTTCGTAATGTTTATAATTGGAATAAGGGCATTATGTGGAAATGATTATATTGTATTCTCTTTAATGATTAAGGAATTTATACTTATCAAATGACTCATATAGATCATTTAATTGGAACCTTATCTTACCATTCTCCTTAATAGATGATATTTCCGTGAATAGTAGAAATATTTTTCATTCTTTTAGATTTCAAAATATGTAGCTTCCTTATGAAAATTCTTTAAATGTTGTTCAAATTATTTGGCATGCTCCTCTTTTTCCCTTTAATAATATTTTTATAATAGCCAAGTTGTGGTTCAAACTTAAGAGACTTAAACAAAAATTATCTGGGTGGAGCAAATTCATATTTAAGAATACCTTTTCTAATATTATACTTAATGAAAAGATTGTGGTCAATGCTGTTATTATGTATATGTTGTATCCTTCCTATAAAAACTTGTCTGTTCTCAATGCGACTAAAACTACTCTGTTTAAACAACAAGAAAAAGAAGAGGCTTTTTGGAGATAGAAAATTTCTTCTAAATTTCTTGTGGAGGGTGAGCGTGATACCTCTTTCTTTCAAAATATTGCTAATAATAATAAAGTTACTAGAAAGATTCAAAAAACCACATCTCATGATGTAAATGTCATAGTTAACCCTAATTTTATTTTTTCTTTGATTATTTAATACTTTAAAATTCCTTCTTTGAGGATTTTTGTCTTGATTTAAACAATGATTTTCTTTTATTCGTACTCTAATTGTTGATGATGATAATTTGACATTGGTCAAGGTTCCTTCTAAGAAGGAAATTTGGCATTTCATGAATGATATAAACTCCAATTTGGTGGCTTGTCTTGATTATTAAAGCAATATGTTTTTTTTTTTAAAACAAATGGTCTATTATTGAAGAAGATCTTATCAACGTTGTTGTGGATTTCTTTTTGGGAAATATTAATTTTAAATTTTTAACTTTAACTACCACAACCTTAATTCCTAAATCTAATACTGATAAATTTTGGAATGATTATTATCCCATCATTTTAAGCTCTTTTTTCAGTAAACGAGATGCTAAAATAATTTTTAGTAGACTAGTTATATGTTTACCTAAAACTATTTATTTGGAGCAAACATGTTTTTGAATGTTCGTTAGGGATGTTAAGCCCTTAAGAACTCGCCCGAGGCTAACCAAGTGGGGGGGGGGGGGGGGGGATTGGTTTTTGGGGGGGGGGGGGGAATTGGTATTTTTAAAATTTTTCTTTAGGTAAAACAAAAAATTAAAACCAAAACAATTCACCATAAGAGTAGAGGATGCAGAATTTAAATGCGGAAGTAAAAAAAAGAAAGATCACATCGGATATATAGTGGTTCGGTCAAACCTTGACCTATGTCCACTCCTCTGAGGCACCCTCAGAGTATTGTACTAACTAAGCGTCTCTCCTTTAGCTCCAATGGTTAGGCAGAGAAGCCTTTACAACAGGCTCTTTTTCACCAACCTCGGTACGGTAGAGAACCGCTCCTTTTGCTTCCTCCTGAAGCAGGTAGAGAACTCGTAACTTTTGCAGAAGTAGACCTCCCAATAACCTCCCAAGGATGAAGGACGAAGAATGGAGATGATGACTTGGAACCCTGCTTGGAGCAACCTTTACGAACCCTCTCATAAACTCCCCCTCACAAGTTCCTCTCTCTCTCTATCTCTCCCCCTCTCCCAAGGCTCTCTCGGGTCAAGACAGCAGCACTAAAGGTCTTAAGCATGAGAAAATTTGGGTCATTTAAATAGACTTTTAAGAACCAAAATTATCGTCCAGACCGATATTTATATAGACCTGTATGATCAGTATAAATTAAGCTCAATCAGCAGGGATGATTTGGGATGATCAGAAGAAAATTTGTTATATCGTCCAGGTTAATACCATATCGTCCTGGCCGATTAGTTCAAATCTGAGAAAAATCATCCTGAACATCGCCCTGAATAGATTATGGCTGATGTCAATCATCCAATACATCATCCTAGTCGATTCTA
Source organism: Dendrobium catenatum (assembly GCF_001605985.2). Classification (NCBI taxonomy): domain Eukaryota; kingdom Viridiplantae; phylum Streptophyta; class Magnoliopsida; order Asparagales; family Orchidaceae; genus Dendrobium; species Dendrobium catenatum. The sequence goes on along the minus strand of NW_021319484.1, from coordinate 577,541 downwards.
TGATCAGCCTGGCCGATGTGATCATATCAATAAGCCTTAATTTCTTTCCATAATCACCAGATTAATTTAGGCATAATTATGCTGCATCGTCTAGGCCGATGCTGAGATCTTCCTAGATGATTTCCTAAAATAAAGAATACCTAAGTTGATCATGGCGGCTGATTCTTTCTTAACTAAGCCTATCGTCTTGGCTGATATAGGGATCGTCCAGGATGATCTTGCGTAATGACAGTTGCCTTGATGAGATGCCTTAATTAGGGTTTCTTTTTTTAGTCTGATTTTCCTGGCCGATATTATCATCGTCAAGGTTGATATTCTCACAATAGAAAATAATAGAGAAACCCTCAAATGTTTGTGTGTGCAAGATTACTTAGCATCAGGAACCACTTTTATAATTGACTCAAGAAAGGAAAAAATATAGACTGGCTCAGCCTAAATCTATTCAATCATGAGCTGGTCTTGAGTTGTGTTCGATCTTGTGGACCTAAAAAGTTAGTAGGCAAGGCAGTTATAAAAAAACATGAATATTTGCTATCATCAAAAGTCTAATCTATACTCTCAGATTCGCAATAAACTCCTCCTTTTTATGATGGCAAACATAAACAGAGATATCCAAGCAGTTATCACAGTTCAGTAAAAAGAGTATAACAAAAAAATAGTTCACTAAGATCCAGAATTCAAACTATAAGATACATCAGACTACTCCCCCTTTTGACATCACAAAAAGGAGGGGGAAACTAAAAGCAAACTAAAGAAACTAAAACTAAAAGAGAAATAAAATACAGAAAAATAAACTAGAGGAAAAAAACATAAAGAAAATTAGTAAAATGAGGGCCCTTCATCATCTGATGAAGGAGGTGGTGGTGGTGGTGGCTGCTGTAAGTAACTGAAGAGTGTCGCAAACTGTGCCCCAAACCAGGCCATATCATGATCGTGCTGCTGCTGCTGGTGTGCAACATAGGCATTAAAACTGGTCTCCCACTGATCAAATCTCTCCACCAATTAATCCAGCTGAGAGTGTTGGCGGAGAGGAACAGGTTCAGGAACAGGAGCAGGAGCCTCCTCCTCCTCGCCCCCCTGAGCTTCCCCATCCCCTGGGTGGAGACGAGTACTATGAAGGGCATTGAAGGAATTATTTGAGTAGAAGGGTGGAGCAGGATATTGAAGGTTGTTTTTGGATTCTTGAACATATGCAATGATGTCTCCTAGAGTAAGATTGGGCTTTCTTCTATGACCTGGATCTCAAATGGTAGTTAAATGCTCGATGTAGTGAAAGACCAGGTCTGTGGCATTGTATTCTCTATGAGCTAGAATGTAAAATCTAGTGAGTGAAAAAGGTGGAGTGATATGGATTCGGTCGCTGGCTTTGGGAATCACAAAGGTGCGAAGGATGAGCTAGATCATCCTAGCATCTTTAAGTAAAGAGCTAGTCTCTTCAACATGAAAGGGTGCATTGGTGTTGTTAAGAAAGTGATTTGCAGTGGACAAGTCAAAGTTAGAATCAGAGAAAAGTGTATCCAGCTTATCCCCAGTGGTGGACAGCTGCAATAGTTCAGCACAATCCTGATATGTAATCTCGACAGGACGTCGATTCGCATAAGAGGTGAGAGCAGTGTTGGAAGAGTTTATGCGTAGGTTTGTGTAAAATTCAAAAAGAATTTCAGAACTAAAGGGGACTACGAGGGTGAGAATAAAGCAAAGACAGGTGTGAGTGAAAAGATCCAGTACCGGATAGGAGAGATAGGCTTGAATCATTGTTCGGGAGAGAGTAATTCTGCACTCTTTATAACGATAGTAGGCAGCCTGATCGTCTGCCTCTCAAAAATGAGGGTCCAGCGTGTCCCTGGAGGAGCTGCTAGACATCTGAAGAGCACGCTTACCATTAGACATTAGTAAGCAAACATGAAGTAAACAAGAGAGGAGAAGAAGATTAAAGAAATAAATATTAGATGGAAGGCTTTGAATTTAAAGGATCGTCTAGATCCCCTAGGTCGATTGCAGGATCATCCAGACTGATCACAGGATCATCCAGGATGATCCGGTGTAATTATTATGAATAAGCCGATTGGTCAAGAAGGCGGTTCGATCATCTGGGATGATCCGATATCATCCGATATGATTAGATATAGATGATCGTCCCGAGGAGTCAGGCCGGATGATAGTTGAAAAAGTAGATCATCCAGGCCGATTATGTGGATCGTCTAGGACGATGCTCAATAATGGACCACACCGACCGAATTTAAAACATTTTAAATCATGTGACATGTGTATCGTCCAAGATGAATAGTGGATCGTCTAGGACGGTTGCCAAAAATGGATCATCCCAGGAAAAATTTTAGATTTAAAATGTGCTGACATGCATATCGTCCAGAATGAATAGTTATATCAGACATGACGATAACCAATAAATCCATCTGCCAGGATAAAAAAGGTTTCGGCCAGGATGATCAAGATGATTGTATTAGAGAACGATCATATCGTCCATGATGATAAATGATCAACCAGGATGATGAGAGAAAAAAAGTTAGAATATTCAGCAGGTGATTTGACCAAGTATTTTGAAGCAAGAAAAGCCGATCGTCCAGGATGATATAAATATCAGCCTGGACGATGTGACCAAAAAAAATTTTGAATCAAAGGAGATGATGAGAGAAGGCCCAAAAACAATAAGATCAACAAAAAATAACAACGATAAAACAAAAGCCATAAACATGATATGAGATGATCAGAGCAGATGAATATTTTTTTTACTTGTGTTTAAACACAAGGTGATTTGACCAAGTATTTCCCTATTTCGGTTGGGTTACATCAATGATCAGCCTTAAGCCCATATCTTTTTTGCTTTAGTCTTGGATGTTCTCACTAGACATTTACAAAAGGATGTACCTTGGTATATGCTTTTTGCTGATGATATTCTTCTTGTTGATAAGACTAGAGAGGGAGTTGAAGGTAAACATGAATTATGGAGGTCAACCTTAGAGTCTAAAGGTTTTTTCTTGAGTAGATCTAAAACAGAATATGTGGAGTGTAATTTTAGTAGTAATAGACCTAGTGAAGGGATTATGACTTTGGGCGATCAAGTCATTAATAAGAGTACACATTTTAGATATATTGGATTTATTATTCAGAGTGATGGTGAAATAGATGGTGATATTCTCAGCAGAATTCAAGTTGGATGGTTGAAGTGGAGGAATGCATCGGGCTTGTTATGTTATAAAAATGTACCCCTCAAACTTAAGGGAAAATTCTATAAGATGGTAGTGAGGCCTGCAATGCTTTATGGGGCCGAATGTTGGCCATTAAAAGAGAAGCATAATACTAAGTTAAGTGTGGCAGAGATGAGGATGCTCAGGTGGATGAGTGGCTTTACCCTTAGAGATAGGATACGAAATAGCATATACGTGAAAATGTTGGATTAGCTCCACTAGAAGATAAGATTAGAGAGAGTCTCCTTAAATGGTTTGGTCACATAAAAAAGGTGGCCTTCCGATGACCCGGTTAGGAGAGTAAAGGTATTAGATTTGACTTGTGTTAAGAAAGGTAGGGGTAGACCTAAAAAGACTTGGTTAGAAAATATTAGGAATGACCTTTCTTTATTAGATTTAAATGAGAATTTGACTTTTAATATGACACAATGGAGAAAAAGGACTCATGTAGCTGACCCCATGTAGTGAGATAAAGGCTTGATATTGTTGTTGTTGTTGTTGTTGTTGTTGTAATCAAGGCATGAACATGATATAGTCTCGATGCGATTGATTTTAAAAATTTGTAAGTTAATGAGTTAACAACTTCAAAAATTAAAAAATCGGTAAAATATCTGATCATGTTAACCCTAAGCTCGGACTTCTTTTAGGGAAAAAGCTTCTTTTGAAATCAAAAGGCCTAACTCAGAAAAAATGTTTGGATAAGAAAAAGAGATCCGATCAAGACTTGGTTTCAAAAAAATATCTTATAAAATAATGTATCAAAGTAGGTTGTTTAATCGCAAAACTAGAAATAAAGTCCTTGAAAATCTTAAGTTATATATGAAATCTTCTAAGTTTAAAGAGTTGGAAGAAAGGAATATAGCTTGCTTTTTCATGGGCTCATTTTATGCCTCTTATCCATTGAAGCGCACTTTGCACATCTTTCAATTTTTAATACATTTTGTGTATAATTTTTTTTATTTGGCGTCATTGCGCATCTTTTGCTTTTGGCATCATAGGCCATTTTTTTAAGCTAAATTCTTTACAAAAAACTCTTAAATATTCTTAGTTGTGAGTATATCTTCTGGATATTAGCGAAGAAGGAAACTTACTCTCTAATATAGGGAAGAATAAACCAAAAAAATAGAGTAAAAAATCATATGAGAGATGCATTAACAAGATAAAAAGTAATATTGAAGTAACAAAAAACTTTGATTATTATAATTCTAAGCTAGATTATTGTAGCAAGTTAGAAAAGATCTCAATTGCAAAATCCATTTGTTAGTTTGATTTAGACTTTTGTTTATAAAAGAGAGTTTTACCACCAAAATCGGTTAGAGAAAGAGACACGATCAATGGTATTTTTACCCTTTTGCAGATTAAGAGATGCAAAAACATTAACTACAAATTTTCAAAATAAAAAATAAGGCATAAGATATCAATTCAGCGATGATTTGAAAAGGAAAAACAAAGCAAGGCATACGATATTATATCAGACTTGACTGGATAATAACGTGCCCCCAATAATTGTTTCAATCTCACAAACCATTTTATTATTATTCAATGGTTATCTTTGTTGTTGTTAACTTTGCCCCCTAGTGGAACTATTCTAATCTCAAGCATATAAGTTTCAAATGAATTATTATAAATATCCTTATTAGATCAGTCTTTGAATTTCATCTTTAAATTGTTTATATACTTCAGTAATGTGTCCACAACTATAGTGGAAGTGGCAGTAAAATATATATATATATATATATAAATATAAATAGTGGAAGTGGCAGTAATACTCCTAATTTCTGATGTTTAGCTATAAGTGATTCGACCACTTCACATTCTCCTGATATAGGATAGCAATCAACATATTTTCCTGAGATATATTAAGTGTTATATACTCCTTTTATTGTAGAGACTCACATCGCGCTTATGAGGGCTGAGGGGGTAATTTGTAATTTTCATTATTCTTTTACTAAAAGGAGGAATTATCCTTCCTTGGTGTACTTTTGTTCTTCCCATTAGTTTGATTCATTTATTGATGTTTGTTCCTCCATATGATGGATCTAATAAACGTATAAATGAACTGTCTCGCATAAGTACTGAGTAAAAGGGGCCTGAATGAAACCATCCAAGAAAAAAACTCCTTTGAGAAATTTAGGATCCACCCCTAAAATTTATCTAGGATAAATAGAAATTTTTTGAAAATACTCTTTAAGAGACTTACTTTCACTCTGGAAAATTTCTTAATGGTAGGAAAAGTCTTTAACGATTCATTGATTGGTAATAAATTGTTTGAAGAATAGCTCCACTAATTTTAAAAATATGGGAATGGTTCATTCTGGAAGCAAATAGAATCATTTTGATCTTACATTTTGAAGGTGATAGGAAAAACATGGCAGAGGGGCACATTTAAGGCTTATTAGAAATTCATAATGGATTAGTTGTGATCGATTTTCTCATAGGGGTCGGATGTCCCGCTGTATGAACTATGCTCGATAATTTGAATCCTACAAGAATGGGCAGTTGAAGGATGGCTTCAATGAGTGGTGATAACTCCTTAATGTCCAAATGATGAAGAGGATTCCTTCCACCACTCATAGGGATCTCTTGTCTAACAAATTATCACAATTCATGATGTAGGGCATTGCATGGAAGCTAAAAAAAGAGAGCTTGAGAAAAATCCTTGAGGATGTTTAGAGGAATGTCCACTAGCTGATTAAGTAAGAAAAATGGGTAGAGCTATTATTATTAACATGGTTGATGTCCTACTAAGTACTAGGATTACCAATTGCTTAAGAGAGAAGAATCTCCTCTTGTTGTGCTAGCATTGGTTGTTAGGTGTCTCATAGAACTAGTAGGATCTCAATATGAGATTTCTTCATTTTTTGGATGTGATCTTTTAGGGCTTTCCCTAATTTTCCTTCCTCAATAGGGTTCCATCTACATGTGTAAAGATAGGTGAACACCTAGTGTCTCTAGTTTATAGAAAGGTTACGATTGCTACCTCTGTTGATGATTGAATAAATGTTTAGGATAGTGAGATTAGTTTACCACATAGGGTACCAAACTATTGCAGGTTAAAGTATACACTACAGTAGAGTGAGAAAATTTTTTGTCTTAGAATTATTTAGATATCAAGCACACAAATAGTGAAATAAAAAACATAAGAGTTTTACGTGGAAACACCTAAAAAGAGGGAAAGCTGTGGGGCTTGGCCTAGTTAAAATGATTCCACTATTATTTTAATTTGTCACAAAGTGTGCTCCATCCTTTAATTCAAAGACTGTGAAATTATAATAATAGACCGAGCTAGGTCGAAGTCTGGCATTGAACAGTGTCCAGGTAGAGGTCTTGTGTTTGTAAGTGTCCAGGTGGATACTCAATGACAATCAATGGCCAGACAAAAGTACAATAATGGTCGGTGGTTAAGCAGAAGTTCGATGATGGATGGTGGTTTGACTGTGGTCCGATAGTGATCGAGGAGGAGCTTTATGAAAAGAGATATCCACTTTATTCCTCTTCTTATACATCCTCCCTCTTATTGAGAAATGTGGGTTTATTTATAATTTTTTGAGAGTAGCATGCTATTAAATAGTGAGATGATCAATGGTAAGTTGGGAGTATTTCAGATAGAAGGCAGATATTGATTCCCTTGATCACAAACCATTTATCATGGATTTAATTGTCTTAATAAAATTAGAATTCAGAGCTACTTGGCTCATTGGATTCATCTCATTGAGCCACTTAATTCGACTATAAGCATGTCACATTTAAAAATCATTTGGTCATCCAACTTATTCTTTAAAGTTCAAAATGTGCTAGAGACCCTCGATTTAGACCCATTTGGATTAAGGTTCAACAATATTTTGTGTCATTGGGTTTATCTTTTTGAGATGTGATATTCAACTATAATTTTGATAATATCATAATTTGGACGGTCAAGACATTAATTTTTAAAGTTCTTGATTCAACTTTGCCTCGAGATTCATGCCTGGTCAAGTTAAAACAAAAATAACTAAAACTAAAAACTAGAAAAATACAGCAAAGTAATCACCAGATAAACAATCAGAAGAAATCAAGTTCATGCATTAATGTCAATCACACCCAATCTAGTCCTTAAAGAGCTGAAAGTGTCGAAGGCCAGTGGTTTAGTAAATATGTCAGCCGGTTGATTCTCAGTTGCCACATGGTGTAACTCAATGTCTCCCTTAGTCACATGATCTCTAATAAAATGATGCCTAATGTCAATGTGCTAGGACCTTAGATGTTGGATAGGAGTATTAGAACTGCAGATGGCACTAGTGTTGACACAAAGAATTGAGATGGTTCCTATAGGTAATCCTAAATCCAGTACTTATTGTTTTAGCCAAAGGACTTGGGCCACAAAACTTCCTAAAATAACGTACTCAGCTTCAGCAATGGAAAGAGCAATAGTGTTTTACTTTCTACTAGACTAGGAGTCTAAAGACTATCCTATGAATTGGAAAATTCCAGAAGTGCTTTTTCTATCGACCTTACATCTTGAAAAATCTGAATCAGAAAAACAAATAATCTCAGAAGAAGTATTGTGCCTAGGGTACCAGATTCCTAAGTTTTGGGTCCCTAAAAGGTATCTAAGAATTCTCTTAAATGTAGTCAGGTTGAATTCCTTAGGGTCAGCTTGAAATCTAGTACAAAGGTAAACGCTAAACATTATATCAGGTTGGCTAGCAGTCAGGTTAACTAAAGATCCAATCATCCCTCTATACTTCTTCTAATCAACTAATTTTCCATTTGGGTCCTTGCCTAATTGAATTCCTGAGATCATTAGAGTATTAATTAGCATGGCTTTATCCATTTCTTATTTCTTCAAGATGTCCTTTATGTACTTTGTTTGGCTCAGAAAAATTCCATCATCGAATTGTCTAAAGGTAAAACCTAAAAAGTAGGATAATTCTACCATCATTCTCATCTCAAACTCCTTACTCATTATTTTAGAAAAAACATCACATAGCCTTTTATTAGAAGATCAAAAAATTATATCATCGAAATAGATCTGAACAATGAGTAAATCATCTCTTACTTTCCTTAGGAAAAAGGTGGTGTCGACACTACCCTTAATAAACTCCATTTCTAGTAAGAATGTGCTAAGCCTCTCATACCCAGATCTGGATGCCTGCTTTAATCCATATAAGGCCTATTTTAATTTAAAAATATGATTTGAAAATTGTGAACTCTCAAAACCGGGGGGTTTCTCTACAATGACATCCTCTTTTATTTCCCCATTTAAAAAGGCACTCTTAACATTTATTTGAAAAAGTTTAAATCCCTTATAATAGGCAAAGTCTAATAGCACTCTCATGGATCCAATCTAACTACAGGGGTGAAAGTCTCCTCAAAATCTACCCCTTCTATTTCGTTATACCCCTTAGCCACTAATCTTGCCTTACTCTTAACCACAACTCCAAAATCATTCACCTTATTCTTAAAGACTCACTTGGTTCCAACTACACATTGTCCCTTAGGTCTTGTTACGAATCTGAGATTATGGATTAGACTTTTGATGATAGAAAACATTCATGATTTCCCACGACTGCCTTGCTGACTAACTTTTCAGGTCCACAAGATCGAGCACAACTCAAAACCAGCTCAAGATTGGGTAGATTTTGTTTGAGTCAGTTTGTAATATTTTCTATTCTTAAGTCAATTGTAAAAGTCATTCCTGATGCTAAGTAACCTTGCACACACACACTTGAGTGATTTTCTGAGTTTTTTCTATTTTGAGTACATCATCCTGGACGGTCCATCTAAAAATAAAAACCCTAACTAGGGCATCCTGGTTAAGCAGCCATCATTAAGCAAATTGGCCTGGATGATACTTGTATCGGCTATGATAATAGGCTCAAATCAGAAAGTATCAACCGCTATGATCAATTTAGGTATTCTTCATTTTAAAATATCAGCTAGGATGAACTCAACATCGGCCTGGATGATGCGGTATAATTATGCCTAAATTATTTTGGCAATTATGAAAAGCAATTAAGGTTTATTGATACAATCACATCAGTCGGGCCGATCGCAGGATCGGCCGAGATGATGTCCTGGATGATTGATATCAACCAGCATCTACTCTGGGTGATATTTAGGATGATTATACTCGAATTTGAACTAATCAGCTAGGACGATATTGTATCGACCTAGAAGATGTAACAAATTTTCTTCTGATCGTCCCAAATTGTCCTGACTGATTGAGCTTATTTTGTACTCATCGGCCAGGATGATATTCCTATCGTTATGGACGATAATGTCGGTTCTTGAAATTCTATTTAAAGACCCAAATTTTCTCTTGCTTAAGACCTTAAGTGCTAATGTCTTGACCTGAGATACCCTTGGGAGAGGGAGAGAGAGAGAGAGAGAGAGAGAGAGAGAGAGAGAGAGAGAGAGAGAGATAAAGAGGAACTTGTGAGGGAGAGTTTGTGAGTGGGCTCATTAAGGTTGCACCAAGCAAGGTTCCAAGTCATCGTCTTTGTTCTTCATCTTTCATCCTTGAGAGGTTCTTGGGAGGTCTACTTCAGCAAAAGGTCTGGGTTCTCTGCTCGCTTCAGGAGGAAGCAAAAGGAGTCGGTTCTCTGTCGTACAAGGGTTGGTGAAAAGGAGTCTATTGTAAAGGCATCTCCGCCTAGCTATGGCAGCTAAAGGAGAGACACTTAGTTTGTGCAATACTCGGAGGGTGCCTCCGAGGAGTGGACATAGATCAACGATTAACAGAACCACTATAAATTTGGTGTGATCTTTCTTTGTTTTGCTTGTGTATTTATTTATTTTTCCCACTCTGATTTCTGTGGTGATTTTGTTTATGATTATTGTGCTTTGCCTAAAGGAATTTTTTTTTTAAATGCAAATTTACCCCCCTCCAGGTTAGCCTCAGGCTAGTTCTTAAAGGATTAATATCCCTAACGAACTTTCAAGTGGTATCAGAGCGGGATTCATAAAAACTATATTTGAAAACTTTTTGAATTTTGATCCAAGACTGACAACAAAAATCGTAATAATGCGGAAGGGTATTCTATTACCTGACCACCTTTGTTTGATAATATTCCTTTGGATTTTTGGAAAAATCGTATGCCAACGTTTTTACAATCAATTGATTAACGCATGTGGATGCTTCTTAAGGATGGTTATACACCTCCAACTAGAAAATTGAATGGCATTATTGTTCCACTTCCTTTTTTGGAATGGACTCTATATGATAGGGATTTAGCACAATTAAATGTAAATGTTTAAACTATTTTTTCTGTGCTTTGAGATCGAATGATTAGATGCGTATTTCCACTTGCACTACTGATAAAGAAATTTGGGATAAATTGTGTTTCACCTATGAGGGTACTAATGAAGTCAAGCAATCCCGTTTGAATATTCTCTTGCATGAGTATAAACTTTTTTGTATGAAACCTTCAGAATTGATTTCTGAAATGTATTTAAGATTTACTCAGATTGTTACTTCATTGCATGCATTAGGAAGAGAATTTCTAACTATGAAAAAGTAAACAAAATATTAAGATTTTTGCCTTACTCTTTTGATGCAAAAATTACTGCAATATCTAAATCTAAAGACTTAAATACATATTAGATCGATAACTTACTTGGTTCACTCATTGCTTACGAGCAAGGGGTGAACCAAAGAAATCTTGATGAAGGTGAAAAGAATAAGGAGAAAATGGGGGCACTTAAGGCGAACGATTTTGAGACTGACTCTTTCGGGTCTGAAAGCGATGATGTTACTTTAATCAAATGGCAATTTAAGAGCTTTCTAAGAAAGAAGAATAAGAATCATCAAAAGTGGAATAAAGGTAAGGGTAGCAAAAATTTTAAGAATTCTAATAATATAATTTGCTTTGAATGCAGAAAGCCTAGGCACATTAAATATTATTGTTCTACGCTTAAGGCCCACCCAAGTTAGGAGAAGGGTGAGGAGAAACCAAAACTCAAAAAGGACAAGAGTAAGAAGCGATTCCAAAAGGCGTTCTGGCGGATTATGCAATAGATTCCCCTAAAAAATACATGCATCAATAAACTTGTGCTTAATGGCTGACAATAATCTTGGTCAACGTGACAAAGAAGAGCTATGTGAACTAACCTATGAGCAACTCTTTGAAGTTAAAAAAAAAAAAATACATGCATCATAAAGGAAACTTAAGAAAACTCATGCTAGCTTGAAAATGGAATTTTTTAATTTACAAAAAGAGCATGAAATTCTTCTCAAATATCATTCAATAATTGATTCAAATCACATGGCTTTACTTGATGAGTATGATGCATTAAACAAAAAGCTTGCTGAGTTATCTGATTCTCATGATTCTTTAAAATTGACCCCATTCTGAGTTAGAAAAAGAATATAAAAAAAAGAAAATTTAAAAACCTTTGAAAATAAAAAATCTTCATTTCGTGCATCGCATAAAAAGCATCTCCATATATAGTGCATCATTCTCCTAGAGTTAGATGTTTTTCATGTGGCATGCTATGACACATAGCACACAGTTGCACCATTCCTCACATTGGGTCTAGAGACCCAAGTTACATGATCCACAGCATGGATTGAATTCTACTTTTCTAAATCTGACATTTGATAATTTTGTAGGGAAGCTCTCACAAAAGGTCTCATGAGAGCATGTGGTACCTGAACAGCAGATGCTCTCGTATATAACTAGCGATGCCAATCAATTCATATTGCTGGAGACCAGGACAGGAGGAAAGGTGACTCTTGGAGACACCACCACCAAGAAGGTGGTAGGCTCAAGTATAATTGGTAATTCCAAGAACCTTTTGATTGAAAATGTTTTGCTTGTAGATGGATTGAAACACAACTTGCTCAACATTAGTTAGCTTTGCGACAAGGGTTTCGTCATAAATTTTTTGGCAAATTCATGCATTATGATCTTAAATAATAACACTATTTTGCAGGGAAAGCGGATCAACAACGTTTATATGCTTGATTTAATTAACATTGAATGTGCTGCTTCTTTTTGCTTAAAAATTGCTATTGATAATTCATGGTTTTGGCACAGGAGATTATGTCACGCCAGTATTAAAACCCTTAGGAAAGTGACCCAAAAAGATCTAGTTAGAGGTGTCCCAAAGCTTAAGTTTTCAATAGACCACCTTTGTGATTCTTGCCAATTAGGAAAGCAAATCCATTCCACTTTTCACTCCAATGAGGACATTAGCACCTCTAGACATTTAGAAGTCCTTCACATGGATTTGTTTGGACCCAATAACACTGCTAGCATGGGAGGGAAAGTTTATGGTTTTGTGATTGTCGACGACTACTTGAGATTTACTTGGATTAGATTTCTATCACACAAAAATGAGTCATTTGATGAGTTTAGAGCTTTCTTCACTTGGATTCAGAAAAATCTAAGTTGTAAGATCTTGACCATCTATAGTGACCAAGGGGGAGAGTTTGAAGATGAGAGATTTGGAGATTCTTTTATGAACAAAGTGATTGGCCATAACTTCTCAGCTCCTAGGACCTCTCAGCAGAACGGAGTAGCTGAAAGGAAGAACCGGGTGTTAGTGGAAGCCGCTAGAGCCATGCTTGCTAAGTATTCACTTCCAAAATACTTTTGGGCTGAAGCGGTTAAACAACTTGTTATGTGTTTAATAGGGTGAATTTTAGAGCCAAATAAGATAAGACACCCTATGGGTTCTTAAGGGTAGGATACCAAATCTTTCTCATCTTCATGTCTTTGGTTGTAAGGTTTTCATTCACAATAATGGAAAGTCTCACTTAGGAATATTTGACCCAAAATCTGATGGAGTGTTATTAGGATATTATAGTATTCAGAAGTCTTTTAGGGTGTTTAATAAGAGGACTTTGGTGGTGGAAGAGACTGCACATGTAGTGTTTGATGAGTCTGATCCTAGAAAGCCTAGAGTTGTGGATGATGATGATGATGATGTTGGAGAGATTGCCACTGGATTAGAAAACTTAGAGAAGGGGGTAGAGCACCAGATAACTAAAGGAGAAGGAGAGGTTACCCAAGGAGTAGAAAATGTAGATCTGGAGGAAAGGGTTGATACTTCACACACTTTTCCTAGAGATTAGAGATACTCTTTGAGTCACCCTAAAGATCTAATTTTAGGAGACCCTTCTGATGGAGTTAGGACTAGACATGGACTTAGGAAGGAAGTGAACCACTCTGCCTTTATCTCAATGATTGAACCCACCAACAAAAACCAAGCCCTTACTGATGAGTTTTGGATCTTAGCCATGCAGGAGGAGTTGGACCAATTTGTAAGGAATGATGTTTGGGAGCTTGTAGAAGACCTAAGGGACAAAGTGTAGTTGGAACCAAGTGGATCTTTAAAAATAAGGTGAATGATTTTTGAGTGGTGGATAGGAATAAGGAAAGATTAGTGGCTAAGGGGTATAACCAAATAGAAGGGATAGATTTTTAGGAGACTTTTACCCTTGGAGCTAGATTAGAAGCCATTAGAGTGTTATTAGCCTTCGCATGTTATAAGGGATTTAAGCATTTCCAAATGGATGTTAAGAGTGCCTTTTTAAATGAGAAAATAAAAGATGATGTGTTTGTATAACAACCCCCAAAATTTTGAGAGTTGCCAATTTCCAAATCATGTTTTCAAATTAAAAAGGAATTATATGGATTAAAGCAGGAACCCAGAGCTTGGTATGACCGCTTAGCACATTCTTACCAGAAAGGGAGTTTGTTAAGGGGAGTGTAGACACCACCCTTTTCCTAAGGAAAGTAGGAGAAGATTTACTCATTGTTCAGATCTACATCGATGATATAATTTTTGGCTCTTTTGATAAAAGGATATGTGTTGATTTTTCTAAAATAACGAGTAAGGAGTTTGAGATGAGTATGATGGGAGAATTGTCCTACTTTTTGGGGTTTAGCATTAGACAATTAGATGATGAAACTTTTTCTGAGACAAATAAAGTACATAAAGGATATCTTGAAGAAATATGAAATGGACAAAGCCAAGCCAATTAATACTCCCATGACCTCAGGAATTCATTTAGACAAGGACCCAAATGAAAAATAAGTTGATCAGAAGAAGTACATAGGGATGATTGGATCTTTACTTTACCTAACTGCTAGCCGACCTGATATAATATTTAGCATTTATCTTTGTGCTAGATTTCAAGCTGAGCCTACGGAATCCCACCTAACTACAGTTAAGAGAATTCTTAGATACCTTTTAGGGACCCAAAACCTAGGAATCTAGTACCCTAAGCACGACACTTCTTTTGAGATTATTGGATTTTATGATTCTGATTTTGTATGATGTAAGGTGGATAAAAAAAGCACTTTTGGAACTTGCCAATTCATAGGACAATCTTTAGTCTCCTAGTCTAGTGGAAAGCAAAACTCTATTGCTCTTTCCACTACTGAAGATGAGTACATTGATTTAGGAAGTTGTGTGACCCAAGTCCTTTGGCTAAAATAGTAAGTACTGGATTTCGGATTACTTGTAGGCACCATCTCAATTCTTTGTGACCACACTAGTTTCATCTGCATTTTTAAGAATCCTATTCAACATTCAAGGACTAAGTATATTGACATTAGGCATCACTTTATAAGAGACCATTTAACTAAGGGAGACATTGAGTTATATCATGTGGCGACTGAGAATCAACTAGCTGACATTTTTACTAAACTTTTAGCCTTCGACACTTTGAGCAATTTAAGGACCAAAATGGGTGTGATTGACATTAATGCATGAACTTGATTTCTACTGATATGTTATCTGCTGATTACTTTACTCTATTATTCTAGTTTTTGTTGTTTATTTCTTTTATTTTGGTTAATTATTTTTTATTTTATTTTTTTGGTACTTTATTTTTCCATATGCCTTGCTTTTCTTTTCCTTTTCTAATCTTCGCTAAATTGATATCTTATGTCTTGTTTTTTATTTTGAAAATTTGGAGTTAATGTTTTACATCTCTTAATCTGCTATAGGGTAAAAAAACCGTTGATTGTGACTTTTTCTCTAACCTATTTTTAATGGTAAAAATTTCTTTTCTAACCAAAAGCCTATCTCAAATTAACAATTGGATTTTGTAACTGCGATCTTTTCTATCTTGTTATAGTAATCTAGCTTATACCATAATAGTCAAAGTTTTTATGTTACTTCAAGATTTCCCGTTATCTTGTCAATGCATCTCTCACATGATTTTTGATTCTGCTTTGTGAATTGTTCTTCCCTATAATAGATAGTGAGTTTTTCTTCTCTATTATCTTAAAGATATACTCATAACTAAGAATATTTAAGAGTTTTTGGAAAAGAATCTAGCTTGTAAAAATAATGAAAAAAAGTGGCCAATGATGCCAAAAATAAAAGATGTGCAATGACGCCAAATTCAAATACACACACACACACACACACACACACACACACACACACAAAGTGTATCAAAAATTAAAAGACAAGAGGCATAAAATGAGCCCATCAAAAAGTAAGATATCTTTCTTTCTTCCAACTCTTAAAACTTAGACAATTTCATATATCAATTAAGATTTTCAAGGACTTAATTTTGAATTTTTTTCTATTTAACAAACTACTTTGATATATTATTTTATAAGATATTTTTCTAAAATAACGTCTTGATCATATCTATTTTTCTTATCCAAATGTTTTTTTTTGTGTTAGGCATTTTGATTTCAAAGAATATTTTGTCCTAAAACAAGTCTTAGCATAGGGTTAACATGATCAGACATTTTACCATTTTTTAGATTTTTGAAGTTGTTAACTGATTAACTTATAAATTTTTAAAATCAATCACATGGAGACTATATCATATTCATGCCTTCATTAAAAAAAAATTGATTAAAAAATTTTTTTTGGCTTTTGTTTTATTATTATTATTTTTGTTGTTCTTTTAATTTTTGGACCTTCTCTGACCATCTCCATCCTTCCTTTCATTTAAAAATTTTTTGTCACATCATCCTGGATGATCAGATTTTCATGTTTCATAAATCCATTTGCTGAATATTCTTACTTCTCTGCTCTCATAGTCTTGGATGATCCTTTATCATCCTGGACGATATGATCGACCTCTGCTACAATCATCTTGATCATCCTGGTCGATATCTTTTTTATTAGGGATAATGTATTTATTAGTAATTGTCCCGTCCGATACACCTATTCATCCTGGACGATACATGTGTTAGCACGTTTAAAATCTATAATTTCTCCTAGGATGATCCATTTTTAGATAATCATCCTAGACGATCCACTGTTCATCCTGGATGATACATATGGTGCATGATTTAAAATGTTTTAAATTCGATCGGTACGATCCATTGTTAAGCATCGTCATGGATGATCCACATAATCAGCTTGGACGATCTACTTTTTTAATGCTCGTCCGGCCTGACTCCTCGAAAGGGACGATCGTTTGTGTCTAATCGTCTTGGTAGATGTTTGATCAGCCCGGATGATCGGACCGCATTTTTGACCAATCGGCCTGTCACAATAATTGCACCAGATCATCTTGGATGATCCTGCAAACGGCCTGAATGATCCAGCCGATCCTTTAAATTCAGAGCCTTCTAATCATTATTTCTCACTTCAATCTTCTCCTCTCTTATTTACTTATTGTTTGCTTGCTAATGGTTGGCGAAAAGCATGCTCATCAGACATCTGGTGGCTCCTCGAGGGGCACGCTGGACCCTCATTTTTGGGAAGCAGACGATCAAGCCGCCTATAGCCGCTACAAAGAATTCGGCATTACTCTCTCCCGAACAATCAATCCAGTCCACCTCTCCTATCCGGTACTCAACATTTTCACTCACTCCTCTCTGTGCTTTATTCTCACCCTCGCAGTTTCCTTTAATTCTGAACTTCTTTCTAAATATTATGCCAACCTTCGCATTGATTCTTCATACTCTGGTCTCACCTTTTATGTGAATCGAGGCCCTGTCGAGATCACATATCAAGATTGTGCTGAACTGTTGCAGCTGTCCAACACTAGGGATAAGCTGCATACCCTTGTCTCTGATCTTGACTTTGACTAGTCCACTGTAAATCACTTTCTTCACCACACCAACGCACCCTTTTATGTTGGAGAAACTAGCTCTTTACTCAAAGATGCTTGGACAATCCAGTAAGTCCTTTGCACTTCTATTATTCCAAAAGCCGGGGCCCAAGTCCACATCTCTCCATTGCTTTCACTTACTACCTTTTATGTTTTGGCCCATAGAGAGTTCAATGCTACTGACCAGTTTTTTCACTACATTGAGCATTTGATTACAATCCACGATCCAGGTCATAAGAGGAAACCTAATCTTGCTCTAGGACACCTCATTTCTTATATTCTTGAATCTAAATATCATCTTCAATATTCTGCTCCTCCTGATCTTCAGCCACCCTTATACTCAACCAATTCCATCAACATCCTTCACAGTTCTCATCTCCACCTAGAGGATGGGGAAGCTCGGGCAAGGACGAGGAGGATCCCACTCCTGTTCCTAAACCTATTCCTCTCCGCCAGCACTGACAGCTGGATTAGTTGGTGGAGAGATTTAATCAGTTGGAGACCCGTTTTAGTGGCTATGTTGCACACCAGCAACAACAACATGACCAGGACATGGCCTTGTTTGGGGCACAGTTTGCTACACTCTCCAGTTACTTTCAGCAGCCACCACCACCACCACCTCCGTCTGATGATCAGGGCCCCTCATTTTTCTGATTCTCTTTGTGTTTTTCCTAGTTTATTTTTCTGTATTTTGTTTCTCTTTTAGTTCTAATTGCTTTAGTTTATTTTTTCCTCCTCCTTTTTATTATGTCAAAAGGGGGAGTATTCTGATGTATCTAGTACTTTTTATTCTGGAACTTAGTGAACTACCTTTTCGTCACACTACTTTTACTGAACTGCCATAACTGCTTGGAATTCTCTATTTGTGATTGCCATCATAAAAAAGGGAGAGATTATTGTGAATCTTAGATTATGGATTAGACTTTTGAGGATAGAAAACATTCATGATTTCCTATGACTGCCTTCCCTACTAACTTTTCAGGTCCACAAGATCGTGCACAACTCATGACCAGCTCAAGATTGGGTACATTTAGTTTGAGTCAGTCTGTAATATTTTCCTTTCTTGAGTCAATTGTAAAAGTGGTTCCTGATGCTAAATAAACTTGCACACATACACTTGAGGGATTTTCTAAGTTTTTTCTTGTTTTGAGTACATCGTCTTGGATGATATTCATATCGGCCAGGACAATCCAACTAAAAACAAAAATCTTAATTATGGCATCCTGGTTAAGCAGTCGTCATTAAGAAAATTGACCTGGATGATACTTGTATCCTCCAGAACGATAGGATCAAATCAGAAAGAATCATCCACCATTATCAATTTAGGTATTCTTTATTTTAAAACATCGGCCAGGATGAACTCAACATTGTCCTGGATGATGCAGCACAATTATGCCTAAATTAATCTTATAATTATGGAAAGCAATTAAGGATGATTGATATGATCACATCGGCCAGGCTGATCACATGATCAACCGGGATGATTTCCTGGATGATTGACATCAGCTAGCATATATTCTGGGTGATGTTCAGGATAATTGTACTCGAATTTGGACTAATCAGCCATGACATATTGTATCGGCCTGGACGATGTAACAAATTTTCATCTGATCGTCCCAAATAATCCCGACTGATTGATCTTATTTTTTACTAATCGTTCTGGATGATATTATTATCATCATAGATGATAATGTCGGTTCTTGAAATTATATTTAAAGGACCCAAATTTTCTCATGCTTAAGACCTTGAGTGCTGCTGTCTTGACCTGAGAGACCCTTGGGAGAGGGAGATAGAGAGGGAGAGAGAGAGAGAGGAACTTATGAGAGGGAGTTTGTGAAAGGGTTCACAAAGGTTGCTCCAAGCAAGGTTCCAAATCATCATCTCCATTCTTCATCCTTCATCCTTGGGCGGTTCTTGGGAGGTCTACTTTAGCAAATGGTCTGGGTTCTCTACCCGCTTCAGGAGGAAGCAAAATGAGTCAGTTCTCTGCCACACCAGGATTGGTGAAAAGGAGTCTGTTGTAAAGGCTTCTCCGCCTAGCTGTGGCAGCTAAAGGAGAGACACTTAGTTTGTGTAATACTTGGAGGGTGCCTCCAAGGAGTGGACATAGGTCAACGATTGACCAAACCACTATAAATCCGGTGTGATCTTTCTTTTTATTTTTTGCACTCTGATTTCTGTGGTGATTTTGGTTTATGATTGTTGTGCTTTGCCTAAATGAATTTTTTTTAAAATTACCAATTCAACCCCCCTCTTGGTTAGCCTCGGGCAAGTTCTTAAGGGCTTAACATCCCTAACGAACTTTCAAGTCTTTCTACAAGCTCCCAAACATAATTCCTAACAAATTGATTCAACTCCCCCTGTATGGCTAAGATCCAAAACTCATCAGAATGTGCTTGGTTTATGCTAGTGGGCTCTGTCATTGACATAAAGGCAGAGTGGTTCACTTCCTTCCAAAGTCCATGTCTATTCCTAACTCCATCAAAAAGGTCTCCTAATATCAGATCTTTAGGGTGACTCAAAGAGTATCTCTAATCTCTAGGAAAGGTGTGTGATGGTTAAACCCTTTCCTCCAGATCTACATCTTCTACTCCTTGGGTAACCTCTCCTTCTCCTTCAGTGTTTTGGTGCTCTGTCTTTTTCTCTAAATTTTCTACTTTAGTGGTAATCTCTCCAACATCATCATCATCCTCAACTCAAGGCTTTTTTGGATCAGACTCATCAAACACTATATGAGTAGTTTCTTCCACCACCAAAGTCCTCTTATTAAACACCCTAAAGGATTTCCCAACACTAGAATATCCTAAGAACACTCCTTCATTAGATTTTAGGTCAAATTTTCCTAACTGAGACTTTCTATTATTGTGAATGAAAATCTTACAATCAAATACATCAAGGTGAGAAAGATTGGGTGTCCTACCATGAAGGATTTCATAGGGTGTCGAATATAATTTGGCTCTAATCCAAGTAAATATCGAGTAGTCATCAACAATCACAAAACCATAGAATTTCCCTCCCTAGCTGGCAGTGCTAACGGGTCCAAACTAATCCATGTGAAGGACTTCTAAAGATCTAGAGGTGCTAATATCCTTAATGGCGTGAAAAGTGGAGTGGATTTGCTTTCCTATCTGGCAGGCATCACAAAGGTGGTATTTTGAAAACTTAAGCTTGGGGACACCTCTAACTAGGTCTTTTTGGGTCACTTTCCTAAGAGTTTTGATACTGGCATGACATAATCTCCTGTGCCATAACCATGAATTATCAATTGTAATTTTTAAGCAAAATGAAGCAGTACATTCAATATTATTTAAATCGAGCATGTAAACATTGTTGATCCGCTTTCCATGCAAAACAGTATTATTATTTAAGCTCATACTACATGAATTTGCCGAAAATTTATGACAAAGCCCTTGTTGCAAAGCTGACTGATGGTGAGCACGTTGTGTTTCAATCCATCTCAAGCAAAATATTTTCAATTAAAAGGTTCTTAGAATTACCAATTATACCTTAGCCTACCACCTTCTGGTTGGTGTTGTCTCCAATAGTTCCCTTACCTCCTGTCCTGGTCTCCAGTAATATGAATTGATTGGCATCGTTAGTCATATGTTAAGAGCATCCACTGTCCATATATCACATGCTCTCATGAGGCCTTTTGTGAGAGCATGCCTATAAAATTATCAAATGTTAGATTTAGAAACCCAAACATGTTTGGGTTGCTTCTTATGGAAAGTAGAATGCAATGCATGTTGTGGATCATGTAACTTGGGTCTCCAGACCAAATGTGATCTATGGTGAATGGTGCAAGTGTGTGCTATGTGTCCTAGCATGCCACATGAAAAATATCTTAACTCCATGAAAAGGATGAACTAATCTACTCCTATGGTGATGCTTCCTTTTAAAAGCACGTAATGGTTTATTTTCAAAAACTTTGAGATTTGTTAATTCTTTTTCTAACTTAGCATGGGATGATTTTAAATAATCATGTGCATCAGATAATTCATTGTGATTTTTTTTTAATGCATCAAACTCATCAAGTAAAGCCATGTGGTTGCTATCAATTTGAGAATTTTCTTTTAAAAGTTTTTCATGCTCTTTTTCCAAATTTAAAAATTCTAATTTCAAACTAGCATGAAATTTTTTGAGTTTTTTATATGATGCATGAATGTGCTCATAAAATTTGAATAATTTATCATGAGTTGGTTCATATACCTCTTCTGGTCACTTTGACCAAGATTATTGTTTTCCATTAAGCACATGATTGTTGTCTCCTCCTCAGGTTTAGTTTCAGAGGAATCTGATGCAGAATCCACCAAGAATAACTTTTGGAATCGCTTCTTTCTCTTCTCCTTTTTTAAGTTTGGTTTCTCCTCACCCTTCTCCTTACTTGGGTGTGCCTTAAGCATAGGGCAATCAGCTTTAACGTGCCCAGGCTTCCTGCATTCAAAGCAAATTGTATCATTAGAATTCTTAAACTTTTTGCTACCCTTACCTTTATTCCACTTTTGATGATTCTTATGCTTCTTCCTTAGAAAGCTCTTAAATTGCCTTGTGATTAAAGCAACATCATCTCTTTCAGACCCGGAAGAGTCAGTGTCTGATTCGTTCACCTTAAGTGCCACCATTTTCTCCTTCTTTCTTTCACCTGCATCAAGATTTCTTTGGTTCACCCCTTGCTCCTAAGCAATGAGTGAATCAAGTAAGTTATCGATCAAATATGTATTTAAATCTTTAGATTCAGATAATTGCAGTAATTTTTGCATCAAAAGAGGAAGGCAAACATCTTAAAATTTTGTTTACTTTTTCATAGTTAGAAAGTTCTCTTCCTAATGCATGCAATGAAGTAACAATCTGAGTAAACATTATATATATTTTAGAAATTGATTGAAAAGGTTTCACATGAAAAAGTTCATAATCATGCAAGAGAATATTCAAATGGGATTTCTTGACTTCATTAGTACCTTTATAGGTGATACACAATTTATCCCAAATTTGTTTACCAGTAGTGCAAGTGAAAACACGCATGTAATCTTCTGATTTCAAGGCACATAAAAATAGTTCAAACATTTTGCATTTAATTGTACTAAATCCATATAATCTAGATTCCATTCAGTAAAAGGAAGTGGAGTAGTAACATCACTCAATTTTCCAGTTGGAGGTATATAACCATCCTTAACAAGCATCCACATGCGATAATAGATTGATTGTAAAAATGTACACATGCCAGTTTTTCAAAAATCAAAAGGAATATTATCAAACAAATGTGGTCGGTAATACAATACCCTTTCACAGTATTATGATTTCTGTTGTTTGTCATGGATCAAAGCTCAAAAAGTTTTCAAACTTAGTTTTTATGAATCCCACTCTATTACCACTTGAATATTCGTTAGGGATGTTAAGCCCTTAAGAACTAACTCGAGGCTAACCAAGAGAGGGGGGGGTGAATTGATATTTTTTAAATTTTTCTTTAGGTAATGCACAAAATTAAAACAAAAATAATTCACTACAAGAGTAGCAGATGCAAAAATTAAATGTGGAAGTAAAACAAAGAAAGAACATACCGAATTTATAGTGGTTCAGTCAGACCTTGACCTACATCCCCCCCTCAGAGGCACCCTCTGAGTATTGCACTAACTAAGTGTATCTCCTTTAGCTCCCACAGCCAGGAGGAGAAGCCTTTACAACAGACTCCTTTTCACCAACCCAGTGCAGCTGAGAACCGACTCCTTTTGCTTCCTCCTGAAGCGGGCTGAGAACACTGGCCTTTTGTTGAAGTTGACCTCCCAAGAACCTCCTAAGGATGAAGGACAAAGAACGGAGATGATGACTTGGAACCTTTCTTGGATAAACCTTTATGAACCCTCTCACAAACTCCCCCTCATAAGTTCCTCTCTCTCTCTCTCTCTCTCTCTCTCTCACTCCCCCCCTCTCCCAAGGCTCTCTCAGGTCAAGACAATAGCACTCAAGTTCTTAAGCATGAGATAATTTGGGTACTTTAAATAGAATTTTAAGAGAACCAACATTATTGTCCAGGCCGATATTTATATCATCCTGTACGATCTGTACAAATCAAGCTCAATCAGCCAGGATAATTTGAGTTGATTAGAAGAAAATTGATTATATTGTCCAGGCTGATACCATATCGTCCTGTCCGATAAGTTCAAATATGAGAAAAATCATCATGAACATCGCCCTGAATAGATTCTGACCGATGTCAATCATCGAGTATATTGTCCTGGCTGATCCTGCGATCATATAAATCAGGCTTAATTGCTTTCCATAATTGTCAAATTAATTTATGCATAATTGTGCTGCATCGTCCAGGCCAATACTGAGATCATCTTGGATGATTCCCTAAAATAAAGAATACCTAAATTGATCATGGAGGCTGATTCTTTCTTAACTGAGCCTATCGTTCTGGCCAATACAGGGTTCATCCAGGATGATCTTGCTTAATGATGGCTGCCTTAATGTGATGCCTTAATTAGGATTTCTATTTTTAGTCTGATCATCATGGCGGATATTATCATCGTCCAAGCTGAAGTTCTCAAAATAGAAAAACCCTCAAGTGTGTGTGTGCAAGGTTACTTAGCCTCAGGAACCCCTTTTACAATTGACTCAAGAAAGGAAAAATTACAAACTGACTCAACCTAAATCTATTCAATCTTGAGCTGGTCTTGAGTTATGTTCGATTATGTGGACTTAAAAAATTAGTAGGCAAGGCAGTCGTAGAAAAACATGAATGTTTGCTATCATCAAAAGTCTAATCCATAATCTCAGATTCGCAACAGTTTTATTAAATGTTATTCTATTTTTTATAATGTTCTACCTACTCAAGGTTTAGTTTATGATTTTGCTTATAAAGTTGTTGGTACAAATATTTTAAAAACATTTTCATTACTAATGCGTATGATAATCTATGTTGGGAATTTCTTTATATCATGTTAAAGCTATTTCGCTTCAATTTGTAGTAAATCACTTTGAACAAGAATAGTATTGAGAATTTTTTTCTTCTCATGTGCTAAGGTCAGTGGATCCTCTATCTCCTGCTCTCTTCATCATTTATGTGGAATTTTTATCCAGAGGGATCAAAAATCTTTTTAGCTTACACCCTAACTTGAATTTTAGAATTGCTGGTGCATTTCTAATTGCTCAGTTAAGCTTTGCTCAAGATTTAATTATCTTTACTGATGGTTCTATTAAAATGCCTTGCATTCTTTTTAAATTCCTTAACAAGTTTTAACTAGCTAGTGGGTTCATTTTCAAACATTCCAAGAGCTGCTTTATTAATACCATATCTATATCCCCTATGAGGATTTCTAGTATTAAAAAAAAATTTGGGTTTACCACAAACAATTTACTTATGAAATAACTTGGTACTCTGCTTTATAAGGGTAAGAAATGTTCTCATTTATTTGATGACATCTTAACTATGATTCATATGAAACTTTCTTTTTGGGCTTTGAATTATTTTCACCTTCGGTGGTAGACATATGCTTATTAAACATTTTCTTTGTTCTATTCCCATATATTTGCTTTACTTCATGCCCTACTTTAAAGGTGTGCCAAAGACAGGAGACTTTAATTAATAAATTTTTTGGGGTGCTAAAGAAAGTAAACATGTTTTCTTGTGGGGGTCTTAGAAAAATTATGTTGGGTCTATTAATGATGGGAAATTAAGATTTAAAACTTTTGCGGATATGTCCAAAGCTTTCTCCCATAAACTGTTGTTTGCTTTTAGATCTAATAAAGGTTTATGGTATAATTTTATGGTTTCTAAGTATTGTGTTGGGAAACATCCCCTTAATTATTATTTTAGACAAGGCAATTCTTTCAATTGGAAAAGATTATGCTCCATTAAAAGGGAGGCTAATGATTTTATCCAATAGCGTATGGGAGCTGGCAATAATTTTTTTTGGAAAGAAAAATGGCTTGGTAATTTTTCCATTAATATCCTTTTAAATACTCATTCCACTTCTAATTGTGAGGTCAAGGATTTTTTTATTAATAATAATTTGTATATTGATTTACTTACCGATTATATGCCATATTTTATAATCAATATCATTCTCAATATTCCAATTCAATTGGATATTGAGGATATGATTTTGTTTATTCTTACTAATGATGGTAAATTTTCTACTAAATAGGTTTGGAATTCTATTAGACAAGTGCTTCCTAAATGTTTGCTTTACTCTTCTATTTAGCATGCCGATATTCCTCCCTCTTACTCTATTCTTATTTAGAGGATTTTACATAATTTCTTTCCTTTGAATTCTATTTTATTAAGTAAAGGTATTAATTTAGTTTCTAAATACCAATGATATTATCATATTGAAAACTCAAACCATGTTTTAATAAAAAGCCCTTTTGCTATGAAAGATTGGCTATTTTTTGATAATATGTTCAATGTGCATTCCTAGTCTTCTTATATATTGGTTCATTACTAATTAAGGCCATATTAAGAACATTATTCGAATCCTTATTTGTTAATTTATTTGGCGGAGCAAGAATGATTCTAAGCATGAGGGATTAAGATGAATTCCACTAGCATTATTTTAAAAATTAAGGATAAAATCTAATAGTTGTTTGCGAATACTCACTTGAATGGTGATTCCTTTAAAGGAATTAAGCATGTTACTTCAGAGTTAAGTCTAACTATTTAATCTCCTTCTTTTGTCATTAATGACAGTGTTTTTAATTGGAGAAAGCCTCTTAATTAACAAATTGAATACTGGCTGTGGTGGTATTATTGGTGATTATAATGGCCATGTTATTGTTGCCTTTGTGGGTCCTATTAATGCTAAAACAAATATTAAAGTTGAGATTAAGGCCCTCAATTTGGTCTTTAATTTTGCATTTATATAGGTTTTAGTAATATCTGGATATAAGTTGAAGCTTTTCTTTCAGTTCAGTATATTACGAAAAAATCTATTTCTAATCCTGCTAATTTTAATATGTCAGGCGACATTAATTTTTGCTTTCTTGCATAGCATTAAATATTTCTTACATTCAAAGGGAAGGTAATGTAGTGGCTAATTCCCTTACTAAAATAGGTTGTAATTTGGATGGTTTCATTGTGTTTTCCTTACCTAAAGAGCTGAGAGAGTTAGTTAAATTGGATCGGTCTGGTCTATCTTATATTCGATTTAATAAATATATACTTCCTTTGACCTTTTCTGTATTGATGTTATGTAGCTGCTAAATATGGGATATTTTATTTCTATGGGTATTTTTTTATCGACATTTGTATATAATAGATGTTATTTTTCTTGCTTGTTCTATTCGTATTTTATGATTGGAATTTTTTTAAAGGAGTGCTTGGATTACCAGCCCTAGCAATCAAGCGGTTCTTGAAGTCTAGCTATAATTACAAAATAATTGATATTAACATTGTGCTCCTTTATTGATCATCTGATCCTCCTCTACTATAAGAAGGATTATGTGGTAGGGAGGGTGACTTAAGTGGTTTTAATTTGGAGGGCTCTGATCCTTGTTTTATCGTTTATGAGAGTTTTATTTTTGTAGATTATTCCCATTTTATCTCTAAGATTTTATTTAGTTCTCTTAATAAATATGAAGATTTAATCTTTAATTACTTCTTATTTTTTTGGTGCAATCCTACCATCCTTTTTAACGGACATTTGGTTGGCTTTATGGCTTCTGGTTTTACTCCCTTATGCAGTGGGTGTTTCCTGTATTCAAGATGGATCAAATTTAAGCAACAGGTGTTCTTCAATGGTAATGATTTTCCTATTAATTTGTTTCTTAGTCAATTTAATATGTGGAATAAAACCATTAGTGATCACTCGGTTGGCTACATGAGGGGCACAAATATTTATCTGATTAAGTTTGTTATTTTCATTGCCACATGTTTTGTAGTCTAAATCATTTCACATGGCTATGATGTAGTTGAGTTGATAATCTCCATTTTATTAGAATTTTTTCCTTTTATTTTCTTGATGTATTTTGCATTTAATCATCATGAGTTTTCCTATTTCAATATATCTTATCTGACGCATGTTTTTTATTTGAATTGGGTCTCTTTATGTTATGATAAATGTCTTTGGGATATAAAACATTTTGCTACTGATTGTGAGATGGTGTCTTCTCAAGTTATTCAATAAATTTATTTGATGCTACTAATAATTTATTTTGTTTTTTTGTTTTTTTTCCAAGGTTTTGCACTGTACTTGGTATATTACTGGTTATACCAACATTCTTTGAGGGACTTTATCCTTTTATTTATTGCATTCTAGCTTGGTTGGAGTGTTTCGTGCTCTTAGTTATTTATTATTCTAATTTGGGTTGTCAACTCCTCTATTGTTTCGATCTTTTATCTTAATGCTAATTTGATTGGGGGATATCTTGGCTTGGTCGTATATGTGGAATCTTGGGATTAGGCCATTAAATGATGTTCACAATTTCACAAATTGGTTATATGTTTATTTATTAATCCATTTATCCTTATTTTCTATTTTTTCCCACTGTGTTATGTTTGGTGCCTTGCCTTTGATGCTTCTGCCCCTTGTGCACATCAGTAACTATATCCTAGAATAATGCTATCTAATTCTAATTTGTAGGTACTCCTTTTTATTTCTATGACATTTTGTGCAATAATTTCTTGTTCTACATAATTTTTTTTATTAAGGAGGGTTTTATTCTAACTGTGGTCATCATTTTTTGCAAGATAATCGTGCTTAATGTTCTCTTTTGGTATTTTTCTTTTTGAATGCTGACTTCTCGCTAACCTATAATGTTACTAAATCATTTTGTATTTTGTCTTAGTGGTGATTTTTGACTCGTAGGGTTTTCCTTTTAATTTGTTTTGTAGCTCATTTGAGCATTAGAGAGCTAAAGGTACCCTTAAGAACCCTATAATCACCCTTTTTTGTTAATGTGTAGGCCCTTTTATGAGTTCTAACTAAAAAAAAAACACATTGCTTAGGTTATTTCTTGCTTTCCATAGGCATGTGTGAGTTATTTTATGTATGTGAAAAAAATTCAAAATCCATGTAATGATTGTAATTTACTCTAAAGGAGTTGAGGTGTAAAAGTATAAAATCATAACATCCTTGGAACCTAATTTGATTGTTTTGGAAAATATACATGAAATGCTAAGAAACCTAAGAATAGTATGTAAATCTATTTGCAATCATTTCTAATCTATGCAATGTACGGATGTGTATGAATAAATGTGTAAGCGTAAAAGTAAAGAATAAGACAAATAGGGTCTACAAAAACTAAAGGTGCCAAAGCTCCACCAACATAAGCTTGGATTTTTATACCAAATATAAGTCTAAATATAAATTGATTATACAATGTCTTCTAGTTTTCAAAACTTTTGGCTCCATAAATATATAAGATATTATATTCCAAACTATATCATAATCCAAGGAAGAAAAACATTCTTTTGGACTTCTACTCAATAAGCGATTTACATTTAGACCTTCAGAACTCTTTCCACTTAATGAATCCATTTACACTTACAATTAACATTTACATTTATAAAAAATAATATATTACTCTTGCCAGGGTCAATATGCAAAAACAAATAGTGTGAATTGCATATCTGTAAATATTTAGGGGTTTTTACATACATAACACTTAAAACAACTATATTTACCTAATTAATATCTAAACTTTACTATTCACTCTTCTACCAAGTAAAAACATGAACCCTCATAAAAAATGGCACTTTGTTGTCTCCATCAAACCCAAACCCCAAAAGAGATCGGGAATCACCTCTCCACTTCCTTGTTACTCGAGCAGATCCCTCTCACATTTGAATCCCATGGTCATCTTCTCCAGCCCGTGTGAAGACATCCCAACCTAGCAGTCAACTAATATGCGAACGTCCCATAACGCTCATCTTCTTCTATTTGTGAATCTCAAGTCTCAAGTTGGTTGTCCTCTCCCATTCAGCGGGCAGAATATAATTCTGGTTTCTAATTAAAACTGCATATTTTCTTAGGAGGTGATCAGCTTTTTTTGTTGCTATTGAATTTTTTTTTTGTGAGGAGATATGCTTTTTGTATAGAACATTATATTTGTTATTTTTAGAAGTGGAAGATCATGAGAACTGTTATAATGAAATAAGAAAAAAAAAAGATTAGCGAAGAAGAAGTTTAGATTCTTAGGGGATATGACAAATTCATAATATCATATGATAGAAGAATTAGTTAATACATGAATCAATTAACGAACTGGTCTTCAAAAAACTGCTCGAAAAGAGAGGATGCCGATTCATAGCTCTCGGACTCTTATCATTTCTGTCTCCATAGCCAAGATTTTTGAAGAAAAAGTATTGGAATTTTACCTTGCAGCCGAGAGATTTTTGCATCCGAGAGCACAGACAGAAGCAGTCGAGCAACCTCTACTCACAAACTTCGCAGAAGAAAAGTGAGATTTTTTTATGGAGGGGGGGGGGGGGGTTAATGGGTGGTTAATGGAGTGTTAGAATAGATGAAAAGGTGAGCTTTAGGTGGTATACAAGTAAATACATAACTTTGAGTGTTGAATATGTATTTACACTAGTTTGAAGTGTTATGCTTGTAAAAATCCCAAATATTTATATTACATCACAAATTATATAAATGTAAATACTCATATAGTCATGCCTAAAAAAATTTAATCAAACCATAACAAGTGCATGAAACAAAACATAATGGTTTAGCCTAGGATTAAGTTAGTTGTCATATTAAATAATCTAATGTTGCAATCCAAGATCCCTAGTCTTTGATTTTGATGATGACAAATATTATTGATTGAATTGATACTTTTCTCATTTAAGATTATAGTTAGTTATTATGTCTGTGAGCACTAACATTATAGGCAAGATATACATTGCTCAAGGTTACTGAAAGCTCAAGAATTGGTAGAAAAGAAATGTGAAGTAAATACAATATGTAATTTTATTTTTCTTTATTTTCAATTTTGTGAGTGGACACATAACAAAGTATACAATTGGGTGATCGTGTACATACATAGGGGACTTGAGATAATTTTTTGAAAAATAAAATTTTTATACTAATCATACAATACAACATATAATCTTACTATAAAATTAGAGAAGATAGAATGGGCTTAACAACTAATTAAAAAATTATTTTCTATGAACTAATCATAATGTACAATCTGGTTCGTACTGTAAAATTTGTTATGATTTAAAAGCCCTATATGTCAGATGGATTAAGTAAGATTTTCAAAATTTAATCTTTGAACTAATCGTATTATATAATTTGATTAATAATATATTAACATTTAAAATCTTACTTAATTTAACCCCCATAATTAGTCAATCAATTCATGGTTTAATTAATGATAGCACATCGTACTATATGATATTGATCATACCAAATAATTTCCATAGATAATATTTGGTTATCCTAAAGATCGTACCAAATGAAACCACAATTTTTCAACTAATCATACTTTATGATTTTTATGTTATACAGGACAACCTACTTGAAATCAACTAAGCATATTGTGCAATGAAGATAGTATGGGATGACTTATAGCGAAGATTTATCATCATCTCAATAATCATCTTATACAAATTAGAGAGAAAATCTAACAAATCATACTGGATGATCTTTGGATCATATTGTATGAAGCATTCGAAAAGTTGAACAGTTCACCTGAATAACTATTTACATCATACTTGAAAGTTCTATTTTTGAACTTATTGTATTATACATACTCAAATTGAATTGTAAGAATAATGACAGCTAGCTTGAATTTTTAGGGTTTCCTGAAGCCTAACACATAAACAATTTTTTGTGATTCTCTTTGTAATATTTAGAGGATTGTGTGACAACTAAGTGGACATTATAAGAGGAAATTTTGAGATATCTAGGGTTTGAGAGCAAGGATAAGGTAAGATTAAGAGTAAGGGGGAAAGGGAGTGAGGTGATCACACAATTTCTTCGGGCTAGCTACACCCTTACTCCTCCTTTGGTCGTGGTGAGTATTGAAGGATCTCTTGGGAGAGAGGCTTCTAAGTCAACTGCTCGAGGTACTCTACCTTCTTCAACAAGGAGAAAAAGAAGCTAAGGTACTCTATCTTCTCCAAGAGGAAGAAAAGGAGCTGAGGTTCTCTACTTCTCTAGGTGGGAGAAAATGAGTCAAGGTCCACTACTATCATCTGGAGGGTGACATAGTGTCCAGCACTCCGCCGCATCTGGTTTGGAGAAAGTGAGTCTGTAAGGGCTTCTCCGCCTTACTGTGGGAGTAAAAAGAGAGTCACTTAGTGACTTGTGTAATTCCCATCGTGGAGGACTCCGAGGAGTAGAAGTAGGTCAAGGTTAGTCGTACTACAATAAAAATCTCTGGTGTATTATTTACTTTTTGTGCTTTAATTTTTTCTACATTTTATTACTATTATAATTGCTTGGGAAAATGGGTGATTATTACTTTGTTCTACAAATCAAGATATCGTAATAGTATAATAAAAAATTATGATAATTTAGTTTGCTTCTATAGTTAAGTAGAATTTGGTATTTTCAATTGCTAAAAACTTTTTACACTTTTTTTATCATTATTTTGAAGATGAATTATTTTTTAAATTAAATATTCACCCCCACCATCTTAGTTAGCCTCGATCTAGTCCTTTAAGTTTAACAACATTTATGAACTTTTAAGTGGTATCAAAGTGAGATTCAAAAATATGGTTTTGGAAAACTTTGAAAATTGATTAATGGCAAATCTTGGTAATTTTAACACTATAGAGGGTTACACAATAATCGATGCACAGCTATTCGAAAATATTCCTTTTGATTTCTAGAAAATATGCATGTCTACTTCTTTATAATCCATTGACTATAGAATTTGACATATGATTAAAACTAGCTTTTCACTTCCATCACATGTAGTTAATTGTGTCAAAACTAATATTCCTTTGAATGAATGGAGTATTAAGGATAGCGAACTTGCACAATTAAATATTAAATATTTTAATTGTTTCTTTTGTACTTTAAATTTGAAGATTATTTGTAAGTTTCTACATGCACTATGGGGAAGGAATTTGAGATAGGTTATGCATCACTTATGAGTGAACTAGTGAAATTAAATAGTCTATGATAAACATTCTTCTATTTGATTATAAACTCTTTTGCATGAAACATACCAAGATTGTATCTGAAATATACAATAGTTTCACCCAAATAGTAACAACCTTATATATACAATGTATAGAACTATCAAACTCTTAAAATGTTAATAAGGTTTTATGTTGTTTACCTTATTAGTATGATGCCAATGTAATTGCTAGTACTAAATCTAAGAACTTGAATGCTTACTCCATTGATAATTTTCTTGGTCACTCATTTCTTACGAGCAAGAAGTGAGTCAAAGCAAAGTGATGCTGGAGGGAATAAGAAGGAGAGAACTTTAGCACTATAAGCAAATAAATCTAATAGTGATAATTCTCCAGAGGAGGAGGAGGAGGACATTTCCTTATTGACATGATAGTTCAAGTGGTTTTTTAAAACAAAATAGAGACGTCATAAACATAATTAGAGAAAAGTTTAAAGAAATAAAAATATTATATCTTCTTCTAACACAATTCATTTTGAGTGCATGAAAATAGGACACCTTCAAACTGAATGTCCCAACCTAAAGGCTCACTGATTAAGGAGAAGGATTAAGAGAAACAAACGTTAAATTGGGGCTAGAAAAAGATAGATAAAGCTTTTTGGGCTGACTCAGCTTCAAAATCATATGAATCAGAAGTTGAGGAAGAGGTATCCAACCTCTTTCTTATGGATAACAATAATCTTGATCAAACAAATCAAGATGAAGAATATAAACTATCATATAATGAATTACTGGTAATTTAAAAAAAATATGACTCATATAGGAAGTTAAAGAACATGCATGCTAGTCTCTATACTTAATTATTTAATTTACAAAAGGAGCATACTAGTTTAATTACCGAAAACTTCACTTTAGATGGTGATCATAATACCTTTTTAAATAAATTTAATGTTTTGAATAAGAAGCATACTAACTTATCTAATGCATAACATTCCTTGAAAACATCATAAATTCAACTAGACAAATCAAAAAAGGTACTAGATGCATGCACAACTGAACTAGATGGTTGTGAGCATGCATTGAAAATTAAAATGTCCTTTCCTGAAAATGCAAACAAATTTTTAGAACAGAAACTATAAACACTTGAGATTATAAAACTACCCCCTATTTTAGAATAATTTCATAAGCCCTCAACATAACATGCATCACCTACTTCTAAGAGAAGGCACCATGTCCCACATAGGTTAGTAAATCCATGTCCTTCTGTTAGGTGTTACTCATGAGGCATGTTAGGTCATATAGCTCATACTTGCATAATTCACTATAGGACACATCTAATGTGGAGACCTAAATTGCATTCAACACAACATAGCATGCATTATTCTCATTCATTCAGGCATAAGGTGGAACCCAAACTCACTTGGGTTTCTAAATCTAACCTTTGAATGACTATATAGGGCTTCTCTCAAAAAATTCTTACTAAGAGCATGTTGCACATGGATAGTGGATACTGAGGCATATGACTGGTGATATGAAGTAGTTCATCATATAGGAGGCCAGGACAGGAGCAAGATAGCATTAGAGAATAATAACACTAAGAAATTGCTAGACTTAGGTATAATTAGAAACTCAAAAAACTTTATAATTGAAAATGTTTTATTCATTAATGGTTTAAAGCATAATTTATTAAGTATTAGTCAACTGTGCTATAAAGGCTTTGATATAAAATTTCTTTCTAAAAATTATGTGATTGATTTACATAAAAAAGTTGTTCTACAAGAAAAATGATTAAATAATGATTACATGTTAAACCTTAATTGCGTTGAATATTCAAATTCCTTGTGCTTAAAAACTATAATTGATGAATTTTGCATATAACATTGGGGACTATATCATGCAAGCATGAAAACTCTTACGAATATTTCTCAGAAAAACCTAGTTGGAGGCATACCTAAGTTAGACATCATTAAGGACAATGTATGTGATGCTTGATAACTAGGAAAATAAGTTAGGACTTCATTTCATTTTAAAAAAAGACATTAACACCTTGAGGCCATTAGAAATTCTTCATATGAACCTATTTGGACCAGTTAACATAGTTAGCCTAGGAATAAAGACATTTGTGTTTGTAATAGTTGATGACTGCTTTAAATTTACTTTGGTTACATTTCTAGCACTTAAAAGTGAATCATTTAAGGAATTTAAAACTTTCTCCACCCTGATTCAATTGGAATTAGGAAGTGAAATCTAAACAATTTATAGTGATCATAGTAGAGAGTTTGAAAATGACAAGTTTTAATCCTTCTATAAAGAGATAGGAGTTGAACATAACTTCTCTACCACTATGATTCCCCAATAGAATAAAATATCTAAAAAACAAAATAGAACCTTTGGTGGAATTTGTTAGGATAATGCTAGCAGAGTATTCACTAAATGGATATTTTTGGGAAGAAGCAATGAATACTACTTGTTATATTCTAAATAGGATAAATGTTAGATCCAAGCATAATAAGACACCCTATAAACTCCTTAAGGGTAGGACACCCAACTTTTCTCACTTTCATGTCTTTAGTTGTAGATTCTTCATCTTATTCAATGGAAAACCACTAATAAGAAAATTTGTTCCCAAGTCTTATGAAGGTGTCTTCTTAGGTTACTTATCTACTGGTAAGGCCTATAGAATCTTCAATAAGAGGACCCTAGTAGTAGAATAGTCTATACATGTGGTATTCAACGAATCAGATTGAGTCTATTAATATAAATTTAAAGAAGAATAAGTGGAGGTCATTCAATGGGTAAAAGCCATTGTTATAGGAGATGGAGTAAAACCACATGAAGGATTTCCTAGAAAGTAAAGATATTCTTTTAGTCATTCAAAAGAACTTATTTAAGAAGACCCATCTATTGGTGTTAGAGATAGGTATGGACTAAGGAATGAAGTTAGTCATTCAACATATATGTTTCTGACACAACCCACCAATATAGTTCAAGCTCCAGCTGATGAATTCTTGATCCTCGCAATATAAGAAAGCTACACCAATTTGTTAGAAAATATGTATGGGAAATAGCCAAGAGACCTAAGGACAAGTGTTTAGTTGGAACAAAGTGGGTTTTTAAATATAAGATGAATGACTCTAAAATAATACTAAGGAATAAGACTATATTTGTAGCTAAGGGTATAACTAGATTTAATGTAATGATTTAAAGGAAACATCTACCCCTATAGCTAGATTTGAAGCCATTAGTGTCTTAGTAGCCTCTACTTGCATTATGGTTTAAAATTATATATCAAATGGATGTTAAGAGTGCCATCCAAAATGGGTGGTTCAAGAGGACATCTTTGAGAGAAACCCCATGGTTTTGAAAATTCATAATTCCCAAATTATGTATTAAAACTAAAAAAGGACTTATATGGGCTGAAGTAAGCACCTAGAGCTTTCTATGAAAGGATGAGGACATTCCTTCTATAGAAGATGCTTTGTAAGGATAATGTGGACACCCCTTTCATCCTAAAGAAAGAAGGAAAAAACTTACTTATTATCCAAATTTATTTTGATGACATCTTATTTGGATCCTCAGATAAAAACCTTTGTGATGAATTTTCAAAAATAATGGGTAGAAAATTTGAGACGAGATGATGGGAGAGATAAGCTACGTTCTTGGAATTAGGGTAACATAGATAAATGATGGAGACTATCTTAGCCAACATAAATACATCAAAGATATCACTGAAAGTATGAAATGAAGAATGGTAAGGCCATGAATAGTCCAAAGAGCTCTAATGTTGAATTAGATAAGGAACAAAACAAAAAATTAATAGATCATGAAAAGGGTAGGGGGATAATTTGATCGCTTTTTAACTTAACTACTAGTAGAACAGACATAATGTTTAGTGAGTGCTTTTATTCATGATTTTAGGCTGATCTAAAAGAATCCCACTTGAATTTCTTTAACAAAATCCTTAGAAAAAAGGGAAATTTACATACATTCCACTATAACATTCTATTTACATATCTAACACCCAAAATTTTAATATTACATACATACCACCATATACTATTTTAATATCAAATATACCACTCATATTTCCTTCCTACCACTCATACTTGATATAAAAATGAACTATGCGTGGTATGTATGTAATATTAAAGTTTTAGGTTTTAAATATGTAAATAGAATAGTATAGAGTGGTATGTATGTAAATCTCCCAAGATACCTGTTGTACACTTCAAACATATGAATATAGTATCCTAGACACAACACTTCTTTTAAAATCATAGGATATTCAGATTCTAATTTTTTAGGATTTAGGCTAGGTAGAAAAAACACTTCTTGAACCTGCCAATTCATAGGACAGTCTTTAGTCTTATGGTCTACTGGAAAATAATACATAGTAGTCCTTTCCATAGTTGAAGTAGATTATATAGTAGTAGGAGTAGTGTTGCTCATGTCCTAAAGCTAAAGTAATATTTCTTAGATCTTGGACTACCTATATAAACCATTGAAATTATGTGTGACAATATTAAAGTTATTTGCATATCCAAATATCCAATTTCAACACTCCCACAAAAAGCATATAGACATTAGGCACCACCTCATAAAAGGTCATGTAGCCAAGGGTGATAAAAAATTACATCATATAGTTATAGGAGATGAATTGGTAAACATTTTAACTAAACCCCAATCCTATGAAACCTTTATCACCTTTAGGACTAAACTAGGTGTTATAAACATTCATTCTTAACTTAAGATAAATAAATAAAAAAATCATTTGGAATTATTCATTCATATGTGTTAAACTATATTTGTTTGTTCTTATGCATGTTTATGTGTTATTATTATTTTTTATAATTTTTTCAAAAAAGAAATTATTTGTTTTTTTGTACTTTATTAACCTTGATCATACTACACGATCTACCTTAAATCTATAAATTGGAAGGTTTTGGACATTTCTATTCACTCGACTCACTACTCCATCAAACTCATACCCTCTGAAACTTCATCTCTAACGGCAGGTTGAAGTAAACATGGTAGAATGACTTAGGGTAGCTCCTCATCTCATCACTTTGAAGATATTTTTATATTCTAAAAGGATGAAGATGCCTATTACAGGTACAATGAGGCAAAAATCACCCCAT
The DNA here is from genome assembly GCF_001605985.2 of Dendrobium catenatum. Classification (NCBI taxonomy): domain Eukaryota; kingdom Viridiplantae; phylum Streptophyta; class Magnoliopsida; order Asparagales; family Orchidaceae; genus Dendrobium; species Dendrobium catenatum. The sequence continues at coordinate 540,144 of NW_021319484.1, read as the reverse complement.
CTAGAATGTTAAATAAACCATAACTGAACTTCAAGGTGATGAACCTCTTTGCCTCCACTACTCTTCAATTTCTCCTCATACTAGCTTTTTCCTTTAAATACAAAATTCTTTATGAATTATTAGACAACCTTAGGATAAATTTAGAAACCTCTATCATATTTTCATTGTTTTCCTCAAACACTTAGAGATCATAAAGGAAGATTTAGGAGAACATATCGGTCTTTTTACCGAAGTATTTCATCAATAATCCCTTATCTCTATAATCAACTTTGATTGGACTTCATTTAACTTAAGAATTACAATTGTGCACATGAGCCATCATCATCCACTTATCTACACCTTAAATAAAAATACTCGGGTCATCCAGCATGTACTTATTACCTCTATTACACCCAAAGCTGGCGATCAGGTTAATATAACCCCACTTCTTTCCATAGCCACCATCCTTATAATGTCAAATGCCCATTTTGATGAAGCCTAAATAATTCTTGAGTATATCAAAATATGACTCTTATTCGACTTCCCAGTACCAAGAGAAAACAAAATGTTACCTTAAGACATATCATAGAACATATCCTAGAAAAAAATACCAAATAAACTTTCTTGCTACTCCTAATAATGTTCCTACTTTCCATATGGATACATCCTTCCATAACCTTTTCCATCAGCAGCATGAGTACGATGAGCTAGAGTTTACTAAAAAGGGGAAGCTGCGCCATTAGGTGGACCTCAATACCACTAATACCAACGCTTCCACCTTCTTAACGTGCATAACCTCTTGATGACCTAATTAAATGACTCGAGTGATTATAAAATAAGCTCAAATGCCAAATTCAATAATAACTACAGTAGCACATGGACAAAATGAGATGGTTAAGAGAAAGATTTTCCTCAATTTATAATCAATTGGCATCCTTCTATCAATCTTTTAACCACCACCATCACCACCTAATAAGGATCTGTCATACCTTTATTGTGTTTTTGATCAAATTTATTGCTTTTGATTCTAGTATTCTTCTCTTTGTTAGTTATTCCTTTTATTTTTGGTGATGTCAAAAGGGGGAGGAAATGTATGTTCAAGTTGTATGTTTTAAGAGAATCCTTTATTTTTGTTACTTTGTTTTTCTTTTAATTTGTTTATTTTTCTTCTTTTTTCATTTATTAAAAAAAGTTTAAAAATGAAAATTTGCAACCTCTATCTTTTAAAATAATCACTTACTGAGGGGGAGCTCAGGAGAATAGAATTTTAATCTTGTCTATCAACTAACATTTTTTGTCATTATCAAAAAGGAGAAGATTATGGCAATCCAAGATCCCTAGCCTGTGATTTTCAAGATAAAAAATATTACTGATTGAATCGTTACTTTTCTCACTATAGATTTTAGAAATTTTTTATGTCTATGTGCACTAACATTATAGGTAAGATATACACTGCTTAATGCTACCGAAAGCTCTAGAATAGGTAAAATAGGAATGGCAAGTAAACAAAGTATGCAATTTTATTATCAATTATTTTCTGATTCTTTAGTCTAGCCACATAAGAGTATACTTAATTTGGTGACCATCCATACAAATAAACATTGGGAGAGATAAATTTTAGAAGTTAAATTTTTTGCACTAATCATATTGTATGACTAATGATTATACTGTACAATCAGTGTAGAATTAATGGGCTTAATAGCTAATTGAAAAATTAGTTTCTAGGAACTAATCATACTATACAATCTGGATTGTATTGTATGATTCATTACGAATTGAAAACCTTAGCCACAAAATTAATTAAGTAAGATTTTCAAATTTTGGTTTTTCAATTAATCATACAATATGATCTTATTTGTATTGTATGAACATTTAAAATCTTATATAAATTAACCCCTATAATTAGTCAATCAAATTAAGAATAAATATTGATAGAAGATCATATTATATAATATTTATCGTACAAAATAATTTCTAAAGTTAAAATTTTATTGTCCCAAATATCATTCCAAATAAAACTATGATTTTTTAACTAATCGTATTATACAATATTTATATCATACTGGATGATCTACTTGAAATCAATTAAACATTTTGTATGATGATAATAGTATGTGTACTTATGTATGTAATTTCTAATTATGCAGTTAATTGTCTTGTACCATTTTTAGAGAGAAAGCTAACAGATTGTAATGTATGATGTGTTTGAAAAGTTGAACAATTTGTCTGAATAGTTATTTACATCATACTGGATGGGTCTAGTTTTGAACTGATCATACTGTATAAACCCAAATCATACTATACGAATAATTACACTAACTAGAATTTTTAGGGTTTCTTGAAGCCCAATACTTAAGTATTCGTTTATGAATCTCTTGGTAAAACTGAGAGGATTGTGTGAGAGCTAAAGGGACTATGAGAGAGGAGATTTTTAAAAATCCATGATTTGGGAGGCAAGAGAATATGAGATTGAGCATAAGGAAGGAGTGTGAGGGGATCACACGATTGCTCCGGGATTGCTATGCACTTATTAGAGGACTCTGGGGGAGTTGACGTAGGTCATGATTGACTAAACCATTATAAAATGTATGTGTATTGTTTTACTTTTCATACTTTTATGTTTCCTGCATTTATTAATGTTATAACATCTTGGAAAAATTTGAGATTATTGCTTCATTTTGTTAATCATAAAACATTATAGTTAATTTTTTTTTATAATCTAATTCACTTTCGCAATTAATTAGAACATAGTATTTTCAAATTTTGAAAATTTTTCAAAAGCATTATTATCATTATTTTGAAGTTAAAAGTTTTTTAAGTTGCCAAATTACCCCCCCGGGCCTCTTTGTGAGTCTCGGGCTAGTTCCTTTAGATTTTACAAACTTTATGAACTTTTTTCTGAAGTGTGTTTTAATAAGTGCGGTTTGGATATGTGTTATGTAGATTAATGATTTATGATATCTACAAGTTAAATGTATTTGTTTAAATTCAAATTGTTTAGTTAAATTTTAATCTTTAATGTTTTACTGCTTTCAAATTACTAGCATACTTTAGGCTGTTTAAAATGTTTGTTTTTACATTTTAAATAATTCTAGTAATCAACAACTCCAAATTTATTGAAGTAATCAATCAAAAAGTCATAGACCTATGAACTAATTATTTGTATCATCCCTCAGAACATAAAACCTTAATTTAAATTAATATTTTTATTTAATTTAAGTTTTAAAGAAATCATATTAATTAATTACTTGAAAGAAGTACAAAAGTACAATTGAATTAAAATTATAGGTAGATTCAACCCTAGTCTACCCGATCTTGAGCGGATTCACATTATAAGTGAGCTTGTTGATCTGAAAGGTTATTGATGAAGGTAAACCAAATAGATATATAATAATAGCTATATAAAAGAAATATTAATATTTTTTATCATTAAAATCATCATACTTTCGCCCATATTTGAAATAATCTTGCCCTTTTTTAATGATGGAAAGTATTGTTATTTAGAATTTTTAAAGTAAGAAAAAATTTTGTTTTTCTATTTTTTTTTAAGGTAATATGAAACATAAAAAAAATAGAACAAAAATAGAATAAAGTAAATTTCACTAAAATATAAGATATAAACAATAGATAACTCTCCTTTTTAATATCACAAAAAGGATGAAAAAGAAAATACTAAACTGATTAATAGTAAAAACATCACTAAGAAAAGACAACAATAGAAACAAAAAAGACTAGAACCCATATGGACCCTGATCAAGAAGAGGTGGTAGTATTGGTTGAAAGTAGTGATGAAGAGAGGTAAACAACTAACCAGAGAAGGCTATATGTTGGTCATGCTGCTACTGCTGTATTAAATAGGCATCAAAATGAGTTAATTCTTGATCAAGATTATGATGCTTAGCTACATAGGAGTCAAAATGAGCCTCCCACTGATCAAATTGTTGGACCATCTTATCAATCTATGACTGCTGGTGGATAGAAAATGGTGCAGGAATAGGTTCATCCTCCTCTGCCATAGGCTCCTAATGCACATTATGATGACAAGTACTATGAAGGGTGTGGAAGGAGCTACTGGACTAGAATAAAGGGTTATGATCAGGTGGAGTTAGAAATTGAAGCTTTTATTTTTATTCAACAACAAAGGTAATGGGATGTACTTGGGCTAGGTTTGGCTTTCTTTTATGGCCAGGATCTATAATGTATGTTAAATGTTCAACATAATAAATGATAAGAAAATATTCATTGAAGCCCATGTTAGCAATGATGTAGTAGGTGGTAAGTGAAAGTACAAGTGTAATATGAATATGATCCCCAGCTTTAGGAATAATAGAATTATGAAGGATGTATTGGATGGTTTGGGCATCCTTAACAAAGGTGTTAATCTGTGATATATGATAGTTCATATTAGTTTCCCTTAGAGTATTATTAGCATGAGCCAAATTAAAATCAAGATCTGAAGCAAATATGTGGATCTTATCTATAGTGGTAGAAAGGTGAAGGAACATATAAAAATCTTGATAGGTAATCTCTACTGGCCCTTGATTAACATATGGTTGTAAGGTAGTAAAAGCATTATTAATGTGAAGGTTTGCAAATAATTCAAAAAAGAGTTTTCAATTAAATGGAAAAGCTAAAGTAAAGAGAATCGAAAGCCAAAAGTATTTCTAACAAATAGATCAAGCACCTGAAAGTTCAAAATAATTTGATTGATGATTTTTGTGGGGGTAATGCTAGCATTCTTATAATAGTTGTCAGCCACCTCATCTACTTCCTCAATGAAAAGAGGATCAATAACACACCTAGACGAGCTACCAGTAAGCACAGTAGAACATTTCCCACCAGCCATTGTATGAGTAAGTTTGCTCAAGTAAGAGAGAAGGAGAGGTGGAATGTGTTGGGTGAAGAAAAACTATGATTTGTTGTTATTTAAACTGAATCATCCATATCATATCAGATGATTGTGAGATCATACAGGATTATGTGGTGCAATCAATGTGGCCAAACAATCGATCATAAAAAGTGGTCTAATCATCCAATATGATTATACATCATACGGCGTTATTAAATATAGGACAATCATCCTGAGGAGTTAGCCTACATCAATGTTGGCTAATTGGATCATATAGGATGAGCACATGGATCATCATGTATGATTTCTCATAATGGATCAACCAAACTACAATCAAACCTTCCAATAACTCATGCCATGTGGATAACCCAGTATGAAGTACAATCATATGGGATGACTTCAAATAATTAATTAATATCATCCAATGGATGTGTTGTGATCAGAGAGGTGTATTTTTGTTATGATTTAATAGTATGTTATTAATCATCCTAGATGATGCAAAAAAAATTTGAAGAACTCATGGAATGGAATGAGATGATCTGGAAGGGTTTAAAAACAAAATTCAATAAAAAATTAATATAAAATAAATAGAAAATATGTTAAAAATAGTAATAAGACAAAAACTATTTTTTTTCTTTAAATTTATCAACTCCCATAAATGATAAATTTACTTTATTATTGCATTTAAAAATACATAAGAAATGAATTGACAATACTGAAATCCAAAAAGTTTTAAAAAATAGATCTTGTTAACCCTTGGTCGGACTCCTTACTGGTCAAAATTCTTTTTAAACAAAAATCAAATTTAGAAAGTAATTAGATAGTAAAATTTATATTTTCAAACTTCATTTCAGAAAAAATGTCAAATAAAATAGTATTGCAAAGTAATGAATCAGGAATCATGATTTTCAATTTCATGAGTTTGAAGATATCAAGTGGCACATGAATTCTTCTAAGATTTAAAGATTTGAAAGAGACAACAACAACAACAATAGCAAGCCTTTGTCACACTATGTAGGGTCGACTACATAAATCTTTTTTCACCATTGTGCCCTATTAAAAGTAAAATTATTATTTAAATCTAATAAAGAAAAGTCATTTCTAATATATTCTCACCAAGTCTTCTTAGGTCTACCTCTACCTTTCTTCACATAGGACAAATCTAAAATCTTAACTTTCCTAACCAGGTTCTCGGAAGGCCTCCATTTAATGTGGCTGAATCATCTTAGGAGACTCTTAGTAATCTTATCTTCCACTGGAGCTACTCTAACCTTTTCACATATATGCTCATTTCGTATCCTATCTCTAAGGGTAAAGCCACTCATCAAACTAAGCATCCTCATCTATTTAACACTTAACTTAGTATTATTTTGTTCTTTTAATGACCAACATTTTGCACCATAAAGCATTACAGGTTTCACAACCATCTTATAGAATTTTCCCTTAAATTTGAGTGGGACTTTTCTATCACAAAACAAGCCTAATGCATTCCTCCACTTCAACCATCCAACTTGAATTATGGTGATGATGTCTGCATCTACTTAACCCTCACTCCAAATAATTTATCCAAGATATCTAAAATGTGTACTCTTATTAATGACTTGATCCCCAAAGTCACCATCCCCTCACTAGGTCTATTGCTACTAAAAATACACTTCATATATTTAGTTTTTGATTTACTCAAGCAAAAACCTTTGGACTGTAAGGTTGACCTCCATAATTCATGATTACCTTCAACTCCCCCTTTAGTCATATCAATAAGAAGAATATCATCAGCAAAAAGCATACACCAAGGTACATCCTCTTGTAAAATTCTAGTGAGAACATACATGACTAAAGAAAAAAGATATGGGCTTAAGGCTGATCCTCTATGTAATCTAACCAAAATAAGAAAATACTTGGTTAAACCACATTATGTTTGAACACAAGTAATAGCTCACTCATATATATACTTAATGATTTTAATATAAGCATTATTAACTCTTTTCTTTTCAAGAACTCCCCATAGCAATTCTCTTAGAACTTTATCATATGCTTTCTCTAAATCAATATGTTGCGAATCTGATTTAAGGGAATATGATTTTGATGATAACAAACACTTCTGTTTATGTACAACTACCTTGCCTACTAACATTTCAGGTCGATAAGATCAAACTGCAATTTGAACCAGCTCAAGATTGGTAGACTAGGTCTAAGTTAGTTTGTAAACTTTTCCCTTTTTTGAGTCTATTGTAACCAATATGGTTCCTGATGCTAAGTAACATTGCAGACACAAACTTTAGAGAATTTTTTTTATCTGTTTTAGAGTTTTCTATTTTTTCTCACCTCATTTGGGATGATCCATAAATCATCCTAGATGATCAGTTAAAAATAGATACCCTAATTAGGGCATCATGGTTAAGGCAGTCATCATTAAGTTCATCATCCTGGATGATAGTTGTATCAGCTAGGATGATAGGCTCAAATCAGAAAGAATTAGCTGAATGATCTATTTAGGTAGCTTTTATTTTTAAACATCATCCAAGACTTCGTTTAGTACATCATCAAGGATGATGCAGCATAATTATACTTAAATTAATTTGGTAATTAAGGAAGCAATTAAGGTTTGATTGCTCGATCATATCATCTTGGACGATCGCAAGATCGACCGGGATGATCAGTTCACAAACCTTAGCTATCACTGGATGACCAAACATAAGCTAGCTTCTATTCAGGGTGATTCTCTAGATAATTTTCATGGATTTGAACTAATCAACTGGGACGATCGTGAGATCGGCCTGGTTGATCAAACTATTTTTCCTAATGATATCAATTCAGTGCGATTGTCTTGATGATATTCAATGATTTTTACTAATCATATAGGACGATATACTATCGGCCTGGATGATATGAACAAAAAATCTTATGATCATCCCAAATCATCATAGTTGATTGAGCATAATTTGCACTGATCATACCGGATGATATTTATATCATCCTGGATGATAAAGTTGGTTTATTGCAATTAAGAGCTATTATAAAGTTCTTCTATTTAAGACCTCTTATTCTACCCAATAGATCATCTTTTGCCATTGTTATGACTTGAGAGAGCCAAGAGGAGATGGAGAGCAAGGGAGAGAGAGAAAGGATCTTGTGAGGGGGAGTTTGTGAGGGGTTTCACAAAGGTTGCTCCAAGTAAGGATCCGTCATCATCTTCTCCAATTATTGTCCTTAGTTCCTTGGGGGTTCTAGAGAGGTGTACTTCAACATTTGATTAAGGTTCTCTGTTGGCTTCAGGAGGAAGCAAAAGAAGTTGGGTTTTCTGCCTGCTTCTTAAGAAAGCTAAAGGAGTTGGGTTCTCTGTCTCACCTGGGTTGGTGGAAAGGAGGTTTATAAAGACTTCTCCACCTTGCTATGGGGGCAAAAGGATAGACACTAAGTTTAGTGTAATACTCAGAGGGCACCTCTAGGGAGTGGACGTAGGTCGTGTTGACTGAACCACTATAAATTTATGTGTTCTTTATTACTGTTTCTACATTTAATTTCCATACTTTCATTTATATGGTGAATCTTTATTTTTATTTTAAGATTGTGTTTTAATCAAAAGCGTTTTTAAAATTCCAATTCACCCCCCTTCTTGGTTAGACTTGGGACTAATTCATTAGGGCTTAACATTCCAATCAAACTTTTAAGTGCTATTAGAGCACTTTCAAGTGGTATCAAAGCGGGATTCATAAAATTGAGTTTTTGAAAACTTTTAAATTTTGATTGATGGCTAACTTTGGCAATCATAATACAACAAAAGAATATTCTACTACACAACCACCTTTGTTTGATAATATTCCTTTGGATTTTGGAAAACTTGCATGTCTACTTTTTTACAATCTCTTGATTATCGTTAAAGAATGTTATACACCTCCTTCTCATAAAATTAATGGCATTAAAACTAAACTTTCTTTAACCAAATGGACTTTTGATGAAAGAGATTTAGCACAACTTAATACAAAATGCTTGAACTATTTTTTTGTGCTTTGAAATCTGAAGATTATATGCGTGTTTCAACTTGTGTAACATGTAAAGAAATTTGAGATAGATTTTGTGTAACTTATGAAGGAACCAATGAAGTTAAACAATAAAGGTTTAATATTTTTTTGCATGACTACGAACGTTTTCGTTTGAAACCTTCTGAATTAATTTATAATATGTATACTAGGTTTACTTAAATTATTACCTCATTTTATGTTTTAGGAAGAGAGTTAACTAATTATAAAAGAGTAAATAAAATTTTGAGATGCTTTCGTTCTTCATTTGATGTTAAGATCACTATAATTACTAATTCAAAAGATTTAAATACTTATTATGTTGATAATTTACTTGGATCACTCATTACTTATGAGCAAGGGGTAAATCAAAGAAATCTTGATGCAAGTGAGAAAAAAATAGAGAAAACTGTGGCACTGAAGGCCAATAACACGGACACTGATTCTTCCAGGTCTGAGAGTGAGGTTGTTGACTTCATCACTAAGCAATTCAAAAGCTTTTTAAGGAAGAACAACAAGTATCATCAGAAGTGGAAAAGAGGTAAGGATAGCAAATATTATAAAAAATCTTCTGATATTATTTATTTTGAATACAAGAAGCACGGACATGTTAAAGCTGATTGTCCAACACTTAAGGGGCACCCATTTAAGGAAAAGTTTGAGAAAATTCATGCATCATAGAAGAAACTTAAGAAATTAAAAGTACAAGAAGTAGTACTAAAAAGCTTTATGGGTGGATTTTGCATCTGACTCATCTGAGACTAAAGCTGAAGAGGAGATAACAAATTTATACTTGATTGGTGATAATCTTGGTCAATCTGATCAAGAAGAGGAATATAAACCAACCTATGATCAATTTCTTGAAATTTGTGAGAAAATTCATGCATCATATAAGAAACTTAAGAAATTGCATGCTAGTTTGAAATTGGAGTTTTTGAATTTACAAAAAATGCATGAAAGTTTAAGTAAAGGTCACACTCTACCTGATAGCAATCACATGTCTTTATTTGATGAATTTGATGATTTTAATAAAAAACATTCTGATTTAATAATTGAGCATGATTCACTAAAAGCAAATCTCAAAGCTTTTGAAAATAACAAACCAACATTACATGTTAACAGGAAGAACTGGACCTTTATTGAGGACAGTAGAGCCATGCTTGCTGAGTATTCACTTCCAAAATACTTTTGGGCTGAAGTTGTAAACACAGCTTGTTATGTGTTGAATAGGGTGAATGTTATAGCTAAATTTGATAAGATACACTGTGAGATTCTTAAGGGTAGAACACCCATTATTTCTAACCTTCATGTCTTTGGTTGTAAGGTTTTCATTCATAATAATGGAAGTCACACTTAGGAAAATTTGACCCAAAATTTGATGGAGTGTTCTTAGGTTATTCAAGTATTGGGAAATCCTTTAGGGTGTTTAATAAAAGGACATTGGTGGTGGAGGAGACTACTCATTTAGTATATAATGAAACTAATCCTAAGGTGTCTAGAATTGAGGATGAAGATGGTGTTAGAGAGATTTCCAATGGAGTTCAAAATTTAGAGAAGAGAGTAGAATCCCAAATTATTGAAGGAGTAGGAGAGATTACCCAAGGAGTAAAAAATTTAAATTTAGAGGAAAGGGTTGATCCTACACACACTTTGCCTAGGGGTTAGAGATGTTCTTTGAGTCATCCTAAAGAATTGATCTTAGGAAACCACTCTGAAGGTGTTAAGACTAGGCATCGACTTAGGAAGGAAGTGAACCACTCTGCCTTTATCACAATAACTGAACCCACCAACATTATTCAATCCATATCTGATGAGTTTTAGATCCAAGCTATATAAGAGGAATTAAACCAATTTATTAGGAAGGATGTTTGGGAGCTTGTAGAAAGACCAAAATGATAAGGTGTAGTTGGAACCAAATGGGTATTTAAGAATAAGATGAATGATTTTATTGTGGTGGTTATGAATAAAGCAAGATTGGTAGCTAAGGGATATAACCAAATATAAGGGATTGATTTTGAGGAGACCTTTGCCCCTATAGCTATATTGGAATCCATTAGAGTGCTACTAGCTTTGCTTGTTATAAGGGATTTAAGCTTTACAAAATAGACCTAAAGAGTGCCTTTTTAAATGGGGTAATAAAAGAGGATATGTTTGTAGAGCAACTCCTAGGTTTTGAGAGTTCCTAATTTCTAAATCATGTTTTTAAATTAAAAAATGCCTTATATGAATTAAAACATGCACCAAGAGCTTGGTAAGAGAGGATTAACACATTTTTACTAAAGAGGGTTTTTTTTAAGGGAAGTATAGACACTACCCTTTTTATGAGGAAAGTAGGAGATGAGTTACTCATTGTTCAGATCTATATTGATGATATACTTTTTAAATCTTTTGATAAAAAGTTATGTGATAATTTTTCTAAAATAATAAGTAAGGAGTTTGAGATGAGTTTGATTGGAGAGTTAACCTATTTTTTGGGATTTAGCATTAGACAATTGGATGATGGAACCTTTATAAGTCAATCAAACTACATTAAGGACTTCTTGAAGATATATGAAATGGATAAAGCCAAGCCTATAAATACTCCCATAATTTCTAATATTTAGTTGGATAAGGACTCAAGTAAAAAATATGTTGATCAAAAGAAGTATAGATGGATGATTGGATCTTTACTTTACCAGACTGCTAGTCGACCTGATATAATATTTAGTATTTATCTCTTTGCTAGATTTCAAGCTGATCCTAAAGAATCCCACCTGACTGTAGTTAGAGAATTCTTAGATATGATTTGGGGACCCAAAACTTAGGAATCTGGTATATTAGGTAGAGCACTTCTTTTGAGATTATTGGATATTCTTGATTTTGTAGGATGTAGGGTGGATAGAAAGAGCATTTATGGAATGTACCAATTTATTGGACAATCATTAGTCTCCTGATCTAGTAGAAAACAAAACTCTGTTGTATTTTCCACTGCTGAAGTTGAGTACATTGCCTTAGGAAGTTGTGTGGCCCAAGTCCTTTAGTTGATGCAAAAAAATTCTGGATTTAGGATTACCTTTAGGTACAATTTCACTCCTTTGTGACAACACTAATTCCATCTGCATCTCTAAGAATCTTATCCAACATTCAAGGACTAAACACATTGACATAAGGCATCACTTTATTAGAGACCCTATGATCAAAGGAGACATTGAGTTACACTATATGACAACTGAGAATTAATTGGCTGACATCTTTACTAAATCCCTAGATTTTGATACTTTCAGCACCTTAAGGACCATATTAGGTGTGATTGACAAAAAATCATGAACTTGTTATTTAGTAACTTCTTAATCTTCTATTTTGTTGCCTTTTTGTTTTATTTCACTTTGCTTACTAGTTTTTGTTTCTCTTTTTTTATTTTTATTTCTGTTATTTTAGTTTTTCTTCTTTTATTGTCACTGCTAAAATATTATTTTATAACATATGTTCAATTTTTGAAAATTTGTAGTGAATGTTTTAAATCTCTTAACCTATTAAAGGGAGAAAACACTGTTAATTGTTTATCTTTCTCTAACCTCTTTTAATGGTATAATTTTTTATTCTAAACAAAAGCTATCTCAAATTAACAACTAGACTTTGCAATTGAGATCTATTCTACCTTGTATAGTAATCTATCTTATATTCATAATGTTCAAAGTCTTTATATTACTTCAAAATTTCTCGTTATCCAGTCATTACATTTATCATATGATTTTGATTCTATTTTGGGGTTTGTTCTTCCCTATAATAGAGATTAAGTTTTTTTCTCTATTATCTAGAAGATATACTCACAATTGAGAATATTTAAGATTTTTGAAAAGGGATCTAGCTTTGAAAAATACTAAAAAAAGGAATGTTAAGCCCTTATAAATTTATGTGTTCTTTATTACTGCTTTCGTTTTTAATTTCTTCACTTTGATTTCTATGGTTAATCTTGGTTTTAATTTTAAGATTATTTTTTGATTGAAAGATTTTTTAAATCACCAATTCAACCCCCCCTGCCCCCCTCTTGGTTAGCCTTGGGAATAGTTCATAAGGGCTTAACATTCCTTTCAAACTTGTAAGTGCCCACAGAACACTTTCATAATAAATATCATAAATAGATCCTCCTTATTCTCTCTATATTTCCCCATCAAACCTTTCATTACATGTATGTCTTCCAAAATAGATCTGCTTGACTTGAATCCAAATTGATTTTGAGAAACATTAGTATCACGTTGTAACCTACGCTCTATAACTCTCTCCCATAGCTTTAAAGTATGACACATTAACGTAATTCATGTATAATTTGTGCACTCATGTGCATGACCTTTATTATTAAAAATAAGAATTAACATACTCATTCTCCACTCATCTGGCATCTTTTCAGTCTTCAAAACCATATTAAAAGTTTAGAAAGCCAATAAATTCCATCATCTCCTAAGTGTTTCCACATCTCTATTAGAATATCATCAAGCCCAACAACTTTTCCACACTTCATTTTCTTTAAAGCCTCTTTAACATCAATTTTATTAATACACCGATAAAAAAAATATTTTTATTCTTATTTAGGATGCTAAAGTCACTAAAGTCAATTGTATTTCACATTCTTTATTAAAAAGTTTAGAAAAATATCTCATCCATCTTTGTTGAATATCCTCTTCCAAGAAAAGTACTCTTTTATCTTCATCCTTAATACACTTCATTTGAACTAAATCCTTACTACTCCTAACTCTTTGCTTGGCTAACTTATACATATATCTTTCACTCGTATTAGTATCTAATCTATTATATAAATCATTAAAGGCTAAATTCATTGCATCGCAAATAGATTTTTAAGATTCCTTACGAGCCTCCTTATAGCTTTCCCAATTATCAGAATTTTCAAATATAAATAAATTTTTATAACAAATCTTTCTATTTTTTATCTAATCATGCACATTTGTATTCCACCACCAACTATTTTTACTATTATGATCTTTTCCCTTCAAAACACCAAGTAGATCAATTGCAATATTCTTAATATCACTTGCTACTTTTCCTACATAATGTTATCTTTCTCGTGCACAGACAAAATCTTTAGATCTAAATTCTTACTCTAAAAATGCATATGTTAAAATTCTTTAAATAACCCCATCTAATCCTAGAACATCATTTTAATTTATTTCTTATTTTCTGCACGTTTATCTTAAAGATGAAAACTAATAATCGATGTTGAGCGCATAAATTTGCACTTAGAATAACTTTACAATCTTTGTAATCTAAATGATCTAATTTTCTTATTAGAAAATAATCAATCTGTGTTTTACTATATCCATTTTTTTAAGTGATAAAATGTTCATCTCTTTTCTTAAATAAGGTACTAACTATTAAAAATCATAAGCTAAAGAAAAAAAATAAGATTATCTTACCACCTTCATTTGTCGTTCCAAATCTATGGCCACCAAGAATGCTTTTAAAATCACCAACCTCTCTTCCAACATATCCATTTAAATCTCCTCCAATAAAAATTCTTTCTTCAAGAGGAATCTTTTGTATTAATTCTTCTGAGCCATTGCAAAATTTTAATTTTGATCTCATATCCAAACCTACTTGAGGAGCATAAACACTTATAATATTTACAATCGTAGCATCAAGAACAATCTTTAAAACTATAATCCTATCTCAAATTTTGTAAATTTTTATAAGATTATCCTTCAAACTCTTATCTAAAATTGCACCTACACCATTTCTAGTATGACTCTTACTTCAATACCATAGTTTATATCATAAATTATCAACCTCCTTAGTGTTCTCTCCAACCCTTTTAGTTTCCTGAATGCACAGAATATTTATCTTCCTATGAATCATAATTTCTATTAATTTCATTAATTTTCCTATAAGGGAGCCTATATTTCAAGTTCCTATCCTAATTTTAGTTTCATGGACTAGCTTCTTTGCCCACATCCATCCTTGATGTGGGAACCCTTGCCCATTTAATAGTACACCCAAGCATCAGTATAATGGCCCTTGCATAATTTTCACTGTATTCAAGCTATACAGCATGTCGTTTCAAGGGAATTCCCTAGCATTAACACAGTTTTTTAAAGGATTCATCACATGATTATTTGACAAATTTTATGCTGGTTGTCGACTACGTAATTCTTATCTAGGACTTGGGACCTGGCAACGACTAAGAAGCTTATTTCTTTGTGGGCTCATTTCATGCCTCTTTTTTAGTTATTTGGTGCAGTTTGTGCATCTTTTAATTTTTTATACACTATGTGCATCTTTTTAATTTTAAGTTTATTTTGTGCCTCTTGTCATTTTTGTGAGCTTGCTTCGTTTTAAAACATTTAAAGACTCTTAATTGTGTGATTATCTTCATAAGAAAAAAAATCACTCTCTAATATAAAAAAATATTATACCACAAAACATAAGAACCCTTAAAAGTGATAAATTTATTTGAAACATTATTCGTATGAGATAAATTATTATAGGAAGAATAAATTGATCTCTATTTCAAAGTTTTATTTTTGATTTGAAATAGATTTTGATTTAAAATAATTTACACCTCTATAGGAGTTAAAGGAAGAGAGATAATCATAAATGTTTCTTCTTTTAACTTTTTTAGGGAACTTAGTCAGAACTTACATGTTTCTATACAAAGATATGGCAAATTCATCCTCACAAGTAAGTAGTGATCTAATTTTTAAAAAAAAATTAAAAGAAAGCAACAGAAAGAAAAAATAGAATATTTAAACGTATAAAACAAAACATACAAATCAAAAAGAAAAAAATTGAAATTGAAAGACCCAATTTCAAGCATAAATATCTATGACACTTAATCTAGTTCTTAAGATGTTAAAAGTTTTAATGCCTAATAGTTTTGAGAAGACATAAGCAAGTTAAGTTTTAGTAGCCATATGGTGTAGCTCTATGTTTCCTTTGGTAACATGATCTTTAATAAAATGATACCTTATTTCAATCTGTTTAGTCCTGGAGTGTTGGATTAGATTCTTTGAAATGTAGATGGCACTAGTATTATCAAATAGGATTGAAATTATGCCCATAGGTAATTCCTAAATTAGGAATTTGTTATTTTAACCAAAGAACTTGAGCCATGACTTCTTAAGGCTATATATTTAATTTCAATAGTGGACAAGGCAACTGAGTTTTATTTTCTACTAAACTAGGAGACTAAAGATTATCTAATGAATTGACTTATTCTAGAAATATTTTTCCTATCAAGCTTAAAACCTACAAAATCTAAATTAGAATATCCTTTGATTTCAAAGAGGTGCTTTTCCTAGGATACCGTATTCTAAAGTTTTTGGTTCCTAAAAGATATTTAAGGATTCTTTTCATAGTAGTCAGGTGGAACTCTTTTAGATTAGCTTGATATCTAGCATAAAGGTAAACACCAAACATAATATGAGATCTTCTAGAAGTTAAATAAAGAAGTGATCTTGCTATTCTTCTATATTTCCTCTTAACATCTAATTTTTCATTTATCTAATTAAACAGTGGACCTCATGGGAGTTTTTGTTGGGTTGGCTTTATCCATTCATATTTTTTTAGGATGTCCTTAATGAATTTTAATGGACTATGAAAAGTTACATCATCCATTTGCTTTATACTAAATCCCAAAAAGTAGGTCAGTCCCCCCTTGATACTCATCTCAAACTCCTTACTCATTATTTTTGAATATTCATAAAAAAAAAATTATTAGAAGATCCAAATAGAATATCATCAATATAAATTTTTATAATGAGTAGTTCATCTCCTACCTTTTGAGAAAATAAGGTGGTGTTTATGCTCCCCTTAGTAAAGGTTCTCTCTAGTAGGAATGAGCTTAGCCTTTCATTTCACGCTCTAGGTACTTATTTTAGTCTATATAATACCTTTTCTAATTTGAATGCTTGAGGGGTTGCTAAAAAAAAAAAACATTTTTTTATTACCCCACTTAGAAAGGCACTTTTGATATATGTTTGATACATATTAAATACCTTAAAGAAAACAAAGAATAATAGCACCCTAATGGCTTCTAATCTAACTACATTAGCAAAGGATTTTTTAAAGTTAATCCCTTCTATCGGGTTATACCCCATAGCATTTAATCTTGTTTTTATTTCTAACCAAAACACCTTAATTATTAATTTTGTTTCTGAAAACTATTTTTAAAATATCGTATAGGTTATTAGACCTATGCAATTATCATAAGGCTAACCAAGAGGGTGAGAGTATTTGTTATTTAAAAAAAATTCACTCTTGAATAAAAACCATTTTTTCAAAATTTTTACAATTTGAGTTTCTTTAAAAATAAACTTTTCAACCACAACAAAAAATTATTAAAAATAAAATGCATAATTATAAAAAGAACATAGTAATTTGTAGTGGTTTGGTCGAACAAGACCTATGTCCACTCCTTGAAGACTCCCACTTCAGGAATTACACTATTACCAAAGTGACTCTCCTTTTGCCCTTACAATAAGGCAGAGAAACATTTACAATTTTTCTCTCTTCCACCAATATCTGGTGTGGCAGAGTACCATCATCCTTTCATACCTTCTAAGAGTCGCTAGAGTACCGTCGTCCTTTAATACCCTTTAAGTGTCAGCAGAGAACCAGATCTTCTCCAAAGATCTCTCTTGAGCAACTAGAAAGAACAGAGGAAGAGAATTGACACAAAAACAAAAGTTATTCTCACAATTGAGTAACATTGTGAATCATTTACACTCCATTTGTAAGAATTCTCTCTCAAACACTCCCAAATCACCCTTTCACTTGTTCTCTAAGAAATCATGAAGACAAGACTCATCCAAGTAAGTTTCTATGGACTTTTTATATGAAAGACATAAAAAACTGGCTAAAAAACTAAAAATTTTCTTTTTGAGTGTCCACAATTATACATTTTGATTGTTATTCATCCCGGATGAAAAGTTCAAAATTTTCTCGTTTAATCTAGTATGAAATATTTTTGTATAAGCATATTATATATATATATATATAAAATTCAGATCATCTCGGACGAACACTTCAAAAAACATTAACTGTTCCTATGGATGAAAATGTTCACATCATTTTTGTACTCTTGAGGTTGTATGTATGAACTCCAGATCATCCCAATTGAATAGTTCAAAAAAATTACCTATTCCTATGGACAAAAATATTCATGTCATTTTTGTACTCTAGATCTCGTCTGTACGAAATTAACTTCGTATAGTACAAATAATACTTCAAAATTTTTTTTTGTCCATTCCTTGATTAATTGCTTGCTGGAGGAAATAACTACAAAAATTATCATGTACAAATTGAATTTCATACAATACCATTAGTTTAAAAATGTACAAGTTTGTTAACACTCCCTGAGTGTGTGTGCATGGTTAACTAATGAATCCTAATTTGATCTAACTTGAAGTCTTCAATAGTCTAGAGTATGATTTTTCTGAAATGTTAGTACACAAAAAATAAAATGCAGTATATCCAATATTTGTTAGGAGAAATAGTAATCAAAGTAATAATATTTGGAATCATAAAAAATACACATGATATTAAGGCATAGTTATGAAAACAAAGTTGTAACAATCTCCCCTTTTTTATGATGACAAAACAATTATTTTTTGAGCTAACATTTAAACCCTAAATTTCTCCTTAGCTCACCCTAAATGAATTACCACATATAAATCTAATAATTCCCATGAAGTTCCTAGAACTCCGAACATAAAAAAATTAAAGACACCAAAAGAGACCAAATTAAAAAATTATACAAACAATACGAATAAAAAAAAATACAAACACCTAAAAATATGAACACATAACACACACAAAATACAAACACAAATGCAAACACAAAGCATAAATCAAATAACCAAAATCAAGCAAACAAATATTATTATTATACCCCCTTTGACAACAACAAAAATAGAAGTATAAGAAAAGTAAATCAAGGTAATGATTCATGTTATACAAATTAAATAAAAATGATTTTTGCAAAAATGATGAAATGAATATTAGATAAATTCAAATTCAATACAGAATATAATTTTTAATTAGATTGATTTGGATTAGAGATTAAATAATTGTTGAAAAAATATAATAAAAAAATTAATTGACGACATTACACGTCTTTTTAAATATCTATGGTACTCTTTGTGCTTCTTTTCTATTTGGGCTAATTTTGTGCCTCCTTTCACTTTGCAAACCATTACACAATCTTTCAATTTTTGCACATTTTGTGCATTCATTTTTTATTTACTTTTTTATCTTTCAAAATTTATAATTTTAATTCAAACTTCATAAATAAAAAAATAAGCATATTTGTTGTGACTCGGGCTCACGAGTTTTAAGTTTTTGAGGATAACAAATATCTTTATATCTAATAGTATTTTTATTATATATTTGTTTATGTGTATACTAACAATTCAGTAATACCATGCAACATCAAACGAAGAATCAGAGCTCAAGATTGAGTTGAATAAAGTTATGTTGTAAAGGGTATGTAATATTCATTGCAGTAATCTTAATTTCTTGAGTCAAGTCCTGTAAGAGAGTATGCTTTCTTGGTGACCATGCACACACACACTCAGGACAGTGAGATCTAGTCAAAATTAGAAGTTTAAGTTTTGAACTAATCATACTAGGTGATTTTGGTTCAAAGAGGATGATCCTTTATGATCTAGGAAAACAACTGCCAATGATAATTTAAGCAAGGATTTAAGATTCAAATTTTGTTCTAATCATCCCAGACAATTTAGATCATCCTGAATGATCAATACCAATTATGCCTAAATTGATCATGTGATAAGGGGACTAATTATGATTAATTTTTTCAATCATATCATCCTAGACGATTTGTATTTTATCCTAGAATATTTTTGCTGACATATTTAATTTTCTTAAATCATCCAAGATGAAATACCATAATTTTATTCTAATCATCCAAGACAATCCACAATTTTGTCCTGGATAATCAGTAAAAATTTGATCATATAGTCCAGGTGATCGTCCTGGACTATCAGGTCAAATTCTACACATTATCCTGGATGATCCCAATATCACACTAAATAATATTTGGAGTCAGAATTGAGTTTTTAGGGTTTGTGAATCCCTCTTTTTAAGCATAACATATGGGATGATCCTTCTATCGTCCTAGATAATATTTGCTGCCGAAATAGAGTTTTTAGTATTTTTTGAAGCGCTACTTTTAAGAACATCGTATAGGACAATCCTGCAATCATCCTGGACAATTTTTACTACCAAGATTAATTTTTAGAGTTTTTCAAAGCCCTCTATTAAAACTTTGTCAAGGCACTTGGTAAGGGGCTTTGGCATCCGTTGAAGCATCGTTCTTCTAGAAAAATTAAAGAGAGAACTTGAAAGGGGGAGACAAAAGGGTGGAGTTTGAGAGAGGGAGAAAATCCTTCGAGGGGTTTTGACATGGTTGCTCTGGCAAGCTTGCAAAAAAGTACTATCAGATTGAAAAAGTTTGCCTTGAGAGAAGTTTTGGGAAGAAGAAGAAGATCTCTTTGGTGTCAAGGGACCCGGCTACTCCTCCGCACCATTAAAGGTAAAAGTAATTTTATAAGGGCTTCTCTGCCAAGCTGTGGGGCTAAAGGAGAGTCACTAAAGGTTTAATGCAATACATGGATGGTGCCTCTAAGGAGTGGACATAGGTTAAGTTGGACTAAACCATTATAAATCTGGTGTGTTCTTTCCTTTATTATTCTTGCATATTATTTTTATTTTGATTAATTATTTGGGTGGAATATCTATTTAATATTTTTATTATTAATTTATTTTATTTCCATTGGAAGATATAAAAGAAAATTTCTTTTAGTTAAAATTGTTTTAAATATCCAATTCACCCACCTTTTGGTTATCCTTGGGACTAGTTCATAAGGACATAACATCCTTGATGAACTTTCAAGTGGTATCAGAGCGGGATTTATAAAAATAAGTTTAAAAACTTATTAAATTTTATGTTATGACGAATTTTTATAATTATAATTTTGTGGAAGGTTATTCAATCACCAGACCATCTTTATTTTATAATATTACTTTTGATTTTTAAAAAATTTCATGTCTACTTTCTTGCAATTAATTGATTATCAACTATGGCATTTGATTCTTACTGGTTATTTTGTACCATCACATGTTATTGATGGAATTAAAATTGATATTCCTTTCAATCAATGGAGTATGATAATATTTAAAGCATTGTGTGTGTGTTTATTTGTTTTGTGTATGCATATTTTTGTTCATTGTGTTTTTGTTTATTTTCTATGTTTTCTCTAGGTTTTTTTTTTCTTCTTAATATTTTTTTGTTTTTCTTATTTTTTTGTTTATTATTTTATTAAAATTTTAAATTAGTCTTTATACTTTTTTGTGAAGTTTTCTCTGATCAACACATACATATCACTTTTTTATTTCAAATATACTTTAAAAATTCAAATATTTTTTAAATATTATTTAAAAAAAAAAATTACCTCCTATTTTTCATGAATTCTTATCTAAGTTATGGTTAACTTCTCTTAAAATAGTCGAAGGAAGGAAACTTATAAGTTTATCTCTCTATCTTTTTTCTTAAAGAGGGTATTTTACTTTTAATTCAAAATCTTTATCAAATTATAAATTGGAGTTTGAAATTGAACTTTTTCATCTCCCTACATGTTTTCCATTGCATAGGGATCTATTGCAAGTTATTGAATCCACGTCATAATTTTGGTAATTAAGTTGTTCATTTTTTTCAATAGAATGGGTTAGCTTTAATTTTTTTAAAATTATAGAAAGAAAGCATATTTGGTGAAAAGAAAAACAAAGGCCAATGACGTCAAATTTTGAAAGATATACAAAGTGAATCAAAAATTAAAAGATGTACAATGGCACAAAATTTAGAAAGAAACATAAAGTGTATAAAATATCAAAAGATGCACAAAGTGCACCAAATAACTTACAAGAGACATAAAATGAGCCCATAAAAAGTAAGCTTACCTTTCTTATATTTCTTAAGTATTAAGAAAACCCTTTTCTCTATTGATATTTTTGATACTTGAGTTTGAAAATTATGATTCTTTATTCACCAATTTTGGCATTAATCTTCTATTAGATATATTTAATGGAAGGAGTTTTGAAAAGATTAGTGTTTCATTTTTTAATTTATCGGTTGATTTAGATATTGGCTTAAAAAGTTTTTTAGTCTTCAACAGAACTTGAGCTTGGATTACTAATTTTTAAATTTCTAACCTTTCTAGGCTATACGTTGTCATACATTCCTTACTAAGTTTTTGAATAAATTTATGAGGTAACTTTCAAATTTTATGAAAATTTGAAATTTCAAACTGATTATTCTAAAACTACAATTATCACCATATCATGGATTATTTGATATTTTATTTGTCAGTTTATTCTATTTTGATTTTTTCTGCTCCTCTTCTTTTTGATAATGTCAAAGGGGGGTAACATAATGTTATTTTTGTGAATCTATTTTAGTTTATCTTTAACTAGTTATTTGTTTTATTTTACTTATTTTATTTTAAAAAAATAATAAAAACAAAAAAAAAGAAAATTAGCTTCCCCTTTTTTTAAATTTTTTTATCATTGTGAGGGAGAGTTTAGGAGAAAATACTTTAAGTATGCAACTTCACCAGTAATGTCTGCCATTATCAAAAAGGGGGGAGATTGTTACGAATCGAGCTCATGAATTTTATGTTTTTGATAATAACAAATATCTTTATATCTCATAGTATTTTTTATTCTATATTTGTTTGTGTGTGTGTACTAGCATTTTAGAAATACCATGCAACATCGAACAAAGAATCAAAGCTCAAGATTGGGTTAAATAATGTAATGTTGTAAAGGATCTGTAATATTCATTGATATTATTTTGATTTCTTGAGTCAAGTCCTGTAAGGGAGTATGCTTGCTTGGTGACCATGCATACACACACTCAGGGGAGTGAGATTTAGTCAAATCCATAAGTTTGAGTTTTGAATTAATTGTACTAGATGATTTTGGATCATCTTGGACGATCCTTTATGATATTAGAAAATAGCTACCAATGATAATTTAGGCAAGAATTTAAGATTCAGTTTTTGTTTTAATCATCTCTGATAATCTATATCTTATTTGATGATCAATATCAATCATGCCTAAATTGATCATGTTTTAAGGGGAGTAATTATGATTAAATTTTTCAATCATATCATCTTAGATGATGTTTGTCGACATATTTGTTCATTCCTAAATAATCCAATATAAAATATCATAATTTTTCTTCTAATCATCCAAGACGATCCACAATATCATCCTTAACAATCAATACAAATTTGATCATATCATTCAAGTGATTGTCCAGGTAATCATCCTTGACTATCAGATAAATTCTACATATCATCCTGGATGATCTTGAGATCATACCGGATGATATTTGGTGCCGAAATTGGGTTTTAAGGGTTTCTTGCAGCCCTCTTTTTAAGCACATCATACGGGATGATCCTATGATCATCTAGGAAGATATTTGGCACTGAAATAGAGTTTTTTGGGTTTTTTGAGGAGCTCTTTTTAAGTATATTGTATAGGACGATCCTGCGATCGTCCGGGATAATTTTTTTCCTCCAAGATTAATTTTTAGGGTTTTTTAAAGCCCTTTATTTAAGCTTTGTCAAGTCACTTGGTAAGCAACTTTGGTAGCCATTAAAGTTTCATTCTTCTGGAGAAAACTTGAAGAGAGAACTTGAAAGGGAGAGAGGAAAGGATGAAGTTTGAGAGAGGGAGAAGATCCTTTGAGGGGGTTTGTAGGGAGTGTGAAGAGGGTTTCACATGGTCGCTCTAGCAATCTTGCACTTTACTACAATCGGATACAAGGTTCGTCTTGAAGAAAGTTTTGGGAAGAAGATGATATCTTTGGAGTCAAAGAACCCGGCTAGTCTACCGCACTAGGAAAGGTTGAGGTGATTTTGTAGAGGCTTCTCCGCTTAGCTGTGGGAGCTTAAGGAGAGTAACTAAAGGTTTAGTGCAATACTCGGGGGGTGGCTCCGAGGAGTGGATGTAGGTCAAGTTCGACCGAACCACTATAAATCTGGTGTGCTCTTTCCTTTATTATTTTCGTACTTTATTTTTTTATGATTAATTACTTGGGTGAAATCTTTGTGTAATCTTTTAATTATTGATTTATTTTATTTCCACTACAAGATATAAAAATATTTTTCTTTTGGTTAGAAGAATTTTAAATATCCAATTCACCCCCTTAAGATTAGCATCGGGACTGGATCATAAGGAATTAACATCCTTGATGAACTTTTTAAAAAGAAATAAAAAATAATAAGACATCAATATTACAATGATGATATTCTAATTATATTTGACTAAAAGAATATGAAATTGATCTTCTTTTCTAAATCCAATTATAATTTAATTTAAATTTTAAAAATATTAGATTTCATAATGAAATTAGTATGTAAAGCAAAAAAATTTATAGCACATTTTAGATCAATTACAAATGGTTTTTCATATAGTTTACTAATATTTTAAAAATAGATAAACAAAAATATAAGTTTCTAAAACATGTCATTTTTTCATTAGTATCAAAAGGATTAAATACATTATGTTCATGGATATCAACTTAACAAAGCATTACATCATCACATAGAAACATAACAACAAATAACAAAACACAATAAACATGAAGGAAAAATATCATCACATCACTTGCAAAAGTCTAGTAGAAATAATAACAAAGAAGTACATTTAAAACTTAGAGGGGCTCTAGTCTGGAACAGGAGGCTGGTTGAATACTAAAAAATAGCTATTCATCATAGCTACATTTGTATTTATCATATCAAATTGGCCATGGATCCAACCCATGTCTTCCTGGTATCTCGCATTCTGCTGATTTAAATGTGTCTCAATTCAATCAAAATGTAGATCAAAGTGAGTCTGCAAATAATCAAATTACAGGACCATTTCCTGAAAATAATTTTAATATGGTCCTTCTATAAGTTCTGGAGCTCCCCCTTCTCGCTTAGTTTTATCACTAGAACTCTGATCTCTCCCAAATAGAGATAAAAAAGATGCATCGACAAAGTAGATTGGTAGTTCAGTGGGAGGATTAGGATGAATCAGATTATACTGCTTATGAAGGATATAGGCAACAAGATGTCCTAAGGCCATATTATTTTTCCTTTTATGATATGGAAGAGAAATCTCATAAATGTTGTATAACTAGTCCATAATGAGTTGGGCTTCATATGGGTTTTAGGAATCATAGAACTAGAGTCACATTCACTAGATCACCAGCTTTAGGAATAATAGAAGTTTTTAAAATATTCTGGATGATATGAGCATTGGTTTAAAGGTATAGAATCTAGCTAAATGATTTACTTAGAAAATACCTCTATGAACTTTGTTAATTTAAGAACAGTTAATGTCAAATCTAGAGGTCATAGTTTTTGCTCTATTCCCTTGGGTTCTCAAGCAAAGGTAGCTGCCTAAATCTTCTTTGGTAGTCTTTACATGCTGTCTTTGGACATTGGAACTTATCCTAGAGTTATCTTCACTGACTCTCATGTTAGTTAAGAAAAAATAAAAGGTTTTTTTATGATATGCATAGATAAGGGTGAGAATGAAGGATAGTTGAGTGGAGGCAAATAATGGCAGTATAGAAAAAAGAAGATCAACTTGGATTAGAAGTTGAGATGGAATGATCTTCAAAGCAATAAACCTAAAATATACATCTTCACACTTCTTAGACAAGAAGTTTGAATCAGCAACACTAGAAGAAGAAGATCCTCTAGAACCTCAAGGATATCTGTTGGAGCTGGCCATTTCCTAAATAAGGGCTCTAGAGAAGTGTTTTGAATGGAATATGAAAATGATGTAAAAACGCTTCTATATATAGAAAAATGAAACATCAAATTTTATGAAATATTCTTCAAACATATGATTTTGGAATCATATGGGACAAAACTTTTTTCATATGTATAAAGAAGAACGGCCAAAGATGAAATAGTTTTTTGTAAAATACCATTTCTTAGGCATCCATTTATACAGGGTTTTCGACCACTTAATCGTATAGACGAATAGGTGTTCTTCTGGGATGATTAGAATATTTAAGATCATTCTTAAAGAAGTAATATTCATACCCTACAAAAACTAACATCTAGATTGTATAGATGAAAATAATTTTGTCCGGGATGATCAGCAATAAATAACTAAACCTAATAGATAAAACCAACCCCACTAGTACAGACGAACCCATGCAAATCATACCATATGATGACATCTTCAAACAGTATGAAACCTATGAAAAATCTAATTTTTGCATCCTCAACTCCATAAACTATCAGTTATACACTACATAATTTGTATATGATGAATATATATTAGTACAATATGAATATAACACAAAAATAATACATGAAAATCAGATAAACTTTTCAAAATCAAGTGACATGCTTCCAGTTTTAACATATTCAAAATAAAAATAAATCTAAATAAAAAATAAGAAAAAATAAAAACACATAAATAACAAAACAAACAACAAAAAACAAATAAACAGACACAAACATAAAACATGTAAAGTTTCCAGGACATTTAATTTTAAGCATTAAGATCAATCACACCTAACCTTAACCTTAATGTGGTAAATTTGTCAAAGGCTAGTGGTTTTGTAAAAATATTTGCAACTTAATGTTTTATAGAAATATGATTAAATTTAATTTCTCCTTTGGCCATATGATCTCTAATGAAGTGATGCCTTATGTCTATATGTTTGGTTCTAAAATGTTAGATAGGATTCTTTAAAATGCAAGTGGCACTAGTATTATAACAAATAACATTTTTGTGTCAACTGTAAATCCTAAGTCAATTATTATCTCAACCAAAATATTTATGCCACACAACTTCCTAAGGCCATGTATTCAACTTCAGTAATAGATAGGGCTATAGAATTTTATTTCCTACTAGACAAAGAATCTAAGGAATTTCCTATAAATTGGCAAGTTCCAGATGTACTCATTTGATCAACCCTACAACCTATAAAGTTTGAATTAAAATATCCAATAATATCAAATGATGAGCTATACTTAGAATTTCAAATCTCTAAATTTTGAGTTCCCAAAAGATATCTCAAAATTCCTTTTACTGTTATCAAATGTGATTTTTGGATCAGATTAAAATCTAGCATACAAACATACACTAAATATTATATCTTATCTACTAGTAGTCAAATAAAGTAATGGTCCATTTATACCTCCAAATTTCTTTTGATTAATAGATTTTCCCTTTAGGTCCTTTTCCAACTAAATTGAGGAACTCATTGTTGTGAATTTGATTCTAGGGAACATAATTTTGATTATAAAAAATATTTCTATTTTTCTACAACTACCTTACCTACTAACATTTCATGTCTACAAGATCAATTTGCAAATCAAATCAGCTCAAGATTTAGTAGATTAGGATTGAGTCTGCTTATAATATATGTCAAGTGTCTTTTACCTTTTCTTGACTCCATTGTAATATTGTGGGTCCTGATACTAACTAACCTTACACACACACACACTTAGGTGAAAAATTGTATCTATTGGTTAATGTTTTTTTTTATCACATTGTCTGGGATGATGTCAAAATCATCTTGGAAGATTAGGTAAAAATAGAAACCCTAATTAGGGCATCCTAATTAAGGCAGTCATAATTAAGCAAATCATCCTGGATGATATTAGCATCATTCGAGATGATAGGATCAAATTAGAAAAAATCAACTGCTAGATCTATTTAGGCATGTGTTATTTTTGGACATTATCCAGGACATCATCCAAGACATCATCCTAGATAGTGCAGTGTAATTATACCTAAATTAGTCTAATAATTATGGTTTTATTGCTTGATCATATCATCCTGGATGATCATAGGATCATCAGAGATGATCAGTTCACAAACCTTAGTTCTTTATGGATGATTAATAATCGGCCTCACTCCATTCAGGGTGATTTTTTGGATGATATATACTTAATTAAATTAATCATTTTGGATGATCATTAGGTTAGCCTAGACGATCAACTTATTTTTTTATCATCTAGACATCCATTTAGGGTGATGTTCTTAATAATATTTGTCATTTTTTACTAATCAGCCCAGAAGATCATTAGATCATCCTAAATGATTTAGTTATTTTTCCATCATCCAGACATCCATTCAGGGTGATGGTCTTGATAATATTCAATGACTTAAACTAATCATATAGGATGATATCCTATCATCCTAGAAGATTTGAATAAAGTAACCTTATAATCATCCAAACTCTTCCAAATAGTCATAGCTGATTGAGCTAAATTTGAACCGATCGAACAGGACAATCAATTGATCATCCTTGATGATATTTGATGATTAGTTACTAATTAGGGCTAATTTGGAGCCCTTATTTAAAAGATCTCTTACTTTGTCAAGAGGATATCTTTTATTATTGTCCTGACATGAGAGAGCTGAGAAGAGAGGGAGAGCAAAGGAGAGAGAGAGGATCATGGGAGGGGGAGTTTGTGAGGGGTTTCACAAAGGTTGCTCCAAGCAAGAATCTGAGTTACCTTCTCTGATCATTATACTTGGTTCCTTGGAGGTTCTAGAGAGGTATAATTCAACAACTGATCAAGGTTCTTTGCCTGCTTCGGGAGGAAGAAAAATGAGTTGGGTTCTCTGCCTACTTCAGGAGGAAGAAAAAGGAATTTGGTTCTCTACCTGTTTTTGAAGGAAGTAAAAGGAGTTGGGTTCTCTGCCTGCTTCTGGAGGAAGTAAAATGAATTAGGTTCTCTGCCTCACCGGTGGAAAAGTGTTTTTATATGGCTTCTCCACCTTACTATGGGTGAAAAAGGAGATACACTAAGTTTAGTGCAATTCTCAGAGGAGAGGCTCCGAGGAGTGGATGTAAGTCAAGTTGATCGAACCACTATAAAATTTGGTGTTCTCTTTCTTATAATTCATTCGCATTTAATTTTTGCACTTCGTTTCTCTTGTTGTGAATCTTTGTTTGTTGTGTTTGTGTTTTTGTTTAGAGAAATTTTCTAAATATCAATTCACCCTCCCCTCGGTTAGCCTCGAGACTTGTTCATAAGGGCTTAACATCCCTAATGAAATTTTAAGTCGTATCAGAGCGGAATTCATAAAAATGAATTTTTGAAAATTTTGAATTTCGATTAATGGCTAACTTTGGTAATCATAATACTACAGAAGGGTACTATATTACCCAATCACATTTGTTTGACAATATTCTTTTTTATTTTTGGAAAAATCACATGTCTACATTTTTACAATCGATTGATCATCGCATGTGGATGCTTGTTAAAAATGGTTATTCCCCTCTGTCTTGAGAAATTAATGGCTTTAAAAGTGAACTTCCTTTTAATGAATGGACTTTTGATGATAGGGATTTAGCGCAACCGAATGCAAAATATTTAAAATATTTTTTCTATATTTTGAAATTGGAAGATTATATGTGTGTTTTAACATGTGCTACTGGTAAAGAAATTTGGGATAGATTGTGTATAACTTATGATGGAATAAATGAAAATAAGCAATCTAGGTTGAATATTTTATTGCATGACTAATAATATTTTAGTATTAAACCTACTGAATCAATTTCGGACATGTATATTAGGTTCACTCAAATTGTCACCTCATTGCATGCCTTAGGAAGAGAACTCAAAAATTATAAAAGAGTCAATAAAATTTTGAGATGCTTACATTCTTCCTTTGATGCTAAGATTACTGTAATTACTGAATCTAAAGATTTGAATACTTATTTTTTTTAAAACTTACTTGGGTCACTCATTTCCTACGAGCAAGAGGTGAACCAAAGACAACTTGATATAAGTGAGAAGAAGAAGGAGAAATTTGTGGTCCTCAAAGCCAATGATAAAGATACAAATTCTTCTAGATCTGAAAGTGATGATGATGCCTTCATCACTAGGCAGTTCAAAAGTTTTCTAATGAAGAATTACAAGTATCATCATAAGTGAAAAATAGTTTAGGATAGCAAAAATTTTCGAAGTTCTTCTAATGTTGTTTATTTTGAATGCAGGAAGCCTTGACATGTCAAAGCTGATTATCAAATACTCAAGGATCACTTAAGCAAGTAGAATGGTGAGGAAAAACCCAAGTTCAGGAAGCATATGAAGCAGTTATAAAAGGCGTTCAGGGTGGATTTTGATCTAACTCTGAGATTGATGCGGAGGAGGATACTAAAAATTTGTGCATGATGGTGGGTGATCACCTAGGCCGGTCTGACCAAGGAGAGGTATGCAAGCCAACCTATGATTAATTACATGAAATTTGTGAACAAATGCTTGCATTATGTAGGAAACTTAAGAAATTGCATGCTAGTTTGAAATTAGACTTTTTGAATTTACAAAAAAAACATGAAAGTTTAATAAAAGATCACTCCAAAATTGATAGCAGTCACATGTCATTACTTGATGAGTTTAATAAATTAAATAAAAAGTATCCGGAGTTGGTTATTGAGCATGATTCATTGAAAGCATCCTACACCTCACTTGAAACTGATTTTAAAATATATATTAATGAAGCTGAAAGTAGGGAGCATTATTTAACAGTTGATAATACTATTTTAGAAAGCGCTAACTCGAGGTTTAAAGTTGAATTTAATGCACTTGACGGAAATAGGACTACATGGACACCTAATACAAAGCCAAAACCTAGGAAGAGGCACTATAACCCGAATAGATCGTAAACCCTTTTTCTGGTGTTAGATGTTTTTCAAGTGGCATGCTAGGGCACATTTCACATACTTGCACTATTCACCGTAATACACATTGGGTGTTGAGACCCAAATGTCATGATCCACATCATAACACTCATACATTGCATTCTTCCATCCACAAGAAGGGACCCAAACTTGTTTGGGTTCCTAAATATGACGTTTGATGATTTTGTAGGCTTGCTCTCACAAAAAATCTCATAAGAGCAAATGATACTTGGACAAGGGAGGCTTATGACTTACAATTGCATAAATTTACTACTTAATAAATTTTGATTTTTATGTTTTCTAATCTATTGCTCATTGTTATTTTTTATTCTTTATATTTAATTTTGAGTGTTGATTTTTTATTCTCTGTTATTTTGTAGTATTTTCATCTCTCAAGTTCTCTTTTCTCTTTTTCTTTTTGGTCTTTGCTAAAATGATATTTTATGCCTAGTTTTTGTTTTTTAAAATTTATAGTCAATGTTTTATGCCTAGGGAGGAAACATCAGTTGTTATTTCCCTCCCTCAAACCTCTTTTAGCAGTGTAATTTTCTTTTTTAATACAAAAGTCTATCGCAAATTAACAACTGGACTGTACGATTGAGACCTTTTCTATCTTGCCACAGTCTATCTTATATATAATGTTCTAAGTCTTTATATTACTTCCAAATTCTTTGAAATCTTGTTATTGTATTTATCATATGAATTTGATTCTATTTTGTGGTTTATTCTTTCCTATATTAGAGAGTGAGTTTTTCTTCTCTAATATCTGGAAGATATACTCACAACTAAGAGTATTTAAGAGTTTCGAAAGAGATATTTCTTTCAAAAATGTCATGGGCATAGAATAAGTCCCAAAAATAAAAAAAAATAAAAATATTAGCAATGACCTTCAAAAATATTAAAAGATATACAAAGTGTATCAAAAATCAAAAGATGCGTAAAGTGCACTAATCTATTAACAAGAGGCATAAAATGAGCCCACAAAAGGCAAGCTTCCTTCTCTTTCAAACCATTAAATCTTAGAAGAATTCATGTGTCACTTGATATTTTCAAAGTCTTGATTTCAAATTTTGTAATTGTGAAAAATTACTTTGGTATATTATTCTATAAGATATTTTTCTTGAACCATGCTTTGAACGGATCTCTTTTTCTTATCTAATTATTTTTTCTTAGTTAGGTATTTTGTTTTCAAAAGATAATTTACCCTAAGAGAAGTTCGAGCTAGGGATACAGGATCAGTTATTCTATCCATTTTTAGATTTTGATGATGTTAACTCATTATTCTTATAAGATTTTAATTCAATCACATGGATAATTTATCGTTTTTGTGCTTTGATAAAAATAAAAAATAACTTTGTTTTTTGTTCGTTTTGTCTTTTTTATTATCTTTTCATATTTTATTTTTATTTTTTACTATTGTCTTTTATGTTTTTTGGGCTTTCTCTGATCATCTTCATCCATCTCTAAATTTTTAATCTTTAGTCACATCATCCTGGATGATATTTATATCATCATGGATGATGCATTCAATCCACTCTTAAAACTCCATTTGATGGCTGATATGACTTCTCTATTTCTGATTATCTTGGATGATCTATTATCATCTTGGATAATCCATTATCATGCTAGATAATCTAATCGTCTTTTGCTTCATTTATTTATGATCATCTTGGATTATCCTCCTCATCCTAGATGATCTTCATAATTTTTTATTAATTATTGGTGATCATCCTAGACAATCAACCTATTCGTCCTGGACAATCAAAGTGGTGAAATTTAGTACACATTTTAAATTCGACTGGTATGATCCATTATTACCTATTATCCCAAACGATCCACCTAATTATCTTGGATGATATACTTTATTAATGGTCATCATGCTTGACTCCTCGGGATTATCACATATGTCTTATCATCTCAGTCGATGTCTAATCATCTTGGATTATATTATTACCTTTTTGACCAATCGTCCCAGACATAATTATTTCACTTGATCGTTCTGGATGATTCTGCGATCATCCTGGATGTTCGCTCAATTTTCTTTTTAAACGAGGGATTACAAATGATTTTTCTCATCCAAATTTTTACATCCACCCTTGATCTCATTCCTTCTCTGGTTTTATGTTCATGGCTGGTGGAAAGCACTCCCATATGGCTTCTGGAAGCTCCTCGAGGACCAATCTTGACCCTCATTTCATTGAGGTGGTTGACCAAGCCGCCTATCTATGATACAAGACCACCAGGATCACTTTATCCTGGACTATCAACCCTCGCATATTTTCGTATCCTACTCTCGACTTGATTATGCACATATCTCTTACCTTTATCCTTACACTTACCATCCCATTCAATTCTGAATTATTATTAAAATTCTTTGGTAGCCTCCCCATCAACTCCTCCTTCACTACTCTTCTGTCTAATGTTAATAAGCATCCTGTCGAAATCACATATTATGACTGTCACGAGCTCCTACAATTGTCCACCACTAGAGACAAGCTTCACATCCTATCTCAAGACCCCGATTATGACTGGGCTTCAGCGAATAACTTTCTGAGGAACACTAATATTTTCTATCATGTTGGAGAGTCTAGTAGTTTACTCTAAGATGCTTGGACAATCCAATATATCCTTCATACCTTAGTTCTTTCAAAGCTGGTGATCATATTCACATCCCACCACTCCTTTCAATCACCACTTTCTACATCATGGACCACCATGAATTTAATGCTATTGATCTAATTTTTTTATACATTGAGCACCTAACGAGCATTAGAGATCCAACAAATAAAAGGAAGCCCAATCTTTCCTTAGGACACATCATAAAATATGTCTTGGAATTCAAATACAACCTTTAATATCCTAGTCCACCAAACTTTTTGCCTGCCTTCTACTCCAACAAGTCCTTCCGCATTCTTCACATTACTCATCTCCACTCAGAGCATAAGGAAGTTGATGGAATTGAGGAGGAGGTGGTTCATGCACCTAATCATGTACCTGCTCTGCTTCGCCAGCACTCACAGCTAGACAAACTGGAGGAGCGATTCGATCGGTGGGAGACTCAATTCGAGTCCTATGTTGCTGCATAGGAGTACCAATATGCAAAGGAAGTTACTATCTTTAACTCATTTGTATCTCACCACCAGCACCAGCATGACCAAGACATGGCCAGGTTTCAGGAGCAATTTGCTACTCTTTCGAGTTTCTCTTAGCTGCCACCACCACCACCTCCTTCAAATGATCAGGGGTCATCCTTCTTTTCATTTATTTTTATGATTTTATTTTTTCCTTGTTGTAGTTTACTTCTATTTGGTAGTTTCTATTTAGCTTCTTTTCTCTTTCCCTCCTTTTTATGATGTCAAAATGGGGAGTAGTTGTACTATTTTATATTATACTGCGTTCATTCTTTTATGTTGATTAGTTGTACTATGTCATTCTTTTATTTTGAACTTCTTGATTCACACTTTTTTTATTTTTATTTTGAAGAAATGCAAATTGCATTAAAAGAAGAAATACCTAATACAAACTAGAAAGTGAAAGCAAACCCTTTAAAACTACCATAATGGATATGCGATCCACTAAATTCTATTTTAGATCCATTGGGGTGATGGGTATACCAAATATTAAAACAACCTAAAAGGTTGGTTAGTATCCCAGCTTTCCCAAAAAATGGAAAATGAAACCTAGTAAAAATCTCATATTTCATCATAATGGTTTTAAAAAGGTATAAGAAGCCTATAAGCAAAACAAGCAAATGAAAACTGGTTACAAGAAAAATAAAAAAAACAACTAAACCAGCTATCCAAACATCAACCAGACCCCCATCGATCAAAGGGTCCAACAAGCTCCAATAAAGAGTAGAAATTGTTGTTGTTGCATCAACACAGCCAACAATAGCCACCGAGAACGAACCAATCAACAACGACAAAGCAATAACACTAACTCCCTCCTCATTAGTCCTCTTCACAAGCAAAGTCATACAAACTGAAAATCGCCACCATACCCATCATACTGGCAAGAACAACACCAGTAATATTCCAATGTAAAGCCATAACACCGACAACCACCTCAAGAAGCCAATAACATATATTCTTATGATCTTCTTGAATCAACAAAATCTGAAAAACCAAAACTGAAACATGAGCTTCAGATTCAATAGAATTACCTCCACTATTCAAACCTTCAACACACTTGCATTGAACATCAAAGAACAAATCACAAGAAACCATGAGCTTTGATGGAACGGGAGCCCAGTTCAAATCCTCAACAGAACAATTAGGAAATCCTAAAATGATTTCCTTGTAATCTCCAATCACTGGAAGCCGATTGAATGTAATAATGGCAGCATACAAATCCAAATCTGCAGGAACCATAACCTCTGCCACACCTCCACCGAACTTCCCAAATGAAATTTCCACAAAATTCCAAGTTCCACCAATATAAACTTCAACCAAACGATCAAACTTCCCCATAACAAAACAACCATTTATCATAGCACAAGAATGAAAACCAACCTCATTAACAGCAACACTAATGATGATCTTCACAAAAGTCATCCCAGTAGCTTCTCCAATATTCGTCAAGAATCCAAAAAGAACGCTCCAATTCTTAAAAAAAACCTCCAAGATACCAAAAAGCTTGTTCGGAGAAGACACCCAACAAAACAAACCATGAATTCATTTTCTCAATTGAAGAATGCAGGGAAACAACCCACTAAAATCTTTCTTGAACAACAAAAGATCATACCCTAAGATCTTAACCAATAATAACCCAAATAAAGAAAGTCAAATAAACCAATCAAATCCAACCACCATTCACTACACAGAAGAACATATCTTAACCCAAAATTATAGGTAATCCAAGATCCATCGTCAACCATAATGGGCCAATGAAGTAACACCGGCAGCCATACATCCGCCAAACATGCCGTCAAAATCGCTTGGGAGAAAAATACCATGGGAAGAAAATCGATTATGAGGAGAAAGCTCAACCCAATAAGGTTGTCATTCCTAGATCTGTCGTCGGCCACTAAGGGCCGACGGAGAACCGACGTCAGCCAAGGGACCGCCAAAATCGCCTTCAGAAGAGGAGCGGAGAAGAGCGAGCCCCCAATAATTATTATTGACTTTTTTTATTGAACGACTTTGATTGTTTAATTATTTTCCATCATCAACAAGGGGGAGATTTTTGCGAATCTAATTTTATGGAATATAATTTTGATGATAGCAAACATTTCTATTTTTCTTTGACTACCTTGCCTACTAACATTTCAATTTCATAAGATCGAATTACAAATCAAACTAGCACAATATTTGGTAGATTAGGATTGAGTCTGCTTGTAATATACGTCAAGTATCTTTTA
This sequence comes from Dendrobium catenatum, assembly GCF_001605985.2. Lineage (NCBI taxonomy): Eukaryota > Viridiplantae > Streptophyta > Magnoliopsida > Asparagales > Orchidaceae > Dendrobium > Dendrobium catenatum. Next base: position 504,211 of record NW_021319484.1, on the reverse strand, counting down.
ACTTTTTTTGAGTCCATTATAACATTATGGGTCTTGATGCTAAGTAACCTTGCACACACACACACACTTGAGGGAAAAATTCTATCTATTGGTTAGTGTTTTCTATTTTCATCACATCATCCAGGGTGATCAAAAAATCATGTTGGACGATCAGTTAAAAATAGAAATCATAATTAGGGCATCCTTGTTAAGGCAGCTACAATTAAGATAATCATCCTGGAAGATATTAGCCTCGTCTGGGACAATAGGCTCAAATTAATAAGAATCAACTGCTACATCTATTTAGGCATGTATTATATTTGGACTTCATTTAGGACATCATTGAAAGTTCGTTAGGGATGTTAAGCCCTTATGAACTTAGTCCCAAGCTAACCAAGAGGGGGGGTGAATTGGTATTTTAAAATTTTCTTTTCACAAAGAATGAAAATCACATAAACCAAAATCACACCACAAAAATAAATGCGGAAATAAAAATGTGGAAGCAAGAAAACAAGAACACAGGAATTTAGAGTGGTTCGGTCAACTCGACCTACGTCCACTCCATGGAGGCACCCTCCAAGTATTGCACTACAAAATGTGACTCTCCTTTAGCCCCCACGGCTAGGCGGAGAAGCCCTCACAAGAACCTTCTTTTGGCCACCCCGGCAAGGCAGAGAACCTTAATTTAAAAATATAGTATACCTTAATTGTATATGGCGACAACTTCTTTCTGTTTTGAGCTTATCATCCTGGCCGATACACGTATCATCCAGGCTGATATGTTAATGACGGCTGTCTTAATTAAGAATCTTTATTTAGACTTTCTATTTTAAGCCTGATCGTCTAGGCCGATAAAAAAATCGTCCTGGACGATATGAGTAAAAATAGAAATTCTAAGTCTCTCAAGTGTGTGTGTGTGTAGGGTTACTTAGCATCAGTCTCTATGACCATTACAAGTAGAATCAAAAAGTGAAAAACAAAAGTACAGACTGACTCAACCCAAAACCTACGCAATCCTGAACTGGCTTTGTCTTGTTCATCCGATCTTCAATTCTTGAAAAGTTAGAAGCAACAAGCAGTCCAAGAGAAATAGTGTTTGTCAATCATCAAAACATAAGCCATAAAAATAGATTTGCAACAATCATACAGGACATCATCCTAGATGATGCTGTACAATTATACCTAAATTAATATGGTAATTAAAGAAAGTAATTATGGTTTGATTGCTTGATTATATAATCCTAGATGATTGTTGGATCATCCGGGATGACCAATTCACAAACCTTAGTTCTTTCTGGATGATCAATAATCAGCCTGGCTCCATTCAGTGCTATGCTGTTGATGATACGTACTGAATTGAACTAATCATCCAGGAAGATCATTTATCAGCCTGGATGATCAAGACATTTTTTTGTCATTCAGACATCCATTCAAGGTGATATTCTGGATGATATTTATCATTTTGTATGAATCGACTAGAACGATCATGAGATCATCCCAAACGATCAAGTTATTTTTCAATCATCCAGACATCTATTCAGGGCGATGGTTTGGACAATATTCGATGACTTGAACTAATTGTATATAATGATATCCTATAATCCTAGATGATCTGAAAAAAGTAACCTTCTAATTATCCGGACTCTTCCAAATTGACCTAGCTGATTGAGCTAAATTTGAACTGATCGTACAGGATGATCGGTAGATCATCCTAGATGATATTTGACAATTAGTTGCTAATTAGGGCTAATTTGTAGCCCTTGTTTAAAAGATCTCTTATTTTCTCAAGAGGATATCTTTTACTGCTATTCTATCCTGAGAGAACCAAGAGGAGATAGAGAGAGAGCAATGGAGAGAGAGAGAGAGAGAAAGGTAGAGAAAGAGAGGATCTTTTAAGGGGCAGTTTGTGAGGGGTTTCACAAAGGTTGCTCCAAGCAATGATCTAAGTCATCTTCTTCGAATACATCCTAAGTTCCTTGGAGGTTCTAGAGATGTCTGCTTTAGCAACTGATCATGGTTCTCTGCTTGCTTTAGGAGGAAGCAAAATGAGTTGGGTTCTCTGCCATCTTCTAGAGGAAGCAAAAGGAGTTGGATTCTCTTCCTGCTTTTGGAGGAAGCAAAAACAGATGGGTTCTTTGCCTCACCAGGGTCGGTGGAAAGGATTTTTTATATGGGCTTCTCCACCTTGCTGTTGAGGAAAAAGGAGAGACATTGAGTTTATTATAATACTTAGAGGAGAGGCTCCGGGGAGTGGATGTAGCTCATGCTGGTGTGTTCTTTCTTATAATGCTTCCACATTTAATTTCTACACTTTGCTTCTCTTGAGGTGAATCTTGGTTTGATTGTTTTTATGTTCCATTAGCGTGGTTACTAGTTTAGTATTGTCCATTTCTTATTTCTTAAGGATGTCCTTAATATGCTTCAACTGACTAAGAAAAGTTCACTCCTCATTTTTTTTAATGCTAAAATCATAAAAAGTCAGATCTCCCATTAAACTCATTTCAAATTCACTACTCATTATTTTTTAAAAATTATCACAAAAAATTTTATTTGTAAATCTAAAAATGATAGCATCAACATATATCTTAATAATGAGTATTTCATCTTCTAATTTCTTCAATAAGAGAGTGGTGTCCACACTTCCTTTTACAAATGATCTATCTAATAAGAAAGTGCTTAACCTCTCATATCAATAATTAATGGAATAAACATTCAGACCTTTAGATTCAAAAATTGAAATGAATTTTGCATCATAGGAAGAAGGTAAATAATGAAGAATTTTGTTAAATTTTCCTTAATTTGTAAGCTCTCTTCCTAAGGCATGGAGGGAAGTAATAATCTGAGTAAACCTAGTATACATTGTAGAAGTAGATTCAATAGATTTCTTGTGAAAAAGTTTATAATCTTGAAGCGGAATGGTTAACCTACATTATTTCACCTCCTTTGTTCTTTCATATGTTTTGTAGAGTTTATCCAAAATCTTCTTACCAGTAGATGCTACTGAGAACGCAATATAATGTGCCTTAATTCAAAATGAACCTTCTTCCATCCGTAATGATGATCCTAAGTATGACCTGGGAGAGAATCTTCACTTTATCTTCTCTTTTCATAATGAATGTCAAAATATGGATGTGGAAATGTTGGCTATTACTATTAATCAAAATATTGCTTCATCTTCATCTATTACTCATTGTGTTACTAACAAAAATTTGCCTAATATGGATAATATGGTGTTATATAATAATTACTCTGATATCGTGCCTAATCAATCTATTGTTTTTGCTCAAGAGGAAGGCCAAATTTGTATGGTGGATGGTAATGTTGGTAGTGATTTAGAAAGTAAAACTATTATAGAGGTTAGCAGTATCTTTGAGGAGTGTGAATTACAGTATGAGGTTAGGCAGGAAGGTTTGACCGATGATAATAAGCTTCCCTTAAACTCTCACTATTATAGTGATGCTTTTACTGATATATTTTTTTTTTTTGAAAGAAGCATAAATGCATTAAAAGCAATGAAAAAGCAAAAAAAAAACTACAAAGATGATTCCTCCTTCACCATTTGAACAAATGAAGGTGGAATCTTATTCAAAGTAATATCATCCCAAATAAAACTACTAAAAAGGACATAACTAGCACACAAGTCAGCTAGCTTATTTCCTTCTCTATCAATACATTTAAAAATATCATAATTAAAATCATTGAAAAAGTTTAACACAAGTCAGCTAGCTTTTACTGATATTCAAGATATAGATATTATGGCTAAATGTTTTACTATTGATGATAAGGATACTAGTTACATTAAATTTCATAGTAGGAGGGGTAGGAAGAACAAGAACATCATTTTACAATCGCCTAGAACCACCCATTCACATACTTCTCATTAATTCTATTTTATGTTTAATTTTTTTATATGGAATATTAGGGTTATTGGGTGTCCCTCTTCTAGGATAAGAGTTAAGAACTTATGCCATGTTTATAATATTTATATTCTTGTTTTGCTTGAACCTTTTATTTCCTCTGTTAAGTTGGTATGCACCTCTCATTTTTTTGGGATTTATGTATTTTATTTTGAATGCGGCCAATAAGATTTGGGTTTTATGAAAGGATCCTATTAGGATTGATGTTATTGATGATTTTACTCAAGTGATGCATTGTAATGTGGAAGTTTTAAATTTTCATTGTTGTGCCCATTTTGTTTGTGCTACTCCTTCTTTTAATACTAGGAAATTATTATGGTATCAACTCATTAACTTTCATAGTATTTGTTATTAGCTTGTTGGTGGTGATTTTAACACTATTTCTAATCCTATTAAACATATACGGGGCTCATTTCCATCCTGTCGATCTATGGATGATTTTAGTAACATAATTATAGATTATAATTTAATTGATATTGGTTACTCTGGTAACAAACTCACTTTGAACTGTGGTTGGACCGAGTGTTATTTAATGACTTCTGGTTTAACTCTTTTAACTCTATTATTGTTGAGCATCTTAACAAGACTCTCTCTGAGCATTCCCCCTTATTAATTAGCATTGAATTTAGGAAAATTAATTCTTCTCCTCAATTCAAATTTCAAAATATGTGGTTGCTTCGAAACTCTTTTTTTGATGTGGTTCAAGAAAATTGGCAAGCTGAGTTACATCCAAATAACTCTAGCTTTGGGATGAGGAGACATTGATTTAAGCTAAAAAGGCTTAAGCATGCTTTAAATTAGTAGAATCATAATGTTTTTAAAAATCCTTTTCCTGATATTTTTAAAGTTGAGCAATAATAAGTGAAAACATTTGAATCTACTTGTCAAGTTAATCCTTCTGATGCTAACTTCAGTTTATTGAGGGATGCTAAAGATTGCCTTTTTAAATAACAAGCTTAGGAGTTGACTTTTTGGAAAAAAAAATTATTTGCTAAGCATCTTGCTGAAGGTGATAATTACACCATACATTTCCTTGCCTTAGTTAAGAGGAAACGAGACAAAAATTGTACTGTTAAAATTCATCGGGAAGATGGTATGTGACTGAGGATAGCTTGAAGATTGTTAATTTAGTGGTTTAGCATTTTCAAAGTTATTTCAATAAGGATTTTAGTCCTGATCATATTGATAATCCATCTTTTATTCATAACCTTATATCTCAAGAGGAGAATGAGTTTCTTTGTGAACCTCCTTCTTTAGAGGAAGTTAAAGAGATTGTTCATGGAATGAATGGTGATTTTGTGGCAAGGCTGGATGGATTCACCACTTAGTTTTTTAAAAAAATTTGGCATATTATTTGTAATGATCTCTATTCTACTATTTTGAACTTCTTTACAGGTAATTTTATTCATAAGTTTTTTACTTCTACTTATGTTGTGCTTAGTCCCATAAATAAATATGTTAGTACTTGGAATGATTTTAGACCTATTAATCTTTTCACCTTTTTTAATAAATATATTTCTAAAATTCTTATGAATCGCTTAACTTCTATTTTGCCTAGAATTATCTCTCCTTATTAGATGGGTTAGTGAATAGGCAGTTTATTAGTGATAATATTATGTTAGCTCAACAATTTCTCCAAGACCTGGATGTTAACGTAAGATATTGTAACTTGATTTGAAACTGGATATTTCTAAGGCGCATGAAAACATTGTAATTGGGTTCTATTTTTCGTCTCTTTAATGGTTGTATTGCTTGTGGTTAGGGTGTTTTCTAGTATTATTTTTCTAGTTAGCTTGTTTCCTTGTCTCTTGGGTTGGTGTGGTTTATTTCGGTGTTATATTTTTCTTATATTTTTTAGTTTGGTTGTGAGAGGAGCTTGTGAGGCCCCCTATTGGTTTTATGGATTATGATTTTTTGGCCCATAGAGTGGTAGTAGTTTCCCCTACCTAATTCAAGATATCGTGTATCTTTTTTGCTGTGATGTTGTCAGGTGGTGGCTCTCCTGGTGCGTTATTTGATATTTGTCCTTGCTTCCTGGGTGCTCTATGGGTCAAGTGATGGAGTGTTTTTCTTGGTTCTGTGCTAGCCTTGGTTTCCTAGAGTCTTATTGGCTAGGTTGTTGCTTATTTGCGGGTTGGGGTTGCCCCTTCTTGGGCTATTGCACTTTTCCTGGGCTAATTAATTCTTCTATGAAAGGGGGTAGTTTTACTTTAGGTGGCAGTTGGTTGGTGTTGTTATGGATGTTATATTTGTACTTCTCTTTATTATTTTCGTTTATTGGATTGGTCAAAATGGGTTATCTTGTTGTCTTAGTCTATCATTTTATCTGGTTGGGTTACTCTTTTTTTCTTATGTGTTGGGAGCAATGGTGTCTTCTCTTTGTTTTACCCATGTTATTTGATTATGGAGAATTGATTTGGTAGTTCGATGCAACTTGACACTGGTGGTTGTTTCTACTTTTGTTAGTTTGTTTTTGTGGACCTGCTTTTCTTGCTGAAGTTATTGTGCATATGTTTTATCTGGTTAGTTTTGTTCCTAGTGTTTTAGTTCTCTATTATACTAATGTTTATGTGATTAATTTTTTTGACTTTCTTCACATAATTCTTTAGCTATAATTCTGCTATGTCTATTTTCCCTATAAGCTTTTTTGCAAGATATATTTTGTGCATATGATTGTAAGGGTAGGACTGGAGATGGTAGCTTAGAGACTTTTGTTGTTTTTTATTTTAATCCTTTTTTGGGTGCACTCTCTTGAGCACCGTAGAATTTACTTAGGTGATTTTATATTTCTCGGTACCTGGGACTCAAACTCTTACGTGTTTTTCTCTTTATTTTTATAGCTCTTTTGAGAAGTAGAGAGCTTGACGTCCCCTTAAGGACTATATACCCATGTAAAGATTTGAATACTTATTCTATTGATAATTCACTTAGATCACTCATTACTTACGAGCAATGGGTGAACTAAAGAAACCTTCATGGAGGTGAGAAAAAGAAGGAGAAAACTATGGCGCTAAAGTCCAACAACACGTACACTGATTCTTTTAGGTCTAAAAGCGATGATGTTGCCTTCATCACTAGGCAATTCAAAAACTTTCTTAGGAAGAATAACAATTATCATCAGAAGTGAAAAAAAGGTAAGGATAGTAAAAATTATAAAAGTTCTTATGAAGTTATTTATTATGAATGCAAGAAGTCTAGAAATGTCAAAGCTGATTATCCTAAACTTAAGGATCACTCAAGCAAAGAGAAGGGTGATGAGAAACCCAAATATAGGAAGGACTAGAGGTAGAACCAATAGGCTTTCTAGGTTGATTCTTCATCTGACTCATCTAAGACTGAAGCTGAAGAGGAAATAACAAACTTATGCTTAATGGGTGATTATCTTAGTTAGTTTGATCAAGAAGAGGTATGAGAACCAACCTATGATTAATTATTTAAAATTTGTGAGAAAATTCATACATCATATACAAAACTTAATAAATAGCATGCTAGTTCGCAGTTGGAGTTTTTAAATTTACAAAAGAGCATGAAATTTTAAGTAAAGATCACACTCAACTTGATAGAAATCACATGCCTTTACTTCATCAGTTTGATGAATTGTATAAAAATATCTGAATTTATTATTGATCATGATTCTTTGGAAGCATCCTACACCTCACTTGAATCTGATTTTAAAACTTATATTATAGAAGATGAGCATAAGGAGCACTATTTGAATGTTGATAATGCTATTTTAGAAAGTACTAACTTGAGGTTTAAAGCTTAATTAAATGCACTTGAGAGAAATTGAAATAACAGATTAATAAATCCTTTTCCTAGAGTTAGATATTTTTCATGTGGCATGCTAGGACACATTTCACGCACTTGCACTATTTACTTTAGTACACATTGGGTGTGAAGACCCAAATTACATGATTTACAGCATAACACATATGCATTGCATTATTGTTTTCTTAAAAAGGGACCCAAACCTTTTTGGGTTCCTAAATCTGACAGTTGATGATTTTTGTAGGTGTGCTCTCACCAAAGACCTTGTGAGAGAATGTGGTACTTGGACAGCGGAGGCTTGCTGCTCTTAATTGCATTAAATTACTGTTTAATAAATACTGATATGCATATTTCCTATTCCATAATTTATTATTATTTTCTGTTCTTTTGTTTTTAGTTTTTAGAGTGATTTTTATTTGCTATTATTCTTTAATATTTTATCTCTAATGTTTTTACTTTGGTTTTCCTTTTTGTTATAGCAGAAATGATATATTTTTTTTGCCTTGTTTTTTCTTCTAGAAATTTGTAGTCAATTTTTAACATCCCTAAATCATTTAAAAGGGAGAAACACGATTGATTATTTCCCTCCCTCTAACCACTTTTAATGGTGCAATTTTCTTTTCTAAACAGAAACTTATCTCAAATTAACAACTGGATTTTGTAACTGAGATCTTTTTTATCTTGCTACAGTAATTTACATTATACATATAAAGTTAAAAGTCTTTATATTACTTTTAAGTTCTTTGAAATCTTGTCATTACATTTATCATATGATTTTGAGTCTTGTTTGTGGCTTATTCTTTCTTCTTATAGAATGTGAGTTTTTGTTCTCTAATATCTGGATGATATACTCTCAACTGAGAATATTTAAGAGTTTTATAAAAAGGATCTAGCTTGAAAAAATAAAAAAAAGTGGCCACTGATGCCAAAAATCAAAAGATACGCAATTATCGCCAAAAAATTAAAAGATATAGCAACTTTATCAAAAAATCAAAAGATGTGCAAAGTTCTCCAATCAATTAATAAGAGGCATAAAATGAGCCAAAAAAAAAAAAAACTTACCTCTCTTTCAAGCATTTAAATCTTAGAAGAATTCATCTGTCACTCGAAATTTTCAAAGGCTTAATTTCAAATTTTATAATTGTGACTAATTACTTTGGTAAATTATTCTATAAGATATTTTCGTACTGAAATCAAGTTTTGAAAGGATATCTTTTTCTTGTCCAATTAGTTTCTGAGTTAGGTCTTTTGTTTTCAAAAGATGATTTTGCCCTAAGACAAGTCCGAGCTAGGGTTAATAGAACCGGATATTCTATCATTTTAGGATTTTGACGATGTTAAACTCATTGGTCTTACAAGTCTTTAAATTCAATCACTTGGAGATTTTGTCATTTTCATGGCTTGTTTATTTAAAAGAAAAACAAAAAGGAAAAATAAAATTTTTTCTTATTTTCGTTTCTTTTTGTCTCTTCTTTTTTATCTTTTTCATATTTAAACTTTATCTTTTATTGGTATTTTTGTGTTTTTTTGGCCTTCTATGATCATCTACATCCACCTCATGAATTTTATTTTTTGGTCTCATTGTCCTGGATGAATTTTTTATCATCCTAGAAGATGCATTCAATCAACTCCTAACCTTTCATCTGACAGCTAATATGTTTTCTATGATTATCATCATCCTAGACAATCTAATCGTATCCTGCTTTGCTTACTATGATCAGCTTGGAAAATCCTCTTCATCCTGGACAATGTTCTTAAAGCTTTGCCCAATTATGGGTAATCGTCCCAGATGATCCATTTGTTTGTCCTAGATGATATACGTGATAATTCTTTAAACATTTTAAATTTGGTCGGTATGATTCATTACTGTGCATATCCTGGACGATCCACCTAATCATCCAGCATAATCTTCTTTTTCAATGGTCGTCCGGCTTAACTCCTCAGGATGATCGCTTGTGTCTTATCATCCCGGATGATGTCTGATCATCCTGGATGACTTTACAGCCTTTTTAACAAATCATCCTATACGCAATTCTTGCACACGATCATCTTGGACAATTCTATGATTATCCAGGATGATCAGATAATTTCTTTAAAAACTGAGACTCTCACATAATTGTTTTACACACCTTCCTTCAATCCTTCAACTTCAATCCCAGTTTCTCTTTTTTGTTGATCATGGTTGATGGAAAATAGTCTTGTATGCTTCTGGGAGTTCTTGGAGTTCGAATATGAACCAGCATTTCATCGAGGGAAGCGATCAAGCTGCCTATCAGAGGTATACGATGCCTGGGATCACTATTTCCTGAATTGTCAACCCCCATATCCTTTCATATCATGTCCTTATTTTGTTTGCTTACACTACTCTCACTTTCCTCCTTACTCTTACTATCTCATTTAATTCAGAGTTTTTATTTAAGTTTTTTTACTAGCCTTCACATTAATTCCACTTTTACTTCTCTTCAGTCCTATGTCAATAGACATCTAGTCAAAATCATATATCAAGACTGTCAAGAACTCTTACAATTGTCCACCATAAGAGACAAACTCCACATCCTGTATCAAGATCCCAACTATGATTGGGCACGAACCAACCACTTTCTAAGAAACATTAATGCTTCCTTTCATGTTGGAGAATCTAGGAGCTTACTCAAAGATGCTAGGATAATCCAACATATCCTTCACACCTCTGTTCCTCCAAAAGATGGTGATCACGTTCATATCACTCCACTCTTTTCGATCACCACTTTCTACATTTTGGCTAATCATGAATTTAATACTACTGATCTAATTATTTGATACATTGTACATCTAACTAGTATTGAAGATCTGGGATATAGGAGGAAGCCCAATCTTGCCGTAGGACATATCATTGCCTATGTCCTAGAATAGAAATACAACCTCCAATATCTTGCCCCACCTAATTATCAACCTTCCTTCTACTCAAACAACTCCTTCCAAGTTCTTCATAATACTCATCTCCACCCGAGGAACAGGGAAGCTGAGGGAGCTAAGGACGAGGTAGCACCTGCACCTATTCCTGCACCTGCTCTACTCCGCTAGCACTCTTAGCTGGAGCTGGATTAGCTGGTGAAGCGATTCGACCAGTGGGAGACACAGCTCAAGACCAATATTACTATATAGGAGCAGCAATATGCTGAAGATATTGCTCGTTTTGACACTTACATGGCTCAGTAGAGCACCAGCACAACAAGAATATGGTATGGTTTGGAGATTAGTTTGCCACTCTTTCTTGTTACTTGCAATAGCCACCACCACCACCACCTCCATCGGATTATCAGGGGTCATCTTTCTTTTAGTTTTTTTTTTATGATGTTGTTTCTTTTTTCTTTTTGTATTTTGATTCTATTTAGTAGTCTCTGTTATGTTTCTTTTATGGTTTCTCTCCTCCTTTTTATGATGTTAAAAGGGAAAGTAGTTGTACTGTTTGTTCTATTTTGTTTTATATTGGATAGTTGAACTGTGTTTGTTTCTTCACTTTTGCATTAAATTGTTTTGAACTGCATTAATTTTTTTTGTGTTTTCCAACATAAAAAGGGGGAGAATATTAAGAATCTGAATTTAGGAAATAGAATTTTGTGGATAGCAAACACTTATGTTTCTCTACGACTATCTTGCCTACTAATATTTTAGGTCCACAAGATCAAAATGCAATTTGAACCAGCTCTAGATTGGATAGACTAGGTCTGAGTCAGTTAGTAATCTATTACCTTCTCTTGAAATAATTTAAAACGATATGGTTCCTGATGATAAGTAACCTTGCACACACACACTTGGAGAAAAATTTCTGACAATTTTTAGAGTTCTCTATTTTTGATCACCTTGTCCTAGATGATATAAAAATTATTCTAATCGATCAATTAAAAATAAAAAGCCTAATTAGGGAAACCTGGTTAATGTATTTGTCATTAAGGGCATTATCCTGGATGATATTCATATCAGACAAGGAGATAGGCTTAGTTCAAAAAAAAATCAACTGCTAGGTTTATTTAGTTTGCTTTTATTTTTGGACATCATCTAGGACATCGTTATGGATGATTTAATGCAATAATACCTAAATTAATGTAGTAATTAAGGAAAGCAATTAAAGTTTGATAGCTCGATTATATCATCCTGGATGATCACAGGATATGCTGGGACAATCAATTAAAAAACCTTAGTTGTTCTTGGATGATCAAACATCAGCCAACTTTTATTCAGGGCAATGCTCTAGATGATGTACACTGAATTAAAGTGATTGTCTGGGATGATCGTGAGATTGTCATGGACGATCAAGTTATTTTTCCATCATCCAGACACTAATTCAGTGCGATGTTCTGGATAATATTAAACTATTTTTACTAATCTTATAGGGCGATATACTATCATCTTGGATGATACAAACAAAAATCTTTTGATCATCCCAAATCTTCTTGACTGATTGATCTAAATTTGTACTAATCGTATATGATGATATTTATATCATCCTAATTGGTAAAGTCAGTTTGTTGCAATTAAGAGCTATTCCTAAGCTCTTCTATTTAAGACCTCTTATTCTACCCAAGAGATAATCTTTTGCTATTATTCTAACCTGTGAGAGCCAAGAGAGAGGACTAAGGGAGAGAGAGAGAGGATCTTATTAGGGGGAGTTTGTGAGGGGTTTTATAAAGTATGCTCCAAGTAAAGATCTGTTGTCATCTTCTTCAATCATCATCCCTAATTCTATGGGGGTTCTAGAGAGGTCTACTTCAACATTTGATCAAGGTTCTTTGCCTACCTCAGTAGAAAGCAAAAGGAGTTGGGATCTTTGCTTGCTTTTAGAGGAAGCAAAAGGAGTTGGGTTCTCTGCCTAACTGGGGTTGGAGAAAAGAAGGTTTGTACAGGCTTCTCCGCCTTGATATGGGAGCAAAAGAAGAGTCACTGAGTTTAGTGTGATACTTGAAGAGCACCTACGTGGAGTGGATCTAGGTTGAGTTGACTGAACAACTATAAATTTATGTATTCTTTATTAATGCTTCCTCATTTAATTTCCGCACTTTGATTTCTATGGAGAATCTTAGTTTTAGTTTAAGTTTATGTTTTTGATTAAAAGAATTTTTAAAATACTAATTCACCTCCTCCCCTCTTGGTTAGCCTTGGGGCTAGTTCATTAGGGCTTAATATCACTGTCATACTTTTAAGTGCTATGAGAGCAGTTTCATGATATGATCCATACTTAAAAAAATTCTTCATTTCTATTCATTTAACTGTTCGATGGGAAAAATAAATGAACAAATCACCCCGTACGAAGTGAATTTGTACAGTATGATTAGCTTAAAATTTTCAAGTTTTAATCTCCCCCTATGTGTGTGCATAGTTACTTAATTATAATCATACTCTCTCAAACTCAATAAAATAAAAAATTATAGACTTCATTTACAATAGTTGCTAAACAAATCTGATTTGAAGTCTTCAATAATCCAGAGTATAATTTCCCTAAATTGTTAGTATACAAACAACAAAGCAATGCATCCAAAATATGTTAGGTGAAATAATAATTAAAACAATAATATTTGGAATTATAAAAAATAAACATGTTGTAAGAATATTAATAATAAAGAACTAAGTTGCAACAATCCCAAACAATCACCTCCCTTTTTATGATGGAAAATTAATTATTGTTTGAATAAATTTTAATAGCCAAAATTTCTCTTTAATTAACCCTGAAAGAATAAACATGAGTATAAAAGGGAATTATTTTAAGAACAAATAAATTTTTTATTTTTTATTTTCTAAATTTTAAAATACACAAAAAATAAAACAAAAGCAAAACACAAAACATCAATAAAACACAAAAGAACACTAACACACCAAAAAACACAAAACAACACTAACACACCAAAAACAATCAAATGCAAACAATATTGCTTCCCTCTTTTGACAATAACTAAAAGGGAAGATGGACAGTTCAAATTTAAGAAGTCATATGAGAAACATTAGAAATTGATCTTTAAAGAAATTTAATTATAGTCGCAATAATAAAGTTAATATGCATTAGTTAAAAAAGAAAGATTCAAAAACATTTAAATTAAGGTATAACATAGATAAGAAAAGTTAATCAAGGTTATGAAGCATTCAAGAAAAAAATAGATAAAAATAATTATAGTAAAAGTGATGAAATGAAAATTAGATAATTTCAATTTTTGAATATAAAACATAATTCAAAATTAGATTGATTTGAATTTAAATATTAAAGGACAGAGGAAAGAACATTATCAATTTACGACATTGTGTACCTTTCTAAGTATTTTTGGCACACTTTGTGCATCTTTTTGTATTTTGGCTAACTTCGTGCATCTTACTATTTTTCTATTTTTATACACATTATATATTTTCCTTCTTTTTTCAATTGATCTATCCAAAATCAATAATCTAAAAAATTAAATTTCTCTAATTAAAATAATAATTATATTAAAAAAAAATAGTAAGATATCAAAATTGCAATAATAATATTGTGAATTATGTGTGCCTGAAAAGAACATAAGATTGATTGTCTTAACTTGATCAAGTTATAAATTAACTTTAAAAAATTTGAATAATTAGATTTCATAATGAAATTAATTTTTATATTTCTATTTAATTTATAACACTTTTCAAATCAATTAACATAGGATTATCACATAGGCAAACTAACATTTCAAACTAAACACAATCAAATAAAAAAAATAAAATATTTTTTATTGATAGCAATATGAAGATTTAATACAATAAAGTGCATATGATATCAATATCATGTATCTCAAATAAGATAAGTACGCATAGCATTGAAAAATATCTTAAAGATAAACACATCTGAAATGACTAACAAAGATAACAAGGCTTCAAATTGCAGAAAGAAACTTGCAGATGTTCAACATCTCATCTTAGAGAGAGAAGCATCCATTTTTTCTAGAGAGAGAAATTTAAAAAAAAAATAAAATTTCTATTCCCAGTTTTCATTCCTTCTGTTCAGGAGGTGACTAGCGAGATGTTGGTGGATAGCCAGCGGCCATCCTCGGCTACAGCGGTAGGGGTTGATGTGGTTAGAACAGGTTCTAATCAGAAATTAGCTTGTCTGGAAAAGAGGTGGATGTCTGGAAAAGAGGTGGATGTTGTAAACAATAATAAATGCAAATTTTGATGTAAATGTTAACAAAAATCTTCATTTCAATGATAGCTTGTCAGGAAAAGTGGTGGATGTTGTAAACAAGATAAATGAAGAAATGCTTGTGAAGAATAATTTTAATGCAGAAGTTAACCCATAGAAAAAAAGCCTTACAATGTGTTGGATTTCAAGGAAGAAGATATGATTCTAGCTGATGATGGTAAATTTGTGAAGATGAAGGAAGATGTTGAATTGATAAATGCTAATAGGCTGAAAAATTCCTTAGTAACCAAGGTGTTTGGGAAGGAAATACCTGCTCATATTGTTTCCTGGGAGGTGAGAAGGCAATGGAAGGCATTTGGTAACTTTCATTTCACAACTCTAGGCAAACATTGGTTTTTGTGCTCTTTTGACTCATCTGATATGATGGAAGGAGTTATGTTTGAAGGACCATGGTTTGTAAATGGCCATATAGTGGGAATGGAGAAATGGACTGTGAAGTTTTCTTCTCTATCCTTGAAGGGTCTTACTTCACCGATCTGGATTAGAATGCCTCATTTTCCCCTTCAATGTTGGGATGAGATTAATGTTGCTAGGATTGCTTCATCAGTTGGAAAACCTATTATGATGGATGGGAACATGTTTCAATGGGGGAAGAGGGAATTTGCCAGAGTCTGTGGGAGGGTGAATTGGGTCAACAACTTCACCTAGGTGTTTGGGTGAAAAGTATATCAGGAAGGTTTTTTCCATAAATTTGAGTATGAAAAGATTTCAGCATTTTGCTATTAATGTGGATTGATTAAGCATGTGAAATCATATTGCAAAAATAAGATGATTGTTACTAAGGAGAAGATTGCTGACTTTGAAAAAGCAAGACCTATTGTGGAAGCAGAGAAAGCTGTGAGAAGGGAATCATAATCCTCTTATGGACCATGGATCATGGTTAAAAAGAAGACCAATAGAAGATCAGAGAGGCTCAATGTTAATCCTAAAGTTGTTAAAAAATAATTGAAGAAATCGAATGAAACTCAGAAAGAGGATTCTGTATGAGGTTTGGTAAATCTTTTTTATTATAAAGAGAAGATTTTGAATTCTTGTGTTATTAACAAAAATCTGGAGGAGGGGGAAATTTTCGTGTAAACTGAATTGCAGAGTAACAGAATGCAGACTACTACCATTGGAAATGATGAGGTGTTAAAGATTGTTAACATGGAAGATGGGGTGTTAATGAAAAAACTTGATATTCTGAAAAACCATGTTAAAGTTCGTGGTATGTCTGAAGCTGCAGTAAATTCTTGTGAAGCCGAAAAGGCATAATTTACAAGCCATTAGTACGACAGATCATAGAGACCCCTGAAGGGAATTTGGAGGTTGATTCTACCAGAAAGGCATCGCTAGTTCCAAGCAATAAATTTGAGCTACTAAACTCATTATGTTAGGAAGACTTTGGTGTGGATACTCAAGTTGAATCCTTAGAAGATGATTTGGAAGAAGGTGAAGTGAGGAATGTTGTGGTGGAAGGCAGAGATAATGGCATAGTGGAAACTGCTCAGGAAAATGGTGTCAAGAAATTGTTTATTGTAACTGATGAGAACGGGGATCGGAGTAGGGAGAAGAATTCTTCTCATAAAACTAAACTAGCCAAGGAGCTAAGGCATTTGAGACCTTTCAATTTATCTTCCAGGAAAGCTACAAACAATATGAATAAGAGAATGGGTGGGGTTATCCCCTCGGTAGTCTCCAAATGACTTCCATTAGCTTTTGGAATTGTAGGGGGGCTAATAAGAAAGAAGCCTCCCTATATTTGAAGGAGTATATTAAAAATTGGGATGTTTTTTTTTGTGGGTATCATTGAAACAAAAATTTCTTCTCTTTCCGAAGAAGAATTTGTCAAGTTTATGGGTGTTGATTGGGACTTTTTCCTGCATCCATCCAGAGGTAATTCCGGTGGAATCATGGTGATCTGGAAAACTAATGTGCCTTCTTTTTCCTTGATTAAGTCTTTGGATCAATGTTTGCTTCGAGAATTGGAAATTTTCAGGAAAAGCAAGTGGATGATAGCTACCATCTATGGTAGTAGGGAGTAACAAGGTAGAAGGGAACTGTGGAGTTCTTTGGATGGTTTGCTGAACTAGGATATTCCTTCTGTGATTGGAGGTGACTTCAATTGTATTCTTTCTCAAGATGAGAAAAAAATGTGGGAAGAAGTTTTCTTTCTCTCATGGGCCTTTGGATACGAAGGCTTTTATGAGCAATAATGACCTACATAACGTGGGTATTATTGGAGCTAAATTCTCTTTGTGTAATAACAAGAGTGGAAGTGCCCAGATTTTAGAAAGACTGGATAGATGCTTACTAAATTATAAAGCTCTGGAATTGATCAATCTTGCAGCCGTGAGGCATTTGGAGAGAATTGCATCTGGCCATTGTCCCATAGTTTTGAAGTTGTTTACTCAACAATTTCAAAGAACCAGAATTGGCAAATTTTAAGATGTATGGCTATCATATTCAGCGGCTACTCATGAGGTAATGAATTCTTGGGCTAAAGTAGCGAGAGGTGATGATATGGAAGCTCTTAATAAGAAAATGTCTATAGTTCTTAAAGCCTTATTCTTTTGGAGCAAGGCTAAACATGAAAAGCTTGAAGATTTGAAGGAGACCTTAAGGAAAGAGATTGAAGATTTACAGCAGGAGGAAGCTGCTGTATTGTTGTTTCTGGACAGCAAAGCTTTACTACTTAGAACCAAGGTAAAGGAATTTAACTGCACTCTTGCTAGATTAAATACATGGTGGAAACAAAGGGCTAAAGCTAAGTGGATGAAGGAAGGTGATGTGAATTCTTCTTTCTTTCATGCATTTTCTAATGGGAGAAGAAATGGTAATTCTATTAAGTAATTGAGGAATGAGGATGGGTTATTAATTGAAGACCCAGCTTGTATAAGAAATAGTTTTTACAATTCATTTGTAATAAATGGAAGAATAGAGAATGCAGTTTACTCAATTGGCCTATCGATGAAAATGTGCTGAAGCCGGAAGATTGTAGATTCCTTGATTCTGAATTTACTCTGGAAGAGGTTGAAATTGTGATTAGAGATCTTGGCAAAAACAACTCTCCGGGTTTGGATGGAATTACATATTCCTTTCTTAAAGCTTATTGGAAGATTATCAGGATGGATGTATGGAAAGCAATCCAACTTTGTTTCAATTCAGGAAAAATGTCTGCAAGGTGGAAGGAGACACTAGTGGTTCTTATTCCCAAAGTAAGTAATCCTCTTTCTCAATCTAATTTTAGGCCTATAAGCCTTTGTATGTCAATCTACAAAATTGTGGCAAAGATACTACTTAACAGATTGAAGAAACTGATTCATTTCTTAGTTTTTGAAGAACAAGTGGAATTCATTGAAGGGAGGTCCTTATCTGAGCATATGCTTCTTGCTCAAATTTTTTTTTTCATAAATTTAGGATTTCCAAATCTAAAAGGGGTTTGGTGGCAATCAAGCTTGACATGGAACAAGCTTATGATAGTATGGCTTGGGACACCCTTAATCAAGTTTTGAATTATTTTGGATTTCCTAGAAGGTTTTCTAACCTCATTATGGATTGTGTTTCTGATCCAATTTTCTTGGTTCATATCAATGGAGTAGAATTGGAAGGGATCAAAGAGAGAAGTTGCTTTAGGCAAGGTTGCCCTTTTTCTCCTTATTTATTCATACTTTGTTCTCAATTATTTACGAATGCTTTTTTATCCAAAGGCAGTAGATTGGGTTTAAAGATTGCCCCTTTGGCTCCAAGAATCTCACACTTGTTATTTGCAGATGACATCTTGATCTTCTCAGATGCTAAAGTTGAGAATATTAAGGAAATTTTTAAAATCACCAAAGATTATTGTAATTGGACTAGTAAACATATTAGTGTTTCAAAATATTTTATTATTTATAGTAAAAATATGTAGAGAAGGAGGAGAAAGGTTGTATCAAAACTGTTGGGATTTCGGGAGACCACAGAACTTACTTATCTGGGAAACAAAATTACTTTAAGGAGACATTTGGCTTCAGATTACTCCAGCAATGTGGAGAAGGCTTCTTTCAAATAAGATATATGGGGCAAGAAGTTGATCTCTTCTACAGGCAGGATTTCTCTTGTTAATTCTATTCTACAAGCCATCCCGGTATTCTATACTTCAATGTATCTGGTGCTGGTTTCTTTCTTGAAGAAAATTGATAGATTGAACAGGGATTTTATCTGGTATAAAAGCAATGGAGAGAATGGATTACATTATGTTTCATGGAAGGATTTATGTAAACCAAAAGACCAAGGGGGCCTTGGTATTCAATATGCTGTTGATTCAATGGTGCCACTTAGAGACAAGTTGGTGTGGAATTTTCTTAAGAAGCATAATTCCTTATTTGATAAATCTCTCACTACTAAATAAGGTAAGAATATATGGGATGTTGGTATTAGTCCGAGCTCTTCAACAGCATGGAAGTTGTTATTAAGTGGAGCCAAAGGTTTAAAACAAATTGTGAGATAGAGCATTAAAGATGGGAATTCTGTTGACATTATGAAGGATATATGGATAGTTGTCCTACCTTCATCTCTTATGAAATTGACCATTTTACTTAACTTTCCATCTTCATATCGGAAGGTGCTTGGGTTACAGAGAAGCTACAAGATTACTTTGGAGAAGAAATGGTAAAAATCATATGTAATATAAAGTTAGAAAGGGATGATCATGAGGACAAATTGAAGTTGTTGAAAATTCATTGTAGAAAAAACTATTTCTGGAATGATCAAACTTGTTAGAGCTGTTAACGAAGAGATTGAACCATCATGGAGCCAAGATTGGAATTGTATCAGAAAAATTAAACTAAATCTACGGGTTTCCTTCTTCTAGTGGAAGTTGTTGAAGAATGCAATCCCTTCTATTGATTTCTTATTATATAGAAGATTGGCTGTTACTAACCTTTTACCAAGAGGTTGTGATATGGTGGAAAATACATAGCATATAACGGTAAATTGTTTCAAGTTGAAAAAAGCTATTCAAAAGGCAAGCCAGTGCGATTTAATCTTCTTGTTCTGAACAGTCTAGAAGAATGTTTGGGTTTCTTGAGGAAGCAAATGGAGGAGAACCAGTTTATAGCCAATTTTTATTGTGCTTTGGTGTTCAATTCATGGAAAAGTAGAAACATGGTGGTTCATGAAGGAAAAGGGCTTGGTTGTGCTATCATTGTAACAAATGCCATTATCTATGCATCTAGTTCACCATCTATAATCCTTTCGGACAACTGGGACGTTAAACAGCAAAATGATCTGATTTCTTCCACTTGGCATCACCCTCCACCCGGATGAATTAAAGTGAACATAGATGCTTCTCTCCTTATCTCTAATGAAGTTGGCACTGGAGGCATTTTTAGAGACCATAGAGGGAGGATGCTTCTAGCTTTTGGTTTCTCGGTCGTGCACTGGGATGAAGGATTCTTGGAGCTTTTTGCTGTACAGTCTTTAAAGAATGTCATACAAGATTGGATGTTTGATGCTAAAGGCTTAATTATGGAAGGAGACAATTATAATGTCATTACTCATTTACAAAAATCGGTTGGTCCTCATAGCCGAGAGGGAGATAACAATAAGAGTGAAGACTTGGATTTTCTAAAAGACTTTTAGGCAATCCTTTTCCATTTTGTTAATAGAAGTTGTAATAAGTTAGCACATTGGTGTGCTAACCATGCGTTGAAAGGTAATTTCTTTTGGGACATGCTAGAGGTTAATAAGGTTCCTCCTTTTTTTTATGCTTTGTTAAAGGAGGAAAGTGATAGGACATCTATCACTTAGTTGGTTGTACTTTTCTTTTATCTTTTCTTTCTAATGCATTTGGAAGTTTATAAAAAAAAAAAGGACTGACATAGACAACACAGAAGAAGTACATCTAGAAATATGAGTGGCCCTGGTCTAGAGGAGGAGATTGGTTGAAGATAGAAAAATAGCTATTATCATAGCTATGTTAGTGTTCACATATTCGAACTGTCCTCGAATCCATCTTATTTCTTACTAGTACTGAGCATCCTACTATTTGAGGTGAGTCTGAATTTGATCAAACTGCTGATCAAAATGACTCTCTAGTCGGTCAAAGCACTGGACCATCACCTGAAAGTCAGGTCCATAAGCAGAAATAGGTGCAGGAGCTAGTACTCCCCCTTGTCCCTTAGTATCCTCATTTGAAATATCACCTTTCCAAAAAAGCACTCAAAATAAACCATCGATGAAGTAGATTGTCATTTCAAGTAGAGGCTCAAGATGAACAAGATTGTACTTCTTTTCTAGGATATAAGTCACTAGGTGTCCTAAAGAAATATTCTTCTTCCTCTTATGAGAGACATGCCCAATTTTAGAAAGTCCATGAATTTAATAAAGAAAAAGTTGGGCTTCATCTATAGGTTGTCCTGTCATGAAAAGGTACGTAAAAGTGGACATAAGAGGTGTAATGTTAATCCATTCACCAGCTTTAGGAATAATAGAAGTTTTAAGGACATCCTGAATGACCCTTGCATTTTGGTTTAAGGTATATACGCTAGGGAAATGACGTACTTATTCAACCCCTCTAAGAAATTTGTTAATTTTAGACCATCCAAAATCAGATTTAGAAGTTATTATATGCGTTCTAACCCCTTGAGTTATTACTTGCAAAATGGTTTCCAAATCTTCCTAAATGATTTATACCATTTTCTTCAAAACATAAGATCTTATCCTACTCTCATCAGAACTAAAAGACATGTCTACCAGAAAATAGTGAAAGGTTTCTTTGTTGTAGGCATGAATCAAACTCAGGATAAAGGCAAGTTGAGTGATGAAAAAAATATCATTAACTGAAAATGAATGTCTTCTTGGAGCAAAATCCTAGAAGAAGTGATTTTAGCAGAGGCAAACCAACAGTAAGAATCCTCATTTGCTCTAGACAGAAGGTCTTCATCTGCACTTTTGGATGATGAACCCGTAGATACTCTACCTCTCATGCTAGAACTAGTAATTTCTAAGATAAGAAGGATTGAAAGGGAATATTGAAGTGAATGAAATGAAATCAAAAGGCCTTCTATTTAAAGAAAAGTGACCAATCGTACGTACGAAAAGAGGTTCGCATAATATGATAGATGGCTTGTCATATATGAAAATTATTTTGTATGTACAATCGAATACATCCAAAATAAAATGACTTTTCGTAATCACGCAAGTTACGAAGCATCCTTTTGTATAGGCTTTTTGACCAAATGATCATATAGATGAATAGGAGTTCGTCCGGGACTAACGGTTATTAAATATCATTTTAAATACGGTTAGGTTCATCCCCTATATTGAATGACACATGGTTCGTACATATGAAATAAAATTTCATACGTACGATCAATTATGATAACTAATTTTAGCCAGATAACCACAAAGGTGCATACAGATGAATAAATACAAATCATCCGGGACTATATAGATAACATACAATATGATATGTATTGGAAAATCAAAACTTTATGCAATCAATTCAAAACAATGATCGACATGCTACAGAATTTGTACAGGATGAAAATATCTTCATACAGTATGAATGAAACACTTAAAAAATCATCACGATCATTCAAAAAAAGGAATTTCGGTGTGCCAATAACGTGTCTAAAACATACAAAAAAAATCATAAATAAGAAAATAGAAAATTGGAAACAAAACACAAAAATAAAAACACAAACAATCAAAAACATAAAAGACACACAAAAACATATCAAGTTTGCAGAGGATTTTATTTAAGCATTAAGATCAATCACACTTAGCCTTGTTCTTAATGTGCTAAAGGTATAAAAAACTATTGGTTTTGTAAAATTATCTGTAAGTTGAGTTTTAGTTAAAACATGGTTCAATTGAATCTCTCTTTTAGATATATGATTCCTTATGAAATGATGCCTTATGTCTGTATTTTTTATTCTAGAATGTTGAATAGGATTTTTTTTAAATGCAAATGGGAGTAGTGTTATCACAATATATTGGAATTATGCCTATTATAAATCCTAAATCAATTAACAATTATTTCAACCAAAGAACTTGTGCCACACTACTCCCTAAGGCTATGTATTCAGCTTCTGTAGTAGATAGGGCTATGAAATTTTATTTTTTACAGGACCATGAAATTAAAGAATTTTTAATAAATTGACAAGTTCTTTATATACTCTTTTGATCAACCTACAACCTGCAAAGTCTGAATCTGAATATCTAATAATTTTAAAAGAAGAGCTGTACTTAGGATACAAAATTCCTATGTTCTAATCTCCCAAGAGATATCTCAAAATTCTTTTACTATTGTCAAATGTGATTGTTTTGAATTTGTTTGAAATTCTGCACACAAACAAACATTAACCATAATATGGGGTCTACTAGCAGTCAAATAAAGCAAAGATCCAATAATTCCTCTAAATTTCCTTTGATCAATAGATTTTCCTTTTTGTTCCTTATCCAATTGAGCTGAGAAACTCATAGGTGTGTACTAATAAGTTTAGCATTATCGATTTCATACTTCTTCAGAATGTTCTTAACATACTTTGATTGACTAAAAAATATACCTTCCTCAATTTACTTCGCTAAAACTTATAAAGTAACATAATTCTCTCATTAGGCTCATCTCAAATTCACTACTCATTATTTTAGAAAAATCATCAGAAAATTTTTATTTGTAGATCCAAAGATGATATCAACATAAATTTATATAATGAGTATGTCATCTCTCATTTTTTTAAAAAATTGAGTGGTATCCACATTTCCTTTTTGAAAATATCTACCAAGTAGGAAAGTTCTCAACCTCTCATACCACACCCTAGGTGCCTTCTTCAATCCATATAATGCCATTTTCAATTTAAAAACATGATTTGTGAATTCTGAATTTTTAAAACCTGGAGGTTGTTCAACATAAACATCCTCTTAAATCACCCAATTCAAAAAGGCACTTTTTACATCCCTTTGAAATAACTTGAATCCTTTAAAATAGATAAAGGCTAACAAAACCCTAATTACATCAAGTCTTACAGCAGGGGAAAAAGTCTCATCAAAATTAATTTCTTCAATTTAATTGTACCCCTTAGCCACCAATCTAGAATTATTTCTAACAATAACTCCTGAGTCATTCATTTTATTTTTAAATACCCACTTAGTTCCAACTACACTTTGATCTTTTCGCCTTGTAATTAATTCCCAAACTTTAATTCTTATAAATTTATTTCATTCATTTTGCATTGCCAAAATCTAAAATTTATCAAAACATCAAAAATTCTAGAGAGAGAAGCACCCGAAAAATTTTAGAGAGAGAGAAAAACTTTCATGTTTCAAATTCCATCTCCCACAAAATCCGTTCTCCATCAATGACGATGGAAGGCCGCCGGCCTCCACCATCAGACACCACTGAAGGTTGTCAGAATTCATCAAAGATTGAACTGAGGGGAACAATGGCGGCAGACTGCCGCCGACAAAGGCGGGATGTGATCACTAAAGTTGAAGACCAACGACAATCAAGGTCGTTAAGATCTCCTTCGTTTTTGGAAAATCCAGAGATAAATGTGAAAGAAAATGACTTGCCATTTTTTAATTCCCAACAGAGATTTCAAATTCTTGAGATGAAATGCCAAGGATCATTGGTGATAAAGGATGTATCAGAAATATCACCTAAGTTGATAAAGCATGTGGAACACAAAGGTAAGGCTATATCTGAAATGGTGGATATGATTACTGTAAATACTTTGAAATCATCTAAATTCCTTCTGATAATACTTCGTCTACTTCTGGAATGAAAACTTTTGTTAACCGGTTCAAATATTTGATTGCAATCCCTGTACTTTGTCGCAGCGTGATAAATGAGAATTCTCATAATTTAGTAAACAACAATATTCATTCAGTACTGGAAAGGTGGAATGTCTTGGATGGAGATAAGCTCTTTGATATAATGCCTAAAAGCTCTATAAGCATGTGCAATATGAATCCATGGAGTAACAAACCATATATAAAATTGGATTTTAATGAAAATGATGTAGTTTTATCTGAAGATGGAAAGGCAGTAAGACTAAATGAAGAAATGGAGGAGATGAACTCAAAGAAATTGTCAAATTCATTGGTAATTAAGGTTTTTGTGAAAGATTTACCATCCCATATGGTGGCATGGGAGCTAAGGAGACAATGGAATCAATTCGGTCAATTCCACTTTACTACATTGGGTAGAGGATGGTTCCTATGCTCATTCTCATCGAAAGAGATGGTAGAAGCAGCTCATTCAGGAAGTCCTTGGTTCATTAACAAACATATAATAGGTATGGAGAAGTGGACGCCAGATTTTACTACTGCTTCTATAAAGGGACTTTCTTCTCCAATTTGGATTAGAATGCCCCACCTACCTTTACAATGTTGGGATGAGAAGAATTTAGCTTGTATAGCTTCAAGAATTGGAAAAACCCTTATGTTGGATGGTAACATGTTTCATTGGGGAAGGAGAGAATTTGCTAGAGTTGGTGTAAAAATAAGGATTGATCAGCCTCTTCCATTAGGTGTATGGGTGGATAACATGGCTGGAAGGTTCTTCCAAAATGTGGAGTATGAGAAGGTATCCAACTTTTGCTTTGTATGTGGTAAGATTGGACATATGGATAATGAATGTGTTCTAAAAGAAAAAAATCCTAAGGTCATGAAGGTTGCTGATGAAAGTAATAGAAGAAATGATATGGGAAGGATACAAGAGGTTTTGAAAGATCCTACTTATGGTCCATGGATTATGGTCAATAACAAGAGAAAGGAAATTATAAACAGAGCAATAAGATGAATAAATCAAACACTGCCATATACGTTAAAAAATCTGTTGTTCCAGTGATAGTTGAACAGGAAGCTCAGATTGTTATGGAAGATGACTTTGGTAAAGGCTCTATATAGAAGATCCAAAGAATACTACGTGATGTGGCTGATCAACTTGAAGAGGGGGATTTTAATCTAGAAGGAGATAAAGTTGGAAAAATTGAACAAAACATTGTTCTAATGGAACAGAAAATGTCGGATAACAATAGTAATATATACTCTGACCTCTTTCAGATTAATTCAATTGATAATAATGGGAAGGGTTGGTTGCGAACTCAAGTAAGTCTTAATGGATTACCTGCGAACTCAAGTATTCCCTATCAAAAAAAGGATTTCAAACTTAAGGAAGAAATATGTACAAAGGAAGTTTAACAGTTGGGAAAAAAAGCCTTGATTAGCAACTCTGCTGAATTCAGCAGAAAAAATATCTAATGTGGAAGTTCATGTTGGTCATGAGAAGACTAACATGTTCTCATTACTACAAATAGTTAATGAAGATGGAAATGCTGATAATACAAAAATAAATGCCATGGTTGATAGAGAAGAAGGTGAACTGGAAGAGGATGAAAAAAAAGCTAATAAAGTGGATGCCGAAAACACTTTGATGAATAAAGGTGAAAATTACATTTGTTTCAATGTCATGCCTAAAAGTAAAGTTTCTAATGATCTCAGATTTAAAAATGGAGAAAAATTGATTACAGTGAAGAAAGAAGGCAAACGTGAGGGGATTCAGAAAGAGGTTGATTGTGTAATTCTGGAGAAATCGGTCCCTAGTACCCAAAAACAAAAGCTTTTGAATGAGCTTAAAAACTTGGGGCCTTTGACCAATTTGTCTAGATCCAAAAAAATTGAAGCAAACATTAAAGGTAAATGTGGGGGTCCTTCCCCACCTTTATCCAAATGACTTATCTTGCCTTTTGGAATTGTAGGGGGGCAAATAAGAGGGAAGCCTCCCTATATTTAAAAGATTTTGTAAAAGAATGGGATATTTTCTTTGTTGGGGTGGTTGAAAACAAAATCTCTTCCTTTGAGAGATATGAAGTGAATAAATTATTGGGTGATGATTGGGATTATTTTCTATATCCCTCAGTTGGTGCATCCGGAGGTACTATGGTATTATGGAAGGTTAATATTACAAAATTTTTAGTAATAGAGGCCTTACCTCAACTAGTGATTGGGGAATTAAGTATTTTCAATAAAAGTAAATGGATTGTTTTTACTGTGTATGGAAACAAAAATCCACATTTGAGAAGAAAGTTGTGGGAAGTAATAGAAGATAAAAGTGGTAAGTATGTCCCTATGGTGGTGGGAGGAGATTTCAATTGTGTACTTTCACAAGAAGAGAAGAGGGGTGAAAAGAAGTTCTCTTTTTCTCAAGGCCCACAAGAAATGTCTGCCTTTATGTCAAGAAATGACCTACATGATGTGGGAATAGTGGGTCCGAAGTTTACCTGCTGCAACAACAAAAGTGGAAATGCTCGTATACTTGAAAGGCTGGATAGGTGTCTTTTGAACACCAAAGCTTTGAATGAAGCTCAAACTGCAGTGGTAAGACATTTGGCAAGGATTGCTTCCGACCATTGTACCTTAATTCTAAGAATTGTAAATGAGAAGTTGTACCGAAAAAAAATTCTTAGATATGAATACGTTTGGGCATCTTTTTCGGCTGCTAAAGCTATTATATTAAAAGCTTGGAACAAACCTGTTAAAGGGAATGCCATGGAGATCATTAATGTGAAGTATAAGAGGACTTTAAAAGCACTTCATTTCTGGAGCAAGGAAATATTAAAAAACTTTAAGGAGAGCAATACTATTTTAAAGAATGAGATTGCTGGTCTACAGCTAGAAGAAGCCAATGGAAATGGTTTAGATGAAGAAAAACTGGTTCTGGTAAGATAAAAAATACACGAATTCAATGTGAATTCAGCTCAGTTAAGCACATGGTGGAGACAGAGATCAAAGCTGAAATGGATTCAGGAAAATGATACAAATTCAAAATTTTTCCATTTTTTTGCAAATGGTTGAAGAATGGGAAATTTTATTCATCAATTCAAGAATGAAGAAGGTATTTTGGTAGAACACCATGCAAAAATTGCTGACATCCTGTTGAAGTTCTTTAGAAATAAATGGAGGAACATATATGGTAATTTGAATGTATGGCCTCCAGTTTTGAAATCTCTATTTGTAGCAGATTGTAAAATCTTAGAAGAAGCTTTCTCTTTTTCTAAACTGGCGGTAGTTATCAAAGATAGTGGAACAAATATTTCACCAGGATTAGATGGTACAGCTTACTCTTTCTTCAAAAATTTTTGGAATAAAACTAGGAATGACGTCTGGAGAGCGGTACAGCAATTTTTTTTCTACAGGACAGCTTTGTTCGAATTGGAAGCAGACATTCATAATTCTCATTCCCAAGTTGCTGAATCCAACTTCACCTTC
This sequence comes from Dendrobium catenatum, assembly GCF_001605985.2. Lineage (NCBI taxonomy): Eukaryota > Viridiplantae > Streptophyta > Magnoliopsida > Asparagales > Orchidaceae > Dendrobium > Dendrobium catenatum. The sequence goes on along the minus strand of NW_021319484.1, from coordinate 476,125 downwards.
ATGTTTTAGTCCTATTAGCATGTTATGTACTTTATATAAGATTATAGCCAAAAAGATCTTAAATAGACTTTTGAAGGTGATTGGTGGTCTTATTTCTGAGGAGCAAACGGCTTTTCTAAAAGGTAGATCCCTTTCAAATAACATTCTTTTAGCTCAAGAATTATTTAATAAGCTAAAAATTTCTAAATCCAAAGAAGTATGGGTGGCTATTAAGCTTGATATGGAACAAGCATATGATAGTATGGCTTGGGATACCTTGAGATTGATCTTGAAGGAAATGGGATTTCCAATCAGATTTTCAAATCTAATTATGGAATGTGTAGAATTTCCTAAAATCTTTTTTAAGATTAATGGAACGATCTCCAAAAGGATTAAAGGAAATAGTGAATTTAGACAAGGTTGTCCAGTTTCTCCCTATTTGTTTATCATTTGCTCTCAATTACTAACCAATGATATATGGTATAGTGGAAGAAACTTGGGAATTAAAATCTCGGCAAACGCACCTAGAGTGTCGCATCTTTTATATGCAGATGATATCTTATTGTTCTCCCAAGCTAATATGAGAAGTATGAGAAGATTTAGGAAAATTATCTCAGATTTTTGCAACAGATCTGGGCAGATCATTAACAATAAAAAATCTATTATAATTTTTGAGAATTCAGTTAAAAGAGGAGAAAGAAAGCTAAAACAAAACTATGGGGATTCAAAATGGTGAAATAAGTTTTTTATATGGGCATCAAATTGGCTTTGAGGAGATTGCTAGCTTTAGATTTTAATTATATACTTGAGAAGGTGGCTTCCAAACTAAATGTTTGGGGTAAGCAGATGATTTCTGTGGCTGAAAGAATTGTACTTACTAAATCGGTTTTAGTGGTATTACCGGTTTTTGTGGCCACTTACTCGTTGATTCCAATGAGTATTATTAAAGAAATAGAAAAAGCTGCTAGGAATTTCATTTGGGTTAGACAAGGAGGACTTCATGGACTACAATATATGTCATGGGAAAAATTGTGCAAAGAAGGGGGTCAAGGATTACGTCCAGTGAGTGTTGTGACTGGTCCAGTTAGAGCAAAATTTGTATGGAATTTAATAAAGGAAGAAGACTCTTTGCTCAATAAAGCTATGATGGCAAGATATGGCACTAAATAATGGGAACAAGCTAACAGAGCAAATTAATCCTCTACGTGGAAGATATTGGCTGATGGTGCTCTTGCTCTAATGCCTATCATGAAGTGGAAGATTGCTGCAAGAAAGTCAATAAACATTCTTAAAGTTGTATGGATTCTAGTTAGGTGTCTAGAGAAATGGCCTACATTTGTTGCTGTAGGGAATTTTGAATTTCCATCTCTGGAGAGCTTTACTTCAGATGGAGGTTAGAAGATTGATCTTCTTAATAAACTCTTTAGGAAGGAACATGTGAAGATTATTATTCAAATTGAAAATTTTCCAAATCAATCCAAGCATAACATTGTGCTTAGGAAGAGGTTCTCGGGAAAAAGCATTGCAACTATGGCTTCTTCTTCTGATAATGAAGATTACGGATCTATAGAGTATGGAAGCTGGCTAACGAAATTAAAACTCAATCCTAGAATTGAATGTTTTGGTGGCGGCTTCTCAATGATGCAATCCCAACAAATGGATTTCTGATGAATCGAAGATTACATGGACACTATTTCTATCCTAGAGGATGTAATGAACAAGAAATTACTTATCATGTTATGGTTCACTGTTCAAAACTGCAACAAGTTATTGGCATTCTTAAGGAATGGGGATTCCTTTTTTTAGTTTTCTCCTCTGTCAGTGATTGTAAGTACCATTTGAAAAGGTTATCGATTGAAAATAAATCAAAGGAAAATTTATATTGTTCTCTAGTATATTTCTCACGGAAGAGTTGAAATTTAATCAAGCATGGAAAATAAGAATTGAGTTTGAACTACATAGCCTCCAATGTTATTAGTTATGCATCAATTTCATATTCTAATCTATTCATGGATCACTGGGATGCTAACCAGCTGGCATGGTTGATTTCTCATTGGCACCCCCTCCCCCGGAATAGATTAAGGTTAATCTTTATGCAGCTTTAACTAGAGGTAATAATGGAGGTATAGGTGGAGTTTTTAGAGATTCTAAAGGCAGATTTTTACTTGCCTTTGGACTCAATTGCTCTCATTGGGATAATGTAGCATTGGAGCTAATGGTCGTCCGTTCATTGAATAATTATATCTTTGATTGGATGTTGGATGCAAAGGGAGTCATTATAGAAGGAGATAAAGTTAGCATTATCAAACTTCTGCAAAAATATGTGAATAAAGAACCTCGGATTGTACATAAAGACGAGCTCGAAGACCTCTCTTTTTTGGATGGCTTTAGCAACATTCTTTTCTATTTTGTTAATAGAGATTGTAATAAGTTAGCCCATACTTGTACTAACTTTGCATTAAGTGAAGATTTTCTTTAGGAAGATCTTAGTAGCAATAAGGTTCCTCCTTTGTTTTTCAATATTTTAAAGGAATGTGATAGACTATCTATCACCTGGTAGCTTGTAATTGGTTTACTTTTTTCATTTAATGCATTTAGCATTTCCTTAAAAAAAATCTAAAATTTATCCAATAGTGCTTAATTTATATTTATGGGTTCTATTATTGAAATGAAAACAGAATGATTGACTTCTTTACTTAGTCCACGCCTAGTCCTAACACCCTGATATGGTTCACCTAAAATCAATTCCTTAGGGGGGGGGGGTTTAGAAAATTTCAAATCTCTAGACAACAGGTTTTCTATCTTCAAATTTTCATCCAAATTAATTTTCTCAATCTTTTGCGAGTTATTTTTTATTTCATCCTCTTTTAAATTTGGCTCTTCCAAAATTCCAGATTCATCAAATATAATATGTGTGGTCTCCTCAACTACCAAAATTCTTTTGTTAATTACTCTATAAGATTTTCCAACACTAGAGTATCCAAGAAAAATTACTTCATAAGATTTTGGATCAAATTTTTCTAAGGTAGATTTTCCATTATTATGTATAAATACCTTACATCCAAAAACATACAGTTTCCTTTGACAAATTATTTGTTCTCCCCTTAAGAAGCTCATTGGGAGTTTTCTTTAATTTTTAGCTAATATTCACCCTATTCAGAAAATAATATACAGTGCTAACAGCCTCAGCCCAAAAATATTTAGGAAGTGAATATTCTGCCAACATGGCTCAAGCGGCTTCAATTAATGTTCTTTTCTTTCTTTCGACTACCCCATTCAGCTGAGGGGTCCTAGGTGAGCAGAAAAATTGTGATCAATTCCTTTTTTTATAATATTCCTCAAATTTTTCATTTTTAAATTCTCCCCTATAATCACTTTGGATTGTTAAAATATCACATCCTAGTTTCCTCTGAATCCAAGTAAAAAAACCTCTAAACTCCTCAAATGATTCACTCTTATGATATAAGAATTCAACCCAAGTAAATCAAGAAAAAACATCTATAATCACAAATCCGTATACCATCCCTCCTAGACTTACAGTTCCAACCGGTCCAAACAAATCCATATGTAAAATCTCTAAAGGTTTACTAGTTCTAAGATTCTAAATTTAATGAATAGAGGAGGACTTCACCTATTTTCCCAATTGAAATGCATCGCAAAGGTGATCTTTAGTAAATTCTAGTTTTGGTATATCTCTCACCAAATTCTTTTAAATAATTTTCCTTAGGTTTTATATGATAGAGTGACAGAGTCTCCTATGTCATAACCATGATTCATTAGAAATAGTTTTCAAACAAAAAGCATTAGGAGTTTTAATATAATTTAAATCTAGCATATAAATGTTGTTTACCCTTAATCCATGCTAAACATCTTTACCATTTAGGCTTAATATACAACTAGTGGAAAAAATTACACTCTATCCTTTATCACCTAGCTGGCTAATACTTAATAAATTATACTTTAATCCTTCTACTAGAAGCACATTTTTAATGAAAAAATTTTGTTAGTTTTTTATCATACCTGTGCCAACAACTTTCTTAGGGGTGTTATCACCTGGTGTAACCCTGCCTCCATTCTTGGCTTCCAACATTATAAATTATGTAGTGTCTCCAGTCATATGCTTTGAGAAACCGCTACCCAAGTACCAAATGCTCTCACGAAGCATTATATGAGAGTGTCCCTATAAAACTATCAAATGTTAGACTTGGGAATCCAAAAAAGTTTGGGTTCTCCTTTTGGAAAAATAAAACTATATACATGCATAATATGACTAGGTTTATGCATCTTTGGTTTCCACACTAAATGAGTTTTTCTATGTAAAGTACAAGTGTGTGCTATATAATCATCCCATAAGAAAAGCATTTTACTCCCGGAAATGGTTTTCTCAATTTTCTATAATAACTTTGATTCTTAGTAGGTTTTAAAAATTTTGGCAACAAAATAGGATTAGTAAAATCTTCAAGTATTGGTGGTTTCCAGATTTTCGCAAGAGCTTGCACTTTCAATTTCAAAAATGTGTTTAAATCTTCTAACATATTCTTATCTAAATTTAAATAGTGCTATCTATTCTTTGATTTATCCTTAAAATTTTTAAAATCTTTTCCAATTGAGCATATGATGATTTTAAAATATCATTCTTGTTATTCAAGTCTTCATTTATCAAGTAAGCTCATGTGGTTATTATCTATTAATGCATGATCTTTCCTAAGGATTTCGTATTCTCTTTACAATTCTTACAATTCTAAATTGAAATTAGCATGCATTTTTTTAGTTTTTTGCCTGCATCATGAATTATTTTAGAAACTTCTAACAATTCATTGTAGGTCAAATCACATACCTCTTCTTGATCTGATTTATCAAGATTATCAACCGTCAAGTAGAAGTTGGTGACTTCCTCCTCCTTTTCTATTTTTGAAAATTTAGAAGCTAAGTCTGCCCAAAAAGCTCTTTAAAATTTCTTCTTGCCCTTCCTTATATTTGGTTTCTCCTCTACCTTTTTTCTTTCTAGGAGTGGCTTTTAGGTTTGGGCATATCAATTTTTTGTGTCCAGGTTTCTTGCATTCGTAGCAAATTACATCATTAGAAACCTTAACATTCTTATTAAACTTACCTCTGTTCCATTGTTGGCATCTCTTCTGCTTCCTTTTAAGAAAACTTCTAAATTGCCTAGTCATTACGGTAATCATCCTCATTCTTAGGTTATGAAAGATCACTCTCCGACTACTCCACTTTTAGTGTAATATTCTTCTCCTTTTGTTGTTCACCTGCATCAATCTTCGTTTAACTCACTCCTTGCTCATAGGCAATTAGTGAACCAAGAAGATTAACAATTGAGTAAATATTTAAATTTTTAGACTCTATAATAGCAGTTATTTTAGGTTCATATAAAGTAGGCAAAAAATGAAGAATTTTATTAACCATTTTAGCAGTTGTCAATTCTATACCCAATACATGTAAAGAAGTGATAATTTGAGTAAATCTTGTATACATTTTAGAAATTGATTCATTTAGTTTCATGCGAAACAATTGATAATCATGTAAAAATATGTTTAAGGTATATTGATTTACTTTATATGTCCCTTCATAAGTAATTCAAAGTCTATCCCTTATATCCTTTCCACTTTTGCATGTGGAAACCAGCTTGTAGTCTTCTTACTTAAGTGCACAAAAGAAACTGTTAAACATTTTGCATTAAGTTCTGCTAGTTCACGTTCTTCTATAGTCCTATCTCTAAAGGATGTTTTAACTCTAATACCATCAACTAATCTAGTTGGTATTGTATACCCTTTTTGAACTAAGATCCACATACGATAATCTAGTAACTGTAAAAAATGTAGACATGCACATTTCCAAAAATTGAAAAGGATACTATCAAATAATAGAGGTCTAATGTTTCCGTTTCCAAAAGTAACCAAGCTCATTTTTCAAAAAGTAGTTCAAACTTATGATTTTGAAATAATGCTCTAATACTACTTGTTGAATCTTCATTTGGTTATTGAACCTAAGTTAATGTCCCAATGCTAACCAAGAGAGGGGGGGTGAATTGGTAATTTTAAATATTATTCTTGGATTTAAAAAATTAAAAACTTTAAAGATTTGAAGCAAGTTAATTAATAATATTTGAAAACAAATTTTTTAACCACAGACTAAAAACTTGCAGTAAATAAAATGCAAAAATTTAGATGACATAAAGATTTATAGTGCTTTGGTTAAACATGACCTACATCCACTCCATGAGCACTCCCTCTTCAGGTATTGCACTATTACCTAAAGTGTCTCTCATTTTGCCCCCATAGCCAGGTCGAGAAGCCTTTACAAAACTCTCTTCCACCAATCCCTGGTGTAGCAGAGAACCATCATCCTTTCACACTCTCTAAGTGTCAGCAGAGAACCGTTGTCCTTTCACGCTCTCCAAGTGTCGGCAGAGAACCGTTAGTTGTTCACACTCTCCAGTGTCAGTAGAGAACTGTCATCTTTTCACACCCTCCAAGTGTTGACAGAGAATCAAATATTCTTCAAAGATCTTCTCAAGAGCAATCTAGAAAGATAAGATGAAGAGTGAAAAATATAAATCTCATAGAGATACATACCTTTGATTAACCTTGTAACCCCTTCACACTCCACTAGCAAAAAATCTTTCTCAAATAATCTCTCACACAATCTCTTTCAATTGCCCTTGAAAATCATAAAGACAAGACATTTTAACGCCAGTTTTAGTGGACTTTTTATACTCAAGACATGGAAAACCATCTAAAAAACTAAAAATTTCAATTTTAAACATACACGATCATACAGTACGATCATATTTCATAAGTACAGATAGTTTAAAAACTATTACATATGGACTTGTTGTGAATCAGTATGAACTAATTCATATATGATCATCGTCCTGTACAAACCAAGTTCATCCGAGATGAATAGTTAGAAAATTTTTCATATTCATCTGGACAAAGAGAGACCCCAAAATTTGATACTCTCATTGGCGTACGTATGATGAAGATGCTGGTATGATCAGCTATAAAAAATAACAATTTTGTAGGGACGAAAAGTCAAGATGAAAATAGACCTCATAATTTTATACTCTGGAATGTATGTACGAACTATGTTCGTACAGTACGATCCTTAAAAAAACTCTTTTTACGTGACCTGGAACCCATCCATTTCATACTCTAGAATGCATGTACGAACTATGTTCGTATAGTATGATCTATACTTTGATAAATTCTTTTTACTTGACCTTGAACCTATGCATTTTATACTCTGGAATGCATATACGAACTATGTTCATACAGTATAATCCATACTTAGAAAATTCTTCATTTCTATTCGTTTGACTGCTCAATGGAAAAAATAACTGAATAAGTCATCCCGTACGAAGTGAATTTGTAAAGTATAATTAGCTTAAAATTTTCAAGTTTGAATCTCTCCCATCATGAGTGTATGTACATTTACTCAATTATAATCAAACTCTCTCAAACTCAATAAAATGAAAAATTATAGACTTCATTAATAATAGTCACTAAACTGATATGATTTGAAGTCTTCAACAATCCGAAGTATGATTTCCCTGAAACGTTAGTACACACAAACAACAAACCAATGCATCCAAAATATTTTAGAAGAAATAATAATTTAAACAATAATATTTGGAATCATAAAAAACAAACATGTTGTAAGAATATCAATAATAAAGAACTAAGTTGCAACAATCTCAAACACTAATAGTCCATAAGAACCAATTAATAATGACAAAGAGGATTTTCTAATATGGCCTTTAGTAGTGATAAAGCATTCCTTATGAAGATTGGAAATAGTGTTGTATTGAGTAATATAATGCACCCTAAATAAGTTGTCAAATTATAACAACACTTTCATGGCAATCAGGCCCTAAATGAACACATAATTCATGTTCTCAATATAATAATAACATTGACATTTAGAGATGATGTAAAAACCAATACATAATAAAAAGGAATCCATAGGAAATTAACTATGCAAAATCCTCTTTAAGAGAAAATAGTAAGAGAGATGTAAGCTATGATGCCAGAAGGCTAAATAAAGAGAATCTTTAGGAAGCATTTACCTAATAGAGTTCTAGACCTTCTTAATAGCAAACTCATCCTCATTTGAAAGATTTAAAAAAAAATGCAATATGCATTGTCCAAATGAATGGAAATATTGAGAATTAACATGATAATAAAATCAGGCACAACATTAGTACGTAAATCAATATTCCACCTCCCATCAATAATAAAATTCTTGATTTTACAAGCAAAATTGGAGTGAGTGTGTAAAAGAATATCAATAGAAAATTTAACCAACCATTTATCTTGTGAAAATGAATTATTGCAAGCTTCCACGCCTCATTGAACAAACTCTTCAGCTAACCACTTAATTTACTTAATCATTTCGAGTTAAAGGAGTCGCCTTGTTTGAAAGCAAAATTCATAGGATGCTTAAAAAAACAATATTAGATACCATGAACTTGGCTCACAAACTTTTCTTAGCTCTAAAGGCAAACCACAACTTAGGAGAATAGGTATTGGTTATATCCATGAAAGTTTTAAAACCTAATCTTCTATCATCAATAGCGCACAAACAATTATTCCAGGAATCCTATAAAATAGCATGTTTACCCTATTTGGTGCCCCAAAGGAATTTACTAAAAAAATCCCCATTAAAAAAATAAATAAAATCTATATTATACTACAAATATTTAAAGTAGGACAAAGAGTATGAAGAAAATTAGTAGGAATGGAACAAAGAACAACTTTAATATGAATAAGCCTTCCAGTAAAAGAAAAGAAATAAAAAGCCCAAGAAGAATGTTCCTTGTGGATAGTAGTAAAAAAATCATCAAATAAATGAGAATGTTTCTTACCCTTGTAAAGAGGCGTACTCAAATATTTCCACGGTAATTTTTTTTTTTTATCAAAATTTTCTTTCCATACTTGTAACACGCATAGGAGATATATATTTAGCAAGTATAGAGCAACACATTGAATGGTTAAAAATCAGGCCACTAGCATGTTGGTACTTGTTAAGAAATTTAAACATAATATAAAGCATTCTAATAGAACCATTAGAGAAAATAATAAAATCATTTGCAAAGCCCAAATGGGTAATAGGAAAGCCACTAGCAATTATAAAATGCAGATTAGGAATAATCCTAAAAAGATCATTAATACCCCATAACAGGACTTTTATAACAATGATGAAAAGGACATGAGATAAAGGATCTCTTATCTTAGTAAATAAAAAGAAATATCCTTGGGACATACCATTAATCATAATAGAAAAGAAATAATTGTCAATGATATTCTTAATCAAATTAATAAAATGCATACAAAAACTAAAAAGCATTAAAATAGTATAAATAAATTCCCAATTAAGATTGCCAATAGCTTGTATAATATCAACTTTAAAAATTATATTTCCACCAGTAACCTTAGCATGCAAATCATGAATTAGTTCTTGAGTGAGTAAAATATTGTCAAATATAGATCTACCTATAACAAAGCTTGTTTATTCCAAAGAAATTGTTAGGAGGAATCAAAGCAAGCCTCCCCATAACAATTTTGGCAATAAGATTATTGAAAGACGTGTATAAATTTATAGGTTAATAGTAATTAGAGTTCATATCTTTCAAAGTCTGCTAAATTTCCTTCTCAAAAGGAGTCTTAGTCAACTATAAGTTATCCTCCTTAGTAATAAGAGAAGAATTTAATGAGAAATCAATGTTAAAATCAGGAAAAAAATCTTTTTTGAAAGCTTTCTCAAAGTACCATAAGCAAAAATAAAAATAGGGTTTTCAATAACATTACCATCTGGGGAATTGAACTTATCAATGTGCCTACTCACTTTATTGTGGTTTGCAATATTATGAAAAGGTAGTATTATGATCACCGCCCATAGGAAATTATGAAGAAACTTTTTGCCTCCAATATGCTTCTTTTTTTCCTGAAGTTTGAATTAAGTATTTTTGTTATCATTGGGAATGGACAAATTCTCAAAAGAAAAATCATGCATATAAGCCATATTAGCATTTAAACATGAACTGAAGTAGTGGTTAAGGGAAGAAAGTTAGAGTGAGAATGTTTGAGATTTCGTAGTTTAATTTTTCAAATTTTCCACTCGTGGAAATTTGGTTTTCATTGGCATTACCAATGGATGGTCGCCGGCCACCCATGGCTGGTGGGATTTTTGATGAATGGTGCATGTCTAGACATCCCCTAATTGGGGGAGCTCGTGGGGTATCTATGTCTCCTCCTGCATTCGGAATTGAAAGGACAAACTACAATCATGGAATTAAGGTGAATGGAAAGATAAATAAGCCCTTAATCATCAATGAGAGCAGCTTGCTTTTTAGGAAAAAAAGATGTAGAAGTTGTTGGTAAGGGGAAGAAGATATTGGTGGAAGATAATCTGTAGTCTTTTACTTCAGCTGAAATGGCTCTGTTTTCTAAGACCGATTTAGTGAATTATCCTATATCAATCTCTAAAAATGATGTCAATAAAAAAGTGAATGCAATCGAATTGTGCCCTGAGAGCAGTGGGAAGGAATGCTCACCGTTGAGTGGAGTTAACGAATCTAATAAGTCTAATGTTACTGGAATGACTAATGTTCCATTCGCAGCTGGTATGCAACAATCTGATCTGGAGGAGGTGCTGGAATGCACAAATGGCAATCTGGCCAAGAATATTGATGTTATTGACAACTTTGCTACATGTCCCAGCTTAAGTAATCAGCTAAACGCTTGGACTAAAAAAGTTAACATCAAAGTTGTTGATTTGGATTTTGGCAATTGTGTATCAGAAGATGGTAAATCTGTAAAGCTTTTTGAAAACAACGTGTTAGAGAATACTAAGAAGCTGGAACACTCCTTAGTAATAAAAATATTTGCCGAAGAAGCTTCATTTGCTTCAATCAATTTTGAATTAAGAAAGTAGTTGTCTCAATATGGGAAATTTCATCTCACCGTGCTTGGAATGGGTTGGATTCTTTATTCATTCTATGATCCCGAGCATCTGGAAGTAGTTTTAACAAATGGTCCCTGGTTTGTCAATGGTAACATTATGGGAATGGATAGATGGTCCCAAAGCTTCTCTCCTAATTCGCTAAAAGGTTTATTAGCTCCAATTTGGATTAGACTTCCCAATCTACCACTGCATTGTTGGGATGAGATAAACATATGCTGTATAGATTCCATTGTTGGTAAGCCATATTTGATCAACGATAACATGTTTCAGTGGACTATAAGAGAATTTGAGAGGGTACATGTCTGAATTGATTTGGATGCAAATCTTCCAACAGGTTTATGGGTGGAGGGAGTTGGAGGAAAACTTTTTCAAAAAATTGAGTATAAAAGAATTCCCATTTTTTGTTTTGAATGCAGAAAGATAGGCCATGCCAAAAAGGAGTGTACCAAGGCTATCACGATTAATAAGGTGAAGTTTTTAAAACTAGAAAACACAAATTCTAACAATGTTGTGGAGACTAGCATTGCTGGAATTAATCAGGAACTGGAGATACTAGAGAAAATTGACAATGAATGCTATGGGCCATGGATGATGGTTAAATATGGGAAGAAGAAGTAAAACAATTTTGTTAGTAGAAATCCTGCCTCTCGGTTTGAAGGGGAGAATAATCCTATTGCTGTAAATAATACTTACAAAAGAGAAGAAAATAATAAGATAAGAGTTCTGGAACTAGAGAAGACAGTTCAGTTTTTTGAAAAAATAGATAAAGTTATTACTAATTATCTAGCAATCAGCAATCTAGTTTTATTTGAAGATGAAAACTACTTTAAAGAAATCTTGGATATTCATGAAGAAGGCGAGATCATTCAATTAAATAATGATGATACATTTGTTGAGGAGACAATTAATGATCCTAATGTCATTGAAATAACATCTATTGTAGGAAATGAAGTTAAAAAAATTCCTAATTTAGTTTCTTGTGATGCTGAGAATTTTGTAAGTGGAGGGAAGGTAGTAAGTTCTCAATTAAATAAGAAAAAAAAATTCAAACAACTAAAGGACTTGGGCCAAATCAATCATTCATCCAGGAGCAGGAGATTGGAGCTAGATGGTAAAGGTAATTTGGGGACTAGTTCCCCTAATCCCAATTAATGTCTTCCTTTGCATTTTGGAATTATAGAGGAGCAAGAAAGAATAGTGCTTCTCTATATCTAAGGGAGTTTGTAAAACTTAATGATGAGTTTTTTTTTTTGGGTTTGTTAGAAACAAAATTGACTACTTTTTGAGAGAAGTGAAGTCAATCTTATGATTGGTAATGATTGGGATTTTTTCTTTGTTCCTTCAAATGGCCTTTCTAGTGGAATTTTAACTTTGTGGAATTCAAATTTGCTAAATTCTTTATTATTGAGTATTCTACACAAGTGATCATTGGTGATCTTAGATTATTTAACAAAGGTCTGCGGAGGCTGGTCTCGGTCTATGGAAGTAAAGAAGTGCATAAAAGAAGAGATCTTAGGGCAACACTAGAGAAACGTTCCACTTCAAAAATACCTATAGCTATTGGTGGAGATTTCAATTGTATATTGGCAAAAGAGGATAAGTTTGGAGGTAGAAAATTCCTATTTTCTCAATGTCCAAAGGAGATGAAAGAATGCTTGCTGAAAAATGGTCTACATAAGGTTGGGTTCAATGGGCCAAAATTCACATGGTGCAACAATAAAAGTGGTGGAGCAAAGATCCTTGAAAGATTGGATATATGCTTCAGTAACTCAACTTCTTTGAGTTCCCCTCATATTTTGGTTGTGAGACATTTGGCTAGAATAGCATTATACCATTGTTCGATCATTTTGAACATTCTTGATTTTACTCCAAACTTCAAAAGGAACATAAAGTTTGAAGACTTTTGGGCATCTTAGCATGCATCATTTGATGTGGTAAGGAAGGAAAGGAACAAAAATTATGAAGGGGACAATTCACAAATTCTCAACAAGAAGTTTAAAAGTTCATTGAAGTCATTGTTCTTTTAGAGTAAAGCTAAGTTGAAGGATCTTAATAAACTTAAGGAAGAGCTTATAAATGACATCTTGGAGCTTCAAAATAAAGAATCTTTATATGGAAGTCTCTCGGATTTAGAAAACTGGAATCTCAAAGCTAAAGTAATTGAATTAAATTCAATATTGGCTTGATTAAATTCATGGTGGAAGCAAAGTTCAAAGGTGAAGTGGCTAGTAGAAGGAGATTGAAATTCCAAATTCTTCCATTCTTATGCTAGTGCTAGAAGAAACTTTAATAGAATAAACAAAATAAAGGATGGAAATGGAGTTTTGATGGAAGAGCAAAATCAGATTGAAGATGTTTTCTTTCAATTTTTTGAAATAAAATGGGATACAAAACAAATCAACTTGGATGGATGGTCGGCTGTTCTCAATTGCCTGAATAAGGAAGATATCGATCTCCTGGAATAAGACTTTACAATGGAGGAAGTGGAGAGGGTATTGAACTAGATGGGAGGGAACATGTCTCCTGGTAAGGATGGAATATCCTACTCTTTTATTAAATCTTACTAGGAAATCATTAAATCTGATTTTTGAAAGGCTTTAAAACACTTTTTCTGCTTTGGGGAATTGAATAAAGAATGGAAGGAAACTATGATAGTGCTCTTACCAAAAGTATCAAACCCTCTTTTTCCTTCTAATTATTGATCAATCAGTCTATGTAATTTTGTGTATAAGGTGGCAGGAAAGGTAATCTTGAATTGATTAATTTGAGTGATTCTGAAGCTAATTTCAAAGGAGCAAGCAGCTTTCATCAAAGGGAGATCTTTATCTAATCATGTATTGGTGGCCCAAGAACTATTCCACAAATTTAGATTCTCAAAAGCTACTAAAGGATTGTATCTTTCAAGGTAGACATGGAACAAGCTTAAGACTCCATGTCCTGGTCTACTCTTAGGAATGTTTTGGAGTATTTAACTTTCCTCCAAAGTTTTTTAATTTAATAATGGAGAGTGTTGAAGATCCAAAATTCTCTTTCATTATCAATGGAATTTACTCCAAAATTCTATATTCCTAACTTCTTTCTAACGCTTTTGCTCATAGTTCTTGTGGGATTAGAATTAATCCTATAGGCCCAAAAATATCTTATCTATTATATGTAGATGATGTGTTAATATTTCCTGAAGCTAATAGAAGGGCTGTTAAAGAAGTGAAGAATATTTTATACGATTTTTGTGGATGGATGGGGTAGCACATAAACTTGAGCAAATTTGTGATTTTATTGGGCAAATATGTGAGAAGAAAAAAGAAGAAAGCAATTTCTCACATTATGGGATTCAAAAAAAAGAAAGTATTCTATTACCTTGGAATGAAAATTGCTTTAGGGAGACTTGTTTGTGATGATTTTCAGTTTATTGTAGACAAAGCTATGAGAATGCTCAACATTTGGGGAAGCAAATCTTTATCATTGGCGGGTATGCTGACATTAGTAAAATTTGTTATGCTTTCATTTGCTACATTCTAGGCTACGCACTCCCTCATTCCAAAGAGAATTCTGGAAGAAATAGATAAAATATGCAGAAGCTTTGTTTGGAACAAGATTAATGGATCAATGGGCATTCATTATGTCAGTTGGCTTGAGCTGTGCAAACCATTATGCAAGGGAGGCTGAGGTTTGTATTCAAGTTTCTTATAAACTCCTGCTTTAAGAGCTAGATTAGCTTGGAGATTTGCTCAGGATAAAGAATATGTTTTACATAAAGTTATGGCTTCTAGGTATGGTGAAAGGCTTCACATGGGATACAGTATAAAATACTGGTCGTCCTCTTAGAAGCTAATAAATGACTGTGGAAAATTATTGAAACCAATTGTAAGATGGGTATTGGTTAATGGAGAATCAGTGGATGCATTAAAAGACATTTGGATAATGGATAAAGGCATCAATTTATGGCCAACACTTGTTGTTCCTCAAGGGGATAAGGTTTTTTTAGTCAAAGAATTCATAATTGGCGGCAGTTGGAATGAAAATGTCCTGCTATAATATTTTGGTAGGCAGATGGTTAATCTTATCCTACAAAAAAAATTATACAATAAAAAGAGGAGGATCGAATGGTATTGCTTTAGCAAAATCTAGAGTTTCTATTTCTGGAATGGCCTTTTGAGCATCTATGCAAGAGAGCTTGGAATTTTAGCATTTGAAGTGGATCAAAAAAGCTAAACTTAGTGCTCAGGTTGATGTGTTTTGTTGGAAACTAAGTAGATATGTAATCCCTTCTCTTCAATTTTTATGATATAGAAGATTATTGGACAATGCTTTTTGTCCTAGAGGATGTAATGAGATAGAAGATATAGAGCACATTGCGTGTAAATTCAATAAGTTTAAAGAGGTTATTCATCACTTAAACCAATAGGGATTTAGAATTCCCATCTTGAAAGGTTTGAAGATTGTGTTAGATGGCTGGAATATCTTGCTTTGAAGGATGGGATGAACCTTAATCTATATATAATGCTATATTTTTATCTTTGAAAGCTAGGAATAAATGGATCCCTTAAGGAGTAGAAGACAATCTGGTGTTCATTGCTGCAAATGCTATATGTTACACATCAATTCCTGCAGCTCTAGCCATTTCAATATGGGCCACTGGGATGCCAACCAGTCACATAGACTGTCAATTATTTGGCATCCTCCTCCAACCGAATGGCTAAAGGTCAATGTAAATGCATCCTTAATTTCTTCATATACGACAGGCATTGCTGGAGTATTTCGAGATTGCAAAGGTAGATTCCTATTGGCATTTGGAAGATCTTGTGTTAATTGGGACATTGCACAATTGGAGCTTCTAGCAATTCAATTGTTAAAGGAAGTGATCAAAGATTGCATGTTCAAATACAAAAGAATCATCATTGAAGGTGATAATTCAAACATTATTTCTTTTCTTCAAAAAATTTAGAAAGATAGGAGCTACACAGATAAAGATCTTTGTTTTCTTAAGGATTTTAATTTTGTCATTTTCAATTATATAGGAAGGGAAAATAACAAGTTAGCAAACATGTGCGCTAACTATGCTCTTTTGAGATCTTTTAATTGGGAAGAGTTTAGTTTGAATAAGGTTCCTCCTTCATTTTTTAATATATTGAAGGAGGAATCTACTTTGTAGTTTTCTTTTACTATTAATGCAAGCTTTTGTTCTCTTAAAAAAAAAGCCATATAAGCATTTTCAAAATCCTTTTCAGCAATCAAAATACTAGTAAATATATTCTTAAAAATGAATTTATTGCACAAGGAAAATTTTTGTTTAAGTCTTTTAAGTTTAAACCATACCCGAGTCATACCAAAAACATTATAAGAAGGAAAAAGTGGAGCTTTTCAGTTACTTTGAATAATTTTAAAAAAAAAATTATTAAGAAGCCACATATTTTGGAAACTACATGGTTGAAAAGTATTTCTATTGTTCTTAGTAATACTTAACAACAAAGGAGAATGGTCGGATAAAGTTGTGGTTAAAAGATCTATATGACTTGATCGAAAAGATGAAATCCAATAATCATTGAAAAGAATGTGATCTAGTTTTTTTCACTTAATACCCTTATTCCAAGTGAAAACATTGCCAGAAGAACTATTGTCATAAATGTTACAATTCTTAATCAAATCATTAACGTCCTCCATTGCATGATAATTAGGAGGATTACCTCCTACACTTTTAATAGCATTACTAACACAGGTAAATCACCACTGACTAAACAGAAAGAATTAACAAAAGTGGAGAAATTTGTATGTTCATCACAAATAGTTTTCCTTTCGAATCTAAAGCAGGAAGCACAAATAAAGGTAGCATAACATGAGACTTGATTTAAAGTTATATTAGTATGAATCGATTGTCAAAAATCCATGATAACATCTAAGAAAATAAAGTGTTTCTAGAAAACCCAAATTTTATTAGTATGTTTTTAAAAGATAAATCAAACCCCAACTTATTACGAACAGAACCTAATTTAACAACATAAAATAAAGGCTCAATTAAAATAAGAAGGTTAATATCATAAATCCCACATAAATTCTTAACTCTATCCTTAGATAGAGAACCACCCGCACCCCTAATATTCCAAATGAGTGGTTTAATCATTAATAAATGGCTTAAAAACTCTAGCGACTCTTGGGGTGATGTCAGGCATATTCTTACTATTATTACCCTTATTTTTTGAAATTGAAGTATAATCTACCTTATTAATGTTTGCCTTACCATTAGAAGTTAACATAGAGTTAATATTGGAACCCATAAGACCATCCTTAATAGAGAAAGATTCATGCGATGTAATTTCCTCTTACTTCTTATCATCAACCTTATCTTTATTGGTCATCTGATTATTTTAAAAAAGTATGATCGGATCCACTTTCGCATTAATCCAAAAAAAACTTAATTTAAAGCACAACCTTATTGATCCTTTCTTGCCATTGTGAAAAATCTTCCCCACTCATATAATTGTACTCCTTTCCTTGATTAACCAAGGAACTACTAATAAATTAGTTTTAATCATCACGAACTTTCTCCCACATGCCCTTTTCACCAAAATCAACTAAAGCTAGTTTTTAAACGGGATCCAAAGTATCAATAATGTATTGACCATGTTTGTCATCTTTATATGAGATACGTTTACTCCTAATGGAATTATCTAAAGGGTCATTCACTATGTCATTCCCATAAGCTTTTTGTTCCTTCGAATATATGTTTTGATCCTTTTCCTTAAAAATTATATGACCTCCAAGCACACCATATTATTTATTAATATGTCCAACCTAAGTTTTTGAGGCCATATTATTCTTTCTAAGTTGAGGATGACCAATAAAACAATCATTTATTGAATCTCAATAAACTTTATAATGCATACAAAACTCCTGAATATTCTCAAACTCAACTTTCAGTAAAAACCAAAAAATTTTAGAACTAGGCCAAATCACTTTAAGTTGCTTTGTAGTGATGTCCAATTCCACAAGAATTTGAGCCATCGAAGGCCTCGTTGGAGAGGCGGTGACTTGACCTATTTGAAGAAATCTACCAAAAATTTATCCCAAAGCATGAAGAATATGTGAATTAAAAAAATGCAAATGTAAATTAAGTAGAGAGTTCTAAATAATAATAATGGGTGATTCCTCTTTAACATCAAAAGAAGGTGTCAATTTTAATAATCTCATTTGAAAGTTTAGAGTATATTAAGTTCTCCTTGCAAAAACCCTATTGTAATCCAGGACATTGGATAATTAAATAGTAACATGTAAAGTTTCAAGTAAACCGATAGAATAATTTCCAATTAATTTCAACTTCCTAAAAAAAAAGAATTGTATCTAGATTTGGTCGTCAGACCAAATATTTTCCAACAAGAGTGAGCTAAAAAGGGCTAGCATGTTTAAGAATATCATCATAAGACATTAAAAAGTAGGAAAACCTTTTACAATCAATTTTGTGAAGGAGAAGATAGGATCTTTTTAAGAGGAACATCCATAATAATATCATAAAAAGAGAAAGATTTATTTTGACAGCCATCCTACTCAAAGACCTTTCAAAGTCATAATCAAAGTCGAAGGTGGAATGCCCCAAGGGCCCAGAACAAAAAAAGATGGATCAGCTGCCATAAATAAAAAGCAAAATAACATAAATTGAAAAAAAATGATTGCTAATTTACAATAGAAACCACGAGAGCAAACATTAGAAATCAGAATCGCCCCAAAATCGTTAGCAATAGAAAGAGCCATTGTGTTTCATTAGAATGACATTATAGGCGAATTATGTTATGTGAAAAAGGGTTTACTAATTGACATACCCAAAAAAAATCCGAATCACTAGAAATATAAACCATACATTAATTAAAACACAAGGTTCAAAACCTATGAAGTTTGAAGCCATCATGCATTCCTTTGGTTAGAAATCAATCACCATGGTATACACATCTATACATTTAGAAATTTAATTTTAGCCTATAGAGAAAAGGGATTGTTTTGAAAAAAGTGGCATTCTAACCAATATACAATACATTAATAAAGGTCAAATATTAAACCTTAATGCTTTATGGATTAATATTTAGAGAAATTTCAACTACAAGGTTATATAATGGCCATAGAAACTATAATGGTCAATTAAAGCACTTAGAGGATTAAAATGTCCATAAAAATTTTTGAACATGTTAGTGATAATCATAACAATGTTCCGTTTAAATATTAGCTCATGATGAATTTTATTTAAAGAATAATTTTATAAATACTCCAGAGAGTATTTATAAAATTACATTCAGAATAATAGAAATTTTGTATTAGGACCATAGGTGTTTTAAAATACTCCTAAATAGAAATTAATTGAGCCTTGGTACACTCAATTTGGACAAGCGTGTGAGATGTTATAAATTTTTTTAACTTTAAATGGTATCTCTATATTTTAATTTTATTTAATTACATAATCAACTAGCAGTATTCAATTTGCATGTCCCTATTAGATAAGTAATCATTGGCTAGATGATGGTTTAAGCACATTTTTAGTAGTCACTGGATCTATGAATAATGATTCAAATTTAAAAGCCTAAAATAATGATTCAAATTTAAAAGCCTAAAAGCACAGCATCCATTTGCATGTCCCTATTAGATAAGTAATCATTGGCTAGATGATGGTGCAAGCACATTTTTAGTAGTCACTTGATTTATGAATAATGATTCAAATCTAAAAGTATAAAACAAGGTCTGATGAAATCAGCATCGTGTATTGGAAGGAATGAATCTAATTTTTTCTTTAACATCCTATAGCAAATATAAGACATATGGAAAGATTGGATTGATCTGAGAACTATAATTGAACAATTTGCATGAAATTAAATACCGTAGCTTTAATAGAGCATAAACATTTAATCTAATGGTTAGATCCCATTAGATTAAATCTTCTCTTCAAACTTGAGTGACACCAACGTATTTTTATGCTCCATTTTGAGTTATAGCCTAATTGAAGAATCAATTTAGTTGGATCCTCATTGTGTTGGATTCATCTGACCAAAAGGAATAATTGTCCTCTAGGTTATAGAACTAGAAGATGATTGAATTAAGAGTTTTTTAATGTTTTGTTTTGATTGGTTTTGTAGAGCTCACTCAAATTCACAAAAAACCACAAGGGATTTTAATATTTAGTCAATACAATTTTGAAATAAATAAGGTTCATCCCTAAAATAAAATTTTCTATAATGTAAAAATTTCCTCTTTTATTTAGGTTTAAAATCATAAGTATTCCACTAATAATAAAATTATCAATATCTGCATAGTAAGGTGAATTAATTTCATGAAGTACAAAAATTATTCAACAAGAAAGTTTGCATTAATCTCATATTCATTTAATGTATACTTTTCAATAGAATGTCTATAATGATGATAAGAAATTTGATTTTTATGACCCTTTCTGTCAAAACTTTCTACATTAAATTCTTCTAATAGAAGAATTAATTGCACCTAAAATCTATTTCAAAATGGTCATAAGTTATTTCAATTTTGGCGTCGAGTCATAATAGAATAGAAACCATGTGATAACACCACAACATCAAAATGTTCAGCTTTTCAGTGCCATGTTCACTTCTTTAAGCACTGCAAAGTCACAACATGTCACGACTTAGTTCCAAAATTATCATACGAATGCCACAACATTTCAAAGTTAGTAGGTCCTTGATATAGCAGTTATAACTTCCAAACAACATAATCAATCAACAAAATGATGTGACTATTCACTAAGTAACTAGTCCACATTAGCAAGAAATGAGGTGGAGAAAAAATAGTAGTACAGTGGTGTTAGCTCATGTTCTCGGCACAAAGTGCCAATCTTTCAAGCAATGTAGTGCTAGTTGCCTATTTTATATTTTCTTATAAATATTTATTATGTTATATTTGTAAGGGAATTTAGTCAGTCATATAATTTTAGTATTTTTATATTACTTTTTTAGATCTCTCTTAGTGTCAAACCTTAGTGTGACTAGGGAAGTACTAGATACAATCATTAGAGTGTGAAGTTAGTGCTTGTTTAAGAAACTATGTATACTATGGAAGAAGGCATGTATAGGAGATACATTGTTCCTTCTTGATGATATAATTCTCTTTTATTTTTATTCTTCTATAACTTTAGTTTGCTTATTTTTACTTCCATATTTGGCTAATTCTTTAGTTTAGGATTAATGATATGTAGAACATATTAAGTATTAATGAAATTTCTTATGGACTAAAGTTAAATGATATGTTTAATAGTATCCCACTCTTTACTTAATTTACATAGTGTTCATATGTGTAGTTAAAACCTAGTTTGATGTATAGTCTCGATTGAGGAATGCATGATTAAAAGGAATATTGAAATAGTATATAAGCAAACCACCACATAGGATGCAATATATGTTAGATTCTTAAGGATATGACATAACTGTAGGATTTTGTCAGATATTCTTTTCACACATATATGCTCTATAGATATCTAGAGATGTATATGCTTTGAATCACAATAAAAATAAGAATATTCATTTGGAAAGATATGCAATTTGCATTTATTTTTCAAAAACACTTTATTTAAATGTTGTATCCATTATTTTTTTATTTTTAATCAAGAATTAAATCTCTACAACGAATAATTTTATTTTAGAAGAACGTTTTTATAATTATAATAATTAATAGTAGTTGATTGTTGAAAAGCATACTTCTTAAAGGGTTTGACACTCTACCCTATCCCTTTATTACCATATTTGGTATGCATATTTTCCTATATTAAGTTAGGTTTGTTGTTTTATATATCAAAGAGAATCTAAGCAATGTTTAAGGGACTTAAAACCTTAAACATTTTTATAATTCAAATTAAACTCTATAGTAACCTCTCATCACAAACCCGGTTAACTAGAGACTAAGTAGGTTCAAATCATTGTAAGGTTGATCATGAACATATTTAGATAACTGTGAAGAGTTCACAATGTTATTTGAATCAAATTATAAGTTCAATGACAGGGGATATAAATATTTGATGGTTTTTTTATGATGGATAAAATCTTAAATTTCTAGGTTTTAGAAAGACAAAGATTCAATTGAAATAGTTAGGTAAACTTTAGGGATATCTTTAATCAAAATATGAATGATCAAACATAATTTCAAAGACTTACCTTAGGTTTTAGTTGTTCTTCAATAGGGAATAAAGAAAGTCTGCTTCTCTATGGAATCCCTAGGGTAACCCTCTTACTTCTTCGGTTACTTCTAAGATTGGCTTTTTTGAAGGAGACGATAATGGTTATAACCCTCAAACATAATCTTTTTGTAATGTCGTTTCATACACTTTTTCCTCTAAAGATCCAACTTTTTCATTTATGTAAGCTTTTGTTAAAGGCTATTCGACTATTTTTATCTTCTGATGATGATATGATGAAACTTGCCTCTCTTTAAAAGTTTACTTAAGTTAGAAGTTCTCCATCTTGTGGCCAAATGTTGACAAAATTTTGATTTTCTTTGGGAACTTAAAAATTTCTGGTTTTTTTTCTATTGGATAGCTAGATCCTAGAATATTGCTATATAGTTATCTAAACATCTTGACTATAATTATGTGTTTTCTAGGATGTCTTACTATATCAATAACTCTCAAATGTGTTTATTGAAATGTACTCCTTATTTCAATATTTAGGAAGAATCCCCAATAGTTTTCATTTGGATTTAATTCCCTAATCTTTGATTATATTTTTTAGTTCTCATTTTTTCTAGCTGTAAGTTCCATTATTGGGAGGCCTTTACAATTAGATAAAGCCACTACCTCTCGATCAAATAGATTAAATATTGGTTGAATTGGATATCACCAAGAAACATCCCAAAGAGATTTGACTTAGTTTCAAAAAGTCAGGGTACTTGCAAAAAGTGGATTTTAAAAAAGTCAAAAAAAATTGTTCTTATTGTAATTTCCATTGGCATTCAATTAATGAATGCTTAATTTTTTACCCACAGCTAAAAATTTTTAATTGACAATTATTGCCTCCAAATGCTTCACATTATATTAATAGTTATAGCAATTGTGTGAAATATTAATGGTATAGGTGGTACTCTTTCAAATGAAATTGTTAAGATCTTATGTAGGATACATAATATTTATCTGCATGTTCTAATTTAGCCTTTAATTTTTAATGTTATGTTGGATTCTATTCATAGAAAATTTTAGTTTAACCTAGCTTTTGATAAAAATACTAATAAAACTTGGATTTTCTCCAAGCATTTTATTTCTTTAGAGATTATTATGTATTTGTTGAAAGTTTGTTAGGGATGTTAAGTCCTTATGAACTAGCCCAAGGCTAACCAAGAGGGGGGCAAATTAGTGTTTTAAAATTCTTAAACCAAAAATCATAATCTTTTGAAATATTTTAAAACCACAAACTAAACAATCATTCACCAGAAAATAAAGTGTGGAAATTAAATACATAAAATGCATTAAGAAAGAACACCAAATTTTATAGTGGTTTTGTCAACTTGACCTACGTCCAGTCCCCGGAGCCTATCCTCAGTGAATTGCAATAAACTTAGTGTCTCTCCTTTTGCTCCCACAACAAGATAGAGAAGCCTATACAAAAAATCCTTTTCACCAACCCCAGTGAAGTAGAGAACCCAACTCCTTTTACTTCCTTCTGAAGCAAGCAGAGAACCCGACTCCTTTCTCTTCCTCACGAAGCAGCCAGAGAACATCGATCAATCACTTGTGTAGACCTTTCTAGAGCCTCCAAGGAACTAAGGACGATGAAGGGAGAAGACGACTTGGATTCTTTCTTGGAGCAACCTTTATAAAATTCTCACAAGATCCTCTCTCACTCTCTCTCAAGCTCTGCCTCTCCTCATAGCTCTCTTAGGTCAAAATAGCAGCAAAAGATCACATCTTTGGTAAGATCTTATATAGAAGGGTTTCAAATTTGTCTTAAATTTCAGCAAATCGATAATGATCATCCAGGATAATCGACGGATCATCCTATACGATCAATATAGATTTAGCTCAATTAGCCAGGTTGACATTGTGGAGGCTGGATGATTATATGATTTATTTGTTCTTATCATCAAGGATGATGGGTAAATCATCTTATATGATCAGTTCAAAATGTCAAGTATCGTCAAGATCATTTCTCTTTTTTGCTATCTTTTTATGTTTTTAACTGATCATCCAAGACGATTATGGATCATCACGGACAATATGATCAAAACAAGAAAACTCTAAAATAAATAAAAAATTTTCCCCTGAGTGTGTGTGTGCAAGATAACTTAGCATCAATACCCACTTTATTATATTTGACTAAAGAAAAGGTAAAAACACTTGACTTATACTTATAGACTCACTCAGTCCTTACCCAATATTGAGCTAACTTGATTTGCAATTAATCTTATAGACCTAAAACAATAGTAGGTAGGGCAATAATTGAAAAACTAAAACGTCCAAATTATTTCCTATCATTAAAATTATAATCCCTGAATCTAGATTCACAATAATCTCCCCCTTTTTATGATGGAAAACATTTAGTAGAAAATTTAATTTAAGCTATTAAATGAAATATAACATGAAGGAAAACATTATGAACCAAGCAATGTAAAATATACTAAAGTCAAACATATGGTACAAACACTAAACAAAAGTACTAAAAAAGAACAATTAAATAACACAAACACTATCACTACTCCTTTGATATCACAAAAAAAAGAAGGAAACCATAATAGAAAAATAGAATAGAAAATACAAAAAGAAATAAACAACATCACAAGGAAAACAATCAACAAGTACAAAGGGCCCTGATCATTAGAAGGAAGTAGTGGTGGTAGTTGAAAGACTGGAAATAGTAGTGAATCGCTCCCCAAACGAGGTCATATCCTGGTCGTGCTGCTACTACTGGTGAGCCACGTATATATCAAATCTAGCAATATTTGCCTCATGTCGCTGCTCCTATGCAATAACGTAAGAATCAAACCAAACCTCCCACTAGTCAAATCGCTCAACCAACTGATCTGGCTATAAGTGCTGGCGGATCAAAGTAGGTATATGAATAGGTGTAGGAGCCACTTCCTCCTCAGCTCCCTTAACCTCCTTATGCTCCAGGTGGAGATGACTATTATAAAGAATATGGAAGGAGCTGTTAGTATGAAAGGCAGACAAAAAATTAGGTGTTGTATGATTTTGATGATTATATTTGGTTTCTAGAATATAGGCTATTATGTGTCCTAAGGCAAGGTTAGGCTTTCTTCTATGCCCTAGATCCCTAATTCTAATCAGATGCTCAATGTAATGAAAAAGAAGATCAACATCATTAAATTCCCTATGATCCATTTTGTAGAAGGTGGTGATCGAAAGGAGAGGAGTGATGCGGACACGATCACCAACTTTGGGAATAACTGAGGTGTGAAGTACATGTTGGATTGTCCTAGCATCCTTAACTAAGGTACTCGATGCCCCATCATGATAAGAGACATGAGTGTTTCTCATAAGGTGATTGGAAAGAGCCCAGTAAAAATAAGGATCTTGAGATAAGAGGTGAATCTTATCTCCAGTAGTGAATAGTTGGAGGAGTTTATGGCATTCCTGATAGGTTAATTATATAAGACATTTGTTTACATAGGACTGAAGGGTAGTGTATGTGGAGTTTCTCCTAAGGCTCGCAAAAAATTTATAAAGAAGTTTATAATTGAAAGGGAAGGCAAGGGTAAGAATGAAGGTGAGGGAGGTTTGAGCAAAAAGACTAAGGATAAGGTAAGTGAGCATATGAGGGTTGAAAGACCTAGACAGAGAGATCCCGACTATCTTGTAGTAAAAATAGGCAGCTTGGTCAGCCACCTAAGTGAATCGAGGGTCAATAATGTCCCTTGAAGAACTTCCAACCAATATTCTAGAGTGCTTACCACCGTCCATTAAATAAATAAAGTAGAGGAAGGAAGTATTATAAATGATTGAAGAAGGAAAGTGTGAACAAAATTGTTCAAAATGAATGTTTATAAAGAATCAGCCATATCATTCAGGATTATCGTAGGATCTTCTAAGATGATCAAGCAAAATTATGACATCCAGGATTATTAGTTAACAAGGCTATCATATCATCTAGGATGATTAAACTCAGGCATTCATCTAAGGAGTCATGCTAGAAAAGGTATATTATCTGGGACAATTAGGTGGATCATCTAGGAAGATCAATAATAATGGATCGTATTAGCAAAATTTTAAATGTGTAATCCTTGTTTCCATATGGATCATCAAGGAAAAATATGTGGATCGTCTAGGATGATCATAAATAATTGAAGCAAAATTTGATCAGATAATCCAAGATGATGAGGATCATCTCGGATGATGAAAAATTATTTAGCAGGATTTGATCAGATCATCTGGGATGATGGGTATCATCTAGGACTATCTCAAATGATTGAGTCAGATCAGTTATCAGATGAAAGAGGAAGGGTGGATTGACTATATCGTCCAGGATGATAGGAGTATCATCCAAGACGATGTGACCCAAAAATTAAAATTTTGATGATGGAGGGAGGAGTTTAGAAGGTTCCCTAAAATAGAAAAAATAACAAAAAACAAAATATAAAATAATAAAAAGACAATAAAAATGACCAAAAGAAAGAAAAAATAAGGTTTTTTTTATCAAAGCAAGAATATGATAAATTTTTCATGTGATTGAATTAAACATTTGTATGAAAAATGAGTTAACATCGTTGAAATTTGAAAAAAGCTATAACAATCGATCATGTTTGCCCTAGCTCGGACTTCCTATAGGGCAAACATCTTTTGAATATAAAGATCTAACTTAAAAAAACTTCCTATAAGGCAAACAATCTTTTGAATACAAATATCTAACTCAAAAAAAAAAATCAATTGGATAAAAAAAAGTGATCCGTTTAAAGCTTAGTAACATAAAAATATCTTATAGAATAATATACTAAAGTACTAGTCACAATCATGAATTTCAAAATCAAGCCTTTGAAAATATCATATGCCACATGAATTCTTTTAAGATTTAAAGGTTTGAAAGAGAAGGAAGCTTGCTTTCATGTGTCTCATTTTCTCTATCTTTTCAATTGGTTAACACACTTTATGCATCTTTTAATTTTTGATACACTTTATGTATCTTTCAATTTTTTTTGGGGATTATTGCGCATCTTTTCAATTTTTCTTCTTTTTGGGCTCAATTTATGACTCTTGTCATCTTCACAAGCTAGTTCCCTTTCAAAACTTTTAAATAATCTCAGTTGTAAGAATATCTTTCAAGTATTAGAGAAGAAAAACTCACTCTTTAATATAAGGAAGAGGAAACCACAAAGTAGAATCAAATTCATCTGATAAATACATTGAGAAGATTATGAAAGCTTGAAAGTGATTTAATGACTTTAAACATTGTTTATGTAAGATATATTATTATAATAAGATAAAAAAGATCTTAATCAAAAAGTTCAGTTGTTAATTTGAGATAGACTTTTGTTTAAAAAAGAAAATTACGTTGCTAAAAAAAGTTAAAGGGAAACAAACAAAGGTGTTTGTCCCTTTAACTGATATAGGCATGTCAAATATTGACTACAAATTTTCAAAAATAAAAACAAGGTATAAAATATCATTTCAGTAGTGACCAAAAAGAAAAAAAATTGGAAGAAAAATAAGAACATCAGAAATGAAAACACTAAAAGGAAATAGCAAATAATAATCATAACTAAGAACTAAAAACAGAAAAAAAAAGTATAGCACAAAAGAAAGTATAAAAAAAAGCAATAAATAACATATCAAAAAAACATAAAAAAAATAGAGTTTAGATAGCATCAAATTCATTCATTTATGTCAATCACAGCCATTCTAGTCCTTAAGATGTTGAATGTGTCAAGGGCTACAAATTTAATAAAGATGTTAACCAGTTGATTCTTAGTTGCCACATGGTGTAACTCAATGTCTCTTTTAGTAGCATGGTCCCTAATAAAGTGATGCCTTATGTCAATGTGTTTGATCCTTGAATGTTGGATAGGATTCTTAGAGATACATATAGCACTAGTCTTGTCACATAGGATTGAAATTATGGCTACTGGTAGTCCTAAATCTAAAATTTGTTGCTTCAACTAAAGGACTTGGGTCCCACTACTTTCTAAGAAAATGAACTCAGCTTCTGCAGTGGAAAGTGCAATAGAGTTTTTTTCTACTAGATCAGGAGACTAAGGACTATTATATAAATTGTAAAGTACCAGAAGTGCTCTTCCTAACCACCCTAATCCTATAAAATTTGAATCAAAATATATAATAATCTAAAAAAAAGTACTATGCTTAGGATATTAGATTCCTATGTTTAGGGTCCCTAAGAGATATCTAAGAATTCTCTTAAAAGCAGTTTGGTGGGATTCTTTAGGATTAACTTAAAATCTTATAAAGAGACAAACACTAAACACTATATCGGGTCGGATAACAGTCAAGTAAAGTAGTGATTCAATCATTCCTCTATACTTCTTCTAATCATCAAATTTTTCATTTAAGTCCTTATCCAACTGAATAATGGAGCTCATGGGAGTATTTATTGGCTTTGCTTTCTCTATTTCATATTTATTCAATACAACAACAACAACGACATCAAGCCTTTATCCCACTACGTGGGGTCGGCTACATGAATCCTTTTTCTCCATTATGTCCTATTAAAAGTCAAATTCTCGTTTAAATCTAAAAAAGAAAGGTCATTCCTAATATTTTCTAACCAAGTCTTTTTAGGTCTACCTCTACCTTTCTTAACATAAATCAAATCTAATACCTCTACTCTCCTAACCGGGTCATCGCAAGGCCGTTAACACAATTTCTTAAAGGATTCTTGTCATTATTGTTCAACAAGTTTTACGCTGGCTGTCGACTACCTAACGCAACCCTCCACTTTTCTCATCCAGGACTTGAGACCTGGCAACGGCAGTGTTAAAGTATTTTATGGACATATTGAATAAATATTTCATATTTATTCAATATGTCCATAAAATACTTTAATTGATTAAGAAAGGTTCCATTATCCAATTATCTTATTTTAAACTTCAAAAAGTAGGACAACTCTCCCATCATACTCATCTTAAATTTCTTACTCATTATTTTAGAAAATTCATCACATAGCTTTTTATCAGAAGATCTAAATAGTATATCACAAACATAGATCTGAACAATGATTAACTCATCTCCTACTTTCCTTAGAAAAAGGGTGGTGTCTACATTTCCCTTAACAAACTCACTCTCTAGTAGGAATGTGTTAAGCTTCTCATACCAAGCTTTAGGTGCTTGTTTTAATCAATATAAGGCCCTTTTTAAATTGTAAACATGATTTGAAAATTGGGAACTCTCAAAACCTTGGGGTAATTCAGCATATACATCCTCTTTTATTACCCCATTCAAAAAGACACTCTTGAAATCTAATTATAAAATCTTAAATCCTTTATAACAGGTAAAGCCTAACAGCACTCTAATGTCTTCTAATCTAGCTACAGGGGCAAAGGTCTCCTCAAAATCAATTCCTTATATTTTGTTGTACCCTATAGCTACCAATCTCACCTTAGTCCTAACTACTACACCATAATCATTCATTTTATTCTTAATGACCCATTTGGTTCCTATCACACTTTGTTTCTTAAGTCTTTCTACCAACTCCCAAACATCATTTCTCATAAGTTGGTTATGTTCTTCTTATATAGCTAAGATCCAGAATTCATCAGAAAGTGCTTGATGATGTTGGTGGGTTCAGTCATTAAGATAAAGGCAGAGTGCTTCACTTCCAATGTCCATGCCTAGTTCTAACACCTTTAGAATGGTCTCCTAAGATTAGTTATTTAGGATGACTCAAAGAATATCTCCAATCTCTAGACAAAGTGTGTCTAGGTTTTACCCTTTCCTCCAAATTTGTATTTTATACTTCTTAGGTAATCTCACCTACTTTATCAGTTTTTTGAGGCTCTACCCTTTTCACCAAATTTTCAAATCCTTGGGTAATCTCACCAATTTCATCTTCTTCCTCAACTCTCGACTTGCTCGGATCAGATTCATCAAAAACTACATCACTAGTCTCCTCCACCACCAATGTCCTCATGTTAAACACCGTAAAGGATTTCCCAACACTTGAATATACTAAGAATACCCCTTCATCATATTTTGGGTCAAATTTTCCTAAGGGAGTCTTCTCATTACTAAGAATGAAAACCTTACAGTGAAAGACAAGGAGGTGGGAAAGGTAGGGTTTCCTACTCTTAATGATCTCATAGGGTGTCTTATCTAGTTTGGCTCTAACATTTACACTATTCAACATATAATGAGCTGTGTTTACTGCTTTGTTCCAAAAGTATTTTGGAACTGAATATATAGAGAGTATGGCTCTAGTGGTTTCCACTAAGGTCATGTTATTCTTTTCAGCTACACCATTCTGGTGAGGAGTCCTAGAAGATGAGAAGTTGTGACTAATCTCTTTATCCTCATAAAAGTCTCCAAATCTCTCACTTTCAAACTCTTCACCAAGGTCACTATGGATGGTTAAGTTCTCACAACCTAGCTTTTTTTTAATCCGAGTGGAGAGGGATCGAAATTCATCAAAAGACTCACTCTTATGTGACAGAAATTTAATCCAAGTGATCCTCAAGTAGTCGTCGACAATCATAAATCCATAGACTTTCCCCCTAAGCTGGCTGTGCTAATAGGTCCAAATAATTCATGTGAAGGACTTTTAAAAGTCTAGCTAATGTCCTTAATGGAATAAAAAGAGGATTGGACTTGCTTCCCTAGTTGATTGGCATCACATAGGTGGTCTTTAGTGAAATTAAGCTTGGGGACACCTCTAAATAGGTCTTTTTGGTTCACTTTCTTAAGAGTTTTCATACTAGTATGACATAACTTCCTGTGCCACAACCAAGACTTATCAGTGACAATTTTTAACCAAAATAAAGAAGCACATTCAATGTTATTTAAATCAAGCATATAAATATTTTTAATCCTCTTTTCCTACTAAATAGAGTTTCAAGATAATGATGCATGTATTTATTAAAAATTTTATAATAAAGCCCTTGTCACAAAGCTGACTTATTCTGAGTAAATTGGATTTCAAGCTATAAACAAGTAAAACATTTTCAATCAAAAGTTTCTTGGAGTTTTTGATTATACATATGCCCACCACTTTCTTGGTGCTTTTATCACCAAGAGTGACCTTGCTCTCTAGCCCTGGCCTCCAATGAAACAAATTAATTGGCAACTCCAATCATGTGTCGTGGGTATCTATTGTCCAAGTACCACACACCTAAAAAATCATTAAACATCATATTTAGGAACCCAAATAAATTTGTTCCCTTCTTATGGAAAGAAAAATCTAATGCTTGTGTGTTATATTATAAATCATGTAATTTGGGTCTCCACACTCAATGTGTACTACAGCGAATAGCGAAAGAGTGTGAAATGTGTCATAGTATGCCAAATGAAAAACATCTAACATAAGAAAAGGATTGTTCTAATCAATTCGGGTTATAGTACCTCTTCTTAGGTTTTATATCTTTTGGCTTTGGATAAGGATTGAAAATCTATTCAGGAGTGGGTGGAGTCCTGTTTTTCTCAAGTGCTTTCAATTCAATTTTAAATAATGAATTAGCACTTTTTAAAATAGCATTTTCAACTTTTAAATAGTGCTCCCTATTTTCAAATTCATCAGAATATATTTTAAAATCATTTTCAAGTGTAATGTGGATGCTTTTAATGAATCATTCTTAATGACAAACTCAGGATACTTTTTATTTAACTCATCAAACTCATCAAGTAATGACATGTGATTGCTATAAAGTATAGAGTGATCTTTAAGTAAAACTTCATGCCCTTTTTGCAAATTTAAAAATTCTAATTTCATGCTTGCATATTTTTTCTTAAGTTTCCTATATAATGCATGAATTTTCTCAAAAACTTCAAGTAATTAATGGTAGGTTAGTTCATATACCTCTTTATGGTTAGACTGACCAAGATAAATGTCCACCATAAAATAAAAGTTTATTGTCTCTTTCTCAGATTCAGTCTCAAAGGAGTCAAATACAGAATCTTCCCAGAATGCCTTTTGAAACCACTTCTTGTCCTTATTGAACTTGGGTATCTCCTCACCCTTCTCCTTGCTTGGGTGAGCCTTAAGTGCAGGACAATCAGGTTTCACATGTCCTTACTTTCTGTATTCAAAACAAACCATATCAGAAGAACTTTTAAGATTTTTTTTACCTTTACCTTTATTCCATTTCTAATGGTACTTTTATTTCTTCCTTATAAAGCTTTTGAATTACCTAGTGATTAAGGTAACATTATCACTTTCAGACCTAAAAGGATTAGTATAGGTATCATTAGCTTTCAGCACCATAGTTTTCTCCTTTTTTTCTCACGTGTACCAAGTTGTCATGGGTTCACTCCTTACTCGTAAGAAATAAGTGATACAAATAAGTTATCAACAAAATAAGTATTTAAATCCTTAGATTTAGTTATTATAGAAATCTTTGCATCAGAGGAAGAAGAAAAGCATCTCAAAATTTTATTAATTTTTTATAGTTAGTTAACTATCTTCCTAAGGATTGCAGTGAGGTGACAATTTGAGTAAACCTAGTATACATTTCAGATATCGATTCAGTAAGTTTCATACAAAAACATTCATAGTCATACAGTAAGATATTCAACCTAGATTGCTTTACATCACTTATACCTTAATAAGTAATATAAAATATATTCCATATTTTTTTATTAGTGGTACAAGTTGAGACATGCATGTAATCTTCCAATTTCAAAGTACAAAAAAATAGTTTAAAAATTTTATATTAAGTTATGCTAAATCCTTAACATCAAAATTCTATTCAATAAAAGGAAGTTTAGTTTTGATGCCATTGACTTCACGAGTTAGTGGTGAATAGCTATCCTTGACAAGCATCCACATACGATAATCAATAGATTGTAAAAATGTAGCCATATGAGCTTTCCAAAAATTAAAAGGTATATTATTAAATAATGGTGGTCAGGTAATAGAATACCCTTCTACAGTACTATAATTACTGAAGTTAAGCCATGGATCAAAATCCAAAAGTTCTCAAAACCTTGATTTTATGAATCTCACTCTGATACCACTTAAAAGTTTATTAGGGATGTGAAGCCCTTAAGAGCTATCTTAAGGCTAACCAAGAGAGCAGGAGAATTGGTGTTTTAAAAATTCTTGAACCAAAAAATATGATCTTTTGAAATATTTTAAAACTGTAAACTAAACAATCATTCACCAGAAAATAAAGTGTGGGAATTAAATGTAGAAATGCAATAAGAAAGAACAAAGCAGATTTTATAGTGGTTCAGTCAACTTGACCTACGTCTGCTCCTAGAACCCTCCTTTGAGGAATGCACTAAACTCAGTGACTCAACTTTTGCTCCCACAATAAGCTGGAGAAGCCTATGCAAAAAATCCTTTCTATTGAATCTACTAAGGCATAGAACCTGACTCCTTTTGCTTCCTCTTGAAGCAGGTAAAGAACTCGACTCCTTTCACTTCCTCCTAAAGCAAGTAGAGAACCTTGATCAATCACTGAAGTAGACCTTTCTAGAACATCCAAGGAACTAGGGACGATGACTAGAGTAGATGACTCAGATTCTTACTTGGAGTAACCTTTGTGAAACCCTCACAAGATCCTCTATCTATCTCTCTCAAGCTCTCCCTCTCCTCTTGACTCTCTTAAGTAATATCACATCTTGAGAAAATAAGAGATCTTATATATAAGGGCTTCAAATTTTCCCTAAATTGCAAAAAATCGATAAAGATATCATCCTGTACGATTAGTAAAAATTCAGCTCAATCAACTAGGATGATCTGAGGGAGGTTGGATGATTTGAAGATTTATTTATTTTAATTGTCCATGTTGATGGGTACATAGTCCTGTATGATTAGTTCAAAATGTTAAGTATCGTCCAGCCATCACTTTTTTTGTCCAAACCTTTTATGTTGGATGATGAAAAATAACTTTATTACCATAGATGATTCTTGGATCATCTTATATGATTAGTTCAAATCAATACATATCATTTATAACATCGTTATGTTCATCCAGGAAGAAACTAAGGTTTATTTAGTTGATTATCTAGGATGATGCTACCATCATCTAGGATGATATGATCGATCAATCAAACCTTAATTTCTTTCCTTAACCATCAAACTAATTTTGGTATAATTATAATTTATCATCTTGGATGATGTCCTGTACGATGTCCAAAATTAATAACATACCAAAAAGAGTTGGTAGCTGATTTCTTTCTGATTTAATCATATCATCTATGATGATGCTAATATCATCCAAGATAATTTGCTTAATTTTAGTTGCCCTAACTAGGATGCCCTAATTAGGGTTTTTGTTTTTAATAGATCATCTAGAATAATTCTGGATAATCCAGACGATATAATCAAAAATAGATAGAATTTTATCCCTTGAGTGTGTGTGTGTGCAAGGTTACTTAGCATCAGGACCAACTTTATTACATTTGACACAAAAAAAGGTAAAAACCTTTGACATACACTTACATACTAACTCAGTCCTAATCTACCCAATCTTGAGCTTTCTTGTTTTGTAATTGATCTTGTCGACTTGAAATGTTAGTAGGCAGGGAAATAGTAAAAAAACAAAAATGTTTGAAATGTTTGCTATTATCATATTTATAATCCCTCAATCTAGATTTGCAACATTTTCCCCTAACAGTTCACACTAATGTGTACTTTTATAAATTTTCATGTTATGCTTCTATTGTTTATGCTTCTTATTCTAAATTAGGTAAGAAGTTATTATGGAAACAATTCATTGATGTCTTTTCTTCTATCATGGCCCCTTGGTTAGTTGGGGGGATTTTAATACTGTTACTAATGCTTCTGAAAGGTTATGAGGTAGTACTCCTAATTTTCAAGCGATGGAGGATTTTTATGTTATGATTTTGAATTGCAATCTCCATGACATAAATTTTTTTGTAATGTTTATAACAGGAATAAGGGCACTATGTGGAGAAGATTAGATTGTGTCATCTTTAATGATTAATGGATTTATACTTATCAAATGACTCATATTGATTATTTAATGGGAACCTTATCACTACCTAATATTTTCATGAATAGTAGAAATATTTTTCATCCTTTCATATTTCAAAATATGTAGCTTCTTGATGAAATATTTTTAAATGTTGCTCAAAGTAATTGGCTTGCCCCTCTTTTTCCCTTTGAGAATATTTTTAGAATGGCCAACTTGTGGTTCAAACTTAAGAGGCTTAAACAAAAATTATCTGGGTGGAACAAATACATATTTAAGAATATTCTTTCTAACATTGTGCTTTTTGAAAAGAATATGGACAATGCTGATATTATGTATATGCAGTATCCTTCCTATAAAAACATTTCTATTCTCAATGAGATTAAAACTACTCTATTTAAACTACAAGAAAAAGAAGAGGCTTTTTGGAGACAGAAAGTTTCTTCTAAATTTCTTATGGAAGGTGAACGCCATACTTCTTTCTTTCATAATATTGCTAATCACAATAAAGTGACTAGACATATTCACAAAACCACATCTCCTGATGTTAATGTCATGGATACCCCTAATTTTATTTTTTTCTTTTATTATTTTATAATTTAAAATTCCTTCATTGAGTATTTTAGTCTAGATTTAAATAATGATTTTCTTTTATTCCTACTCTTATTGATGAGGAGGATAATTTGGCATTGGTCAAGGTTCCTTCTAAGAAGGAAATTAGGCATATCATGAATGATATGAACTCCAACTAAGTGGCTAGTCCTTATTGTTAAAGCAATCAGTTTTTTATATATTTGGCCTATTATTAAAGAAGAACTGGTCAATGTTATTACATATTTATTTTGGGAAATATTAATTTTAAATTTTTACTATAGCTTTAATTCCAAAATCTAAGGCAAATAATTTTTAAAATGATTTTAATCCCATCATTTTAAGCTCTTTTGTCAGCAAACTCAATGCTAAAATCATTATTAGTAGACTAGCTGTCTGTTTACCTAAAATTATTTCTTTGGACCTAATGGTTTTTGTTAAATGTTGTTCTTTTTTTTTTAATGTTCTACCCACTCAAGGTTTAGTATATGGTTTTCTTATAAAGTTGCTGGTGGAAATATATTTTAAAAAATTGTCATTACTAATGCGTATGAAAATCTAAATTGGGAATTTCCTTATATCATGTTAAAGCTTTTTGGTTTCGATTTGCAGTTCATAAATGTGATCAAGAATAGTATTGAGAATTTGTTTCTTTTCTGTTATGATAAATGGTGAATTTCATGGCTATTTCTAGGGTGATCCTCTATCTCTTGCTCTCTTCATCATTACTATGAAATTTTTATCCAAAGGGCTTAAAAAACTTTTTAGCTTACACCCTAACTTGTATTTTATAATTTCTTATGGATTTCTAATTACTCATTTGAGCTTTGCTAATGATTTAATTATCTTCACTAATGGTTCTATTAAAGTGCCTTACATTCTTTTTAAATTCCTTAAGAAGTTTTAACTAGCTAGTGGGTTCACGTTCAAAAATTTCAAGAGCTTCTTTTTTACTACCAAATCTATATCCCATATGAGGATTTCTAGTATTAAAAAGAAAATGGTTTTCTCCAAAAACATTTACCTATGAAATACATTGGTACTTAGATTTTTTTTTTTTTTTTTTTTTTTTTTGAGAAATTGATGGTACTTTGATTTATAAGGGTAATAAATGTTCTCATTTTTTTATGACGTCTTAACTATGATTCATATGAAACTTTCTTTTTGGGCTTTGAATTTTTTCTCCTGTGGTGGTAGACATATGCTTATTAAACACGTCCTTCGTTCTATTCCCATATATTTTCTTCATACTCTATGCCCTACTTTAATTGTTTGTCAAAGAATGGAAACTTTAATTAATAAAAAATTTTGGGGTGCTAAAGAAAGTAAACATGCTTTCTTGTGGGGGGTCTTGGAAAAATTATGTTGGGTCTATTAATGATGGTAAATTAAGATTTAAAACTTTAACAGATTTGTCCAAGGCTTTCTCCCATAAAATGTGGTTTTCTTTTAGATCTAATAAAAGTTTATGGTTTAATTTTATGGTTGCTAAGTACTATGTCAGGAAACATCCTCTTAATTGTTATTTCATACAAGGCGAATCTTTCAATTGTAAAAGATTATGCTCCATTAAATGGGAGGCTGAAGATTTTGTCCAATGGATTTTGGGAGATGGAAATAATTTTATTGGAAATAAAAATGGTTAGGTAATGTTTCTATTAATATCCTTTTAAATAATCATTCCACTTCCGCTTGTAAGGTTAAGGATTTTATTATTAATGATAATTGGAATATTGATTTACTTATCGATTATGTGTCATATTTTATAATCATTATCATTCTCAGTATTCCAATTCATTTGAATATTGAGGATATGATTTTGTTATTCTTTCTAATGAGGGTAATTTTGATAATAAATATGTTTGGAATTCTTTTAGATGGGTGCTTCCTAATTTTTTTATTTACTCTGCTATTTGGCATGCTAGTTTTCATCCCTTTTACTCTATTCTTGTTTAGAGGATTTTACATAATTTCTTGCCTTTTAATTCTATTCGATTAAGTATAGGTATTAATATAGTCTCTAAATGCCAATGATATTATCATATCAAAAAATCTAACCATGTTTTTATACAAGGCCCTATTGCTATGAAAGATTGGCTATTTTTTGACAATATGTTCAATGTGCATTTTTCAACTTGTAATATTTCCATTTATGATCTTCTTATATATTGGTTCATTACTAATAAAGTCCATATTAATAACATTCATCCTATCCATATTTGTTGGTTTCTTTGGCGATGCAAGAATGATTATAAGCATGAGGGGATTAAGATGAATGCCACTAGCATTATTATACAATATAATGATAAAATATTTTAGTGTTTGTGGCTAATCTCTTTAATGGTGATTCCTATAAAGGATTTAAGCATGTTACTTAAGAGTTGGGATTAACTATTCAACCCCCTTCTTTTGTCTTTAAAGACCGGTTTATTAATTAGAGAAAGCCTCTTAATGATCAAATAGAATACTAGTTGTGGTTGTATTATTGGTGATTTTAATGGCCATGTTATTATTTCTTTTGCGGGTCCTTTTAATGTTAAAACTACTATTAAAGTTGAGATTTAGGCCTTCTATTTAGTCTTAAATTTTCTATTTTTATAGGTTTTATTAATATCTAGACTAAGTTGATGCTTTGCTTTCCGTTCAATATATTAAGGGGAATCTATTTCTAATCCTGTTAATTTTTATATGTTTTGTGACATTAAGTTTAGCTTTCTTGCATAAAATTAAATATTTCTTACATTCAAAGGGAAGACAATGTAGTGGCTAACTCCCTTACTAAAATCGGATGTAATTTGGATGGTTTCATTGAGTTTTTTGAGTTATCCTTATCTAAAGACCTGAGAGAGTTGGTTAAATTGATTGGTCTAATCAATCTTAAATTTGATTTAATAAAAATGTACTTCCTTTGGCCTTTTTGTGTTAATGTTATGCAGATGCTAAATTTGGGATATTTTATTTCTATGAATATTTATTTATTAGCATTTGTATATGGTAGATGATATTTTGCCTGGTTGTTCTATTGGGTTTTTTATGATTGGTATTTTTTTAAAGGTGTGTTTGGGTTACTGGCCCTACTAATCAAGAGGTTCTTGAGATCTAGCTATAATTTCAATATAATGGATATTAACTTTGTTCTCCTTTGTTGCTCATCTGATCCTTCTCTACTACAAGAAGGATTATGTGACTTGGAGGGTGATGTAATCGGTTTTAATTTGGAGGGGTCTGATCATTGTTTTATAATTTTTGGAAGTTTTAATTTTCTGGATTATTCCCATTTTATCTCTAAGAATTGATTTAGTTCTCTAAATAAATATGAGGATTTAATTTTTAATAGCTTCTTAGTTTTTTGGTGCAATGCTACAATCTTTTTTAACGGGCATTTGGTTGGCTTTCTAGCTTATATTTTTACTCCCTTATCCAATGGGTGTTTCTTGTATTCAAGATGGATCGTATTTAAGCAGCAGGTGTTCTTCAATGGTAATGTTTATCCTACTAATTTGTTTATTAATAAATTTATTATTTGGAATAAAACATTTAGTGATCACTCGGTTGGCTACATGACAGGCACAAATATTGGTCTGATTAAGTTTGTTCTTTCATTACCACATGTTTGTTGATCTAAATCATTTTGCATGGTTATGATGTAGTTTAGTTGATAATCTCCATTTTAATGGTTTTCTTTCCTTTTATTTGCTTGATGTATTTTGAGTTTTATTATCATGAGTTTTGCTATTTCAATATATCTTATTTGACGCATGTTTTTTATTTGGATTGGGGCTGTTTTTGTTATGATAAATGTGTTTGGGATATAAAACATTTTGCTACTGATTGTGAGATGGTGTCTTCTCAAGTTATTCAATAGACCTTAGATTTTGTTCTAGATTTGGTGCTACTAATCTTTTTTTTCCCTGGGTTTTGCAGTGTGTTGGGTGTATTATTGGTTATACCTGTAGGCTTTGAGGTTATTCCTGTAGGCTTTGGGGGGATTTGTCTTTTTGGTTAGTGCATTGTAGCTTTGATGGAGTGTTTCATGCTCTCAGTTATTTATTATTCTAATTTGAGTTGTAAACTCCTTTTTTGTTTGGATCTTTTATCTTTATGTTGATTTGGCTGGTGGGGATATCTTACCTTGGTTGTATGAATGGAGTCTTGGCATTAGATAATTAAATGATGTTAACAATTTCATAGATTGGTTGTATGTTTATTTATTATTCCATTTATCTTTGTTCTGCATTTGT
Organism: Dendrobium catenatum; assembly: GCF_001605985.2. NCBI lineage: Eukaryota > Viridiplantae > Streptophyta > Magnoliopsida > Asparagales > Orchidaceae > Dendrobium > Dendrobium catenatum. The sequence goes on along the minus strand of NW_021319484.1, from coordinate 436,301 downwards.
TCTCACCGTGTTATGTTCGATTCCTTGACTTTGATGCTTCTGTCCCTTGTGCACTTCAGTAACTTTGTCCTACAACAATGCTATCAAATTTTAATGCGTAGGTACACCATTATATTTCTATAATATTTTGTGTAATAGTTTCTTGTTCTGCATCCTTATCATTATTAAGGAGGGTTTAATTCTATCTTTGGTGATCATGTTTTGCAAGAAGATTGTGCTTAATGTTCTCTTTTGGTATCCTTCTTTTTTGGATGCTTCCATCTGGCTGCCCTATAATGCTACTAAATCATTTTGTATTTTGACTTAGTGGGAATTTTCAACTCATAGGTTTTCTTTTGATTTGTTTTGTAGCTCATTTAAGTATTAGAGAGCTGAAGGTCCCTTTAAGAACCTTGTAATCACCTTTTTTTATTAATAGGCCTTTTTGTGGGTTTCAACTAAAAAAACACATTGCTTAGGTTATTTCTAGCTTGCCATAGTCTTGTGTGAGTTTGTTTATGTATGATGAAAAAATTCAAAATCCATGTTATGATTGTAATTTACTCTAAAGGAGTTGGGGTGTAAAAGTATAAAATAATTACATCCTAGGAGCCTAATGTGATTGTTCTGGAAAATATACATGAAATGCTAAAAAACATAAGAATAGTATGCAGATCTAATTGCAATCATTTCTAATCTATGCAATGTACGAATGCGTATGAATAAATGTATAAGTGTAAAAGTAAATAATAAGATAAATAGGGTCTACAAAAACTAAAAGTGGAAAAGCTCTACCAACATAAGCTTGGATTTCTATACCAAATATAGGTCTAAATATAAATTAATTATTCAATGTCTTCTAGACTTCAAAACTTTTGGCTCCATAGATATACAAGATATAATATTCCAAAATATATGATAATCTAAGGAAGAAGAACATTCTTTTGGACCTCTACTCAATAAGCAATTTACATTTAGACCTTCACAACTCTTTCCACTTAATGAATCAATTTACACTTACAATTAACATTTACGTTTACAAAAAAAAAGATACTACTGCAGCGGTTAGTATGCAAAAACAAATACTATGAACCGCGTATACATAAATATTTATATTACATAACAAACTATAATAAATATAAATACTCTTATCTTTACACACACAAAAAATTGAATTAAACTAAAACAAGTGCAAGAAAGCAAACATAATGGTTTAGCCTATGATTAAGATAGATGTCATATCAAACAATCTAATGTTGCAATCCAGGATCCCTAGTCTTTGATTTTGATGATGACAAACATTATTGATTGAATTGTTACTTTTCTCATTGAAGATTTTTGATAGGTGTTATGTCTGTGAGCACTAACATTATAGGTAAGATATATATTGTTCAAGGCTAGCGAAAGCTCAAGAATGGGTAGAAAAGGAATGTGAATTAAACATAATATGTAATTTTATTTTTCTTTATTTTCTTCTTTGTAAGTTGGTCACATAACAAAGTATGCAATTTAGTGATCGAGCACACACACAGGAGACTTAAGATAAATTTTTAAAATATAAAATTTTTGTATTAGTCAAATAGTACAACTTATAATCCTACTATATAATAAGAGAAGATAGAATGGGCTTAACGGCTAATTAAAAAAATAGTTTTTATGAACTAATCATATTGTAAAATCCAGATTGTACTATATGATTTTTTACGATTTAATAGCCCTAGCCATCAGATGGATTAAGTAAGATTTTCAAAATTCAATCTTTGAACTAATCGTATTGTATGATATGATTCATATTGTATTAACATTTAAAATCTAACTTAATTTAACCCCCATAATTAGCCAATTAATTTTTTGGTTTAATTAATGATAGAACATCATACTATATGATATTGATCATACCAAATAAATTCCAAAGACAAAATTTAGTTATCCCAAAGATCATAACAAATGAAACCACGATTTTTCCACTAATCATACTTTATGATATTTATATTATACAGGACAACCTACTTGAAATCAACTAAACATATTGTATAATGAAAATAGTATGGGATGACTTATAGAGATGATTTATCATCATCTCAGTAATCATCTTATACAAATTAGAGAGAAAAGCTAACAAATCATACTGGATGATCTTTGCAATTGAAATTTGAACAGTTCACCTGAATAACTATTTACATCGTACTAGACAATTCTAGTTTTGAACTTATTATACTGTATATACTAAAATTGTACTGTAAGAACAATAACAACTAACTTGAATTTTTAGGGATTCTTGAAGCCCAATACATAAGCATTTTTTCATGATTCTCTTGGTAATAATGAGAGGATTGTGTGACAACTGAGTGGACTTTGCAGGAGGAGCTTTTGAGAATTCTAGGGTTTGAGAGCAAGTAGAAGGTGAGGTTGAGAGCAAGGGAGAAGGAGATTGAGGGGATAACGCAGTTCCTTCGATCTAGTTACACCCTTACTCCTCCTTTGGTTGTGGTGAGTATTGAAGGCTCTCTTGGGAGAGAGGCTTCTAAGTCAACACCTCAGGGTATTCTGCCTTCTTCAGCAGTAAGAAAAAGAAGCTAAGGTACTCTTCCTTCTCCCAGAGAGAAAAAATGAGGCGAGTTTCTCTTCCAGCTCCAGGTGGGAAAAAATTACTCAAGGTCCACTACCATCACCGGGAGGGTGACATAGTGTCCAGCACTCCACCGTATCACGTTTGGTGAAAGTAAGCCTGTAAGGGCTTCTCTGTCTAGTTGTGTGAGTAAAAGGAGAGTCACATAGTGACTTGTGCAATTCCCATCGAGGAGGACTCCGAGAAGTAGACATAGGTCAAGGTTGACCGAACTACTATAAAAATCTCTAATGTATTATTTCCTTTTTATGCTTTTATTTTTCATGCATTTTATTACTATTACAATTTATTGGGAAAATTGGTGATTATTGATTGTTCTATAAATCAAGATATCATCATAATATAATTAAAATTTATGTTAAACTAGTTCGCTTTCGTAATTAATTAGAATTTGGTATTTTCAATTCCTAAAAACTTTTTTTAAAAAATTTATCATTATTTTGAAGATGAAATATTTTTAAAATTATATATTCACCACCCCCACCCTCTTAGTAAACCTCAGGCTATTCCTTTAAATTTAATAACCTTCATGAACTTTTAAGTGGTATCAAAGCAATATTCAAAAATAATGTTCTAGAAAACTTTTGAAAATATATCAATTGCTCATTTTGGTAATTTTAACACTATACAGGGTTACTTGATAATAGGTCCTCCACTGTTTGAAAATATTGCTTTTGATTTCTAGCAAATACGCATGTCTACTTCTTTATAATCCATTGACAATAGAATTTTGCATATGATTCAAACTAGCTTATCATTTCCATCACATGTAGTTAATTGTGTCAAAACTAATATTCCCTTTAATGAATGGAGTAATGAGGATAGGGAACTTACACATCTAAATACTAAATATTTGAATTGTTTATTGTGTACTTTAAAATCTAAAGATTATATGTGAGTTTCTACATGCACTATGGGGAAGGAATTTGAGATATGTTATGCATCACTTATGAGTAAACTAGTGTAGTTAAATAGTCTAGGCTAAACATTCTTCTGCTTGATTTTAAACTCTTTTGCATGAAACATAACAAGATTGTATCTAAAATATATAATAGGTTCCCGAGATATTAACATCCTTACAAATACAAGGTATAGAACTATCAAACTCTTAAAATGTTAATAAGGTTTTATGTTGTTTACCTTGTTAGTATGACACCAATATAAATGCAAGTATTGAATTTAAATACTTGAGTGCTTACTCCATTGATAATTTTCTTGGGTCACTCATTTCTTACGAGAAAGGAGTGAGTCAAAGACAAACAGATGCAGGAGAGAACAAGAAGGAGAGAACTTTAGCACAATAAGCAAATAAATTTGACAGTGACAGTTATATAGAGGAGGATGATGATGACATTTCCTTAATGACATAATAGTTCAAGTGTTTTTTGAAAATAAAATAGAGATGTCATCAACACAATTAGATCAAAGGTAAAAGCAATAAAAATATTATATCTTCTTCTAACACAATTTATTTTGAGTGCATGAAAAATAGGCCACCTTCAAGCTGAATGTCCCAACATGAAGACTCACCTGAATAAGGAAAATGATTAAGAGAAACTAAAGCTAAAGAGGGGCTATAAAAAAATGTAAAAAGCTTCTTAGGCTGACTAAACTTCAGAATCATATGAATTAGAAGCTGAGGAAGATGTAACCAACCTCTATATTATGGATAATAATAATCTTGATCAATCAAATAAAGATGAGGTATATCAACTATCTTATAATGAATTACTAATAATTTATAAAAAAATTCATGAATTGTATAGGAAGTTAAAAACTTGCATGCTAGTCTCAATACTTAATTCTTTAATTCACTCTGCTTTATATAGTGATCATAAGACTTTATTAAATAAATTTTATTTAATTTAATAAGAACCATACTAACCTATATACTGCATAAGATTCCTTTAAAACATCACATATTAAACTAGATAAATCATACAAGGTACTAGATTCATGCACAACTGAACTAAATGGTCGTCGGCATTCATTGAAAATTAAAATGTCCTTTCTTGAAAATGCAAACAAATTTTTAGAAGCAAAACTATTTTCACATGAGATATCAAACTACCTCCTATCTTAGAACAATTTCATAATCCCTCAACATAACATGCATCACCTAAACCTAAGAGAAGGCACCATTACCCACATAGGTTAGTAAATCCATTTGCTGGTGTTAGGTGTTACTCTTGTGGCATGTTAGGTCATATAGCTCATATTAGCACAATCCACTATAGGAAACATCTAGTTTGGAGACCTAAATTTCATTCAGCACAACATACCAGATATTCTTTTCATTCATTCAGGCATAAGGTAGAACCCAAACTTATTTGGGTTCTAAATCTATCCTTTGAATGACCATATAGGGCTGCTATCACAAATTTCTTACTAAGATCATAAGGCATATGGATAGTGGATGCTTGAGCTACATGACTGGTGATATGAAGTATTTCATCATACAAGAGACCAAGTCAGGAGGCAAGATAACATTACGGGATAAAACCACTAGGAAAGTGCCAGGCTCAGGTATAATTAGAAACTAAAAAAACATTATAATTAAAAATTTTTTATTCATTATTGGCTTAAAGAATAATTTATTAAGTATTAATCAACTGTGCGATAAAGGATTTGATAAGAAATTTCTTTCTAAAAATTACGTGATTAATTTAAATGGAAAAGTTGTTCTAGAAGAAAAATGATTGAACAATGATTACATGTTAAACCTTAATTGCATTGAATATTCAAATTCCATGTTCATAAAAACTATAATTGATGAATCTTACATATGGCATAGTCGACTATGTCATGCAAGCATGAAAAATCTTAGGAATATTACCCGGAAAAACCTAGTTAGAGGCATACCTACGTTAGACTTCATTGAGGACTATCTATGTGATGCTTGATAACTAAGAAAATAAGTAAGGTCTTTATTTCATTCAATAAAATATATTAACTCATCTAGGTCACTAGAAATCCTTCATATGAACTTATTTGGACTAGTTAGCATAGCTAGCCTAGGAGGAAAGATATTTGGGTTTGTAATGATGGATGACTAGTTTAAATTTACTTGAGTTACATTTATAGAACTTAGTCATTTAAGAAATTTAGAATTTTCATCCCCTAGGATCCAAAGGTAATTAGGATTTGAAATATAAACAATTTATTGTGATCATAATGGAGAGTTTAAAAATGGCAAGTTTTAATCCTTCTGTCAAGAGATAGAAGTAGAACCTAGCTTCTCTGCCACTAAGACACCCAGTATAATAGAATATCTAAAACAAAAAATAGAACCTTTTGTGGAATTTGCTAGGGAAATGCTAGCTGAGTATTTACTCCCTTGCTATTTTTGGGAAGAAGCAATGAATACTACTTGTCATATTTTAAATACGGTAAATGTTAGATCCAAGGTTAATAAGACACCCTATAAAATCCTTAAGGGTAGGATACCCAACCTTTTTCACTTGCATTTCTTTAGTTGTAGATGCTTCATCTCATTCAATGGAAAATATCCCTTAGGAAAATTTGATCTGAGGTCTGATGAAGGTGTCTTCTAAGATTACTTATTTATTGGTAAGGCCTATAAAATCTTCAATAAGAGGACCCAGGTAGTAGAAGAGTCTCCCCATGTGGATTTGATGAATCATATAGGATCTCTTAATCTAAATCTAAAGAAGAAGAAGTGGAGTTCATTCAAGGGGTAAATGACATTGTTATATAAGATGGAGTAAAACCTCGTGAATTATTTTCTAGAAAATAGATATATTCTTCTAGTCATCCAAAATAACTTATTGTAGGAGACCCATCTAATGGTGTTAGAGCTAGGTATGGGCTAAGGAATTAAGGTATTCATTCAGTGTTTATCTCTCTGATATACCCACCAACATAGATCAAGCTCTAGCTGATGAATTCTAGATCCTAGCAATTTAAGAAGAGCTAAACCAATTTGTTATAAAATATGTATGGGGAATAGTCAATGGCCTTTGGACCAGAGTGTAGTTGGAACAAATTGGGTTTTTAAATATAAGATAAATGAATCTAAAGTAATAGTAAGGAATAAGACTATATTTGTAGTTAAGGGGTATAACTAGATTAAAGGTAAAGATTTTAAGGAAACCTCTACCCCTATAGCTAGATTCAAAGTCATTAGTATCTTATTAGCCTCTACTTGCTTTAATGGTTTTAAATTGTATACCGAGTGGATATTAAGAGTGCCTTCCTAAATGGGGAGAATCAAGAGGATATTTCTGAAAGTAACCCCAAGGTTTTTAAAATTCATAATTTCCAAATCATGTATACAAACCAAAAAAGGCCTTATATGGGTTGAAGTAAGCACCTACAGCTTTGTAGGAAAGGATGAGCACATTCTTTCTATATAATATGCTTTGTTAAGGATAATGTGGACACCCCCTCTTCCTAAACAAAGAAGGAGATTACTTACTCACTATCCAAATTTATTTTGATGACATCTTGTTTGGATCCTCGGATAAAAACCTATGTGATGAATTTTCAAAAATAGTGGGTACAAAATTTGAGATGAGATGACGGGAGAGATAAGCTACTTTCTTGGATTTAGTATAACATAGATAGATAATGGAGCCTTTCTTAGCCAACATAAATACATCAACAATATCACTAAAAATATGAAATGAAGAATGTTAAGGCCATGAATACTCCCACGAGCTTTAATGTTTAATTAGACAAAGACCCAAATGGAAAATTAATATAACAAGAAAAGTGTAGGGAATAATTTGATCTCTTCTTTACTTAACTACTAGTAGATCAGACATAATGTTTAGTGAGTGCTTCTATTAAAAATTTCAGGCAGATCCAAAAGAATCCCAGTTAAATTCCATTAACATAATCCTTAAATACCTATTATGCACTACAAACGTAGGAATCTAATATCCTAAACACAATACTTCTTTTAAAATCATAGGATATTTGGATTTTAATTTTGTAGGATCTAGTGTATGTAGAAAAGCACTTCTTGAACCTGACAATTCATAGGACAGTCTATAGTCTTCTGGTCTACTAGAAACTAATACTCAGTAGTCCTTTTCACAGTTGAGGTAGAATATATAGTAGTAAGGAGCAGTGTTGCTCATGTCTTATATTTAAGGTAATAAATCTTAGATCTTGGACTACCTATACAAACAATTCCATTTATGTGTGACAATACTAGAGCTATTTGCATATCCAAAACTCCAATTTCAGCACTCCCACACAAAGCATATAGAAATTAGGCACCACATCAGAAGAGATCATGAAATCAAGGTTGATATAAAATTACATCATATATCTATAGGAGATTAATTGGAAAACATTTTCACTAAACCCCTATCCTATGAAACCTTTAGCACCTTGAGGACTAAACTAGGTGTTATAAACTTTCATTCTTAACACAAGATAAATAAATAAAAAAAAAATCATTTGGAATCATTCATTCATATGTGTTAAACTGTATGTGTTTGTTCTTATACATGTTTATGTGTTGTTATTTGTTTTTTACGTTTTTTTTTCAAAAAGAAATTATTATTTTTTTTTAATTTTCAGATCATCACACACACACCTCATTTCCTCAAAAATTTCTTTAGATTATTTTTATATATTATACGGTATAATCTAAATTCATACTATATGATATACACAAATCTCAACCCTCAATCTAATAAATGGTCCAAATTAGATCCATGTTATGTACATCATACAATACAAATCCTTATTTGTATTATATGATCTACATGTAACTAACCATCGTGGAATTCAATTTTTTGGTACAAATTTATTACCAAACATAACGTCTGATACCTCTCTTCATACTATATGATACATTTGTCAAAACTAGATTGGGATAAAATCAAATCAATCAATATGATAATAACTGCATTTAATATTATATAAACACCTATTCATACTATATGATATAATTTTTAAATGTTTTAGCAACGACTCCTCGAGACAAATGTAATTCTTTAAGATCATCCACTATGATACCATATCATTTTGTTTGATTTGACCACAATTTGACAAGTTGTCCAAATGAATTAACTTTTCTGATCATACTTTATGAACATCAATCATACTATACAATCTGCCTTAAATCTATAAATTTGAAGGATTTGAACATTTCAATTCACTGAACTCATGACGCCATCAAACTCATACCCTTTGAACATTCATGTTTAATGGCAAGTGGAAGAAAACATAGTAGAATGATGTTGGTTAGCTCCTCCTCTCATCACTTTAAAGATTGTTTCATATTTGTAAGGAATGAAGATGCCTATTACATGTATAAGGAGGAAAAAATCACCCCTTCTAGATTGTTAAAAAAACCAGCCCTTAACTTCAAGGTGATGAACATATTTGCCTCCACTACTCTTCAATTTCTCCTAAAACTAGCTTATCCCTTCAAATATAATCTTATTTACAAATTCTTAGCCAAACATAGGCTAAATTGGGAAACCTTTATCATGAATTTCTTTGTTTGCCTCCAACTCGTAGACATCATAAAGGAAGAATTAGGAGAACATATTGATCTTTTTACCAAAGGATTTCATCCATAATCCCTTATCTCTATAATTAACTTTGACTGGACTTCATTTAACTTAAGAATTATGAACTTTTGCATAAACCAACATCATCCACTTATCCACACCTTAAATCAGAATACCTGGGTCATCCATCATGTTCTTAGAAGCTCAATTATACCTAAAGCTAGCAATCTGGTTAATATAACCCCACTTCTTTCTATAGTCACCTACCTTATAATGTTAAATACCCAATATTATGAAGCCTAAATGATTCTTGAATATATCAAAAATATTACTCATATTCGACTACTCAAAACCCAAAGAAAACAAAATGTTCCCATAATATATATCATAGAATATATCCTATACAAAAAATACCAAATCATCTTTCTTGCTACTTCTGATAATGTTCCTATTTTTTATATGGATACCTCCTTCGATAACCTTTTCCATTAGTATCATGAGCATGACGAGCTAGAGTTTACTGAAAAGGGGAAGCTGCTCCATCAGGTGGACCTATATCGCCACTAATACCAAGAATTGCACCTGCCTAACGTGCCTACCCTCTTGATGACCTAATTTAGTGACTCAAGTGATTAAAAAATATGCTCAACTGCAACATTAAATAATAACAATAGAAGCACAAGGACAAAATAAGATGGTTTGGAGAAAGATTTTCCTCAATTGATAATCAATTTGCCTCCATCTATCAATCTTTCAACCACCACCATCACCACCTGAACATGATTTGTCATACCTTTTTTTGCATTTTTGATCTAATTAATTGCTTTTGATTCTGGTATTGTTCTCTTTGTTGGTTTTTCCTTCTCTTTTTGGTGAGGTCAAAAGGGGGAGAAAATGTATGTTTTAGTTGTACGTTTTAATAGAATCCTTTATTTCTATTACTTTGTTTTTCTTTTAATTTGTTAATTTTTCTTCTTTTTTATTTATTAAAAAAAAGTTAAAAAAAAAATTTGCAACCTCTAACTTTTAAAACAATCACTAAGTGAGGGGGAGCTTAAGATAAAAAATAAAATAATCTTGACTATTAACAAACATTTATGGAAATCCAGGATCCCTAGTTTGTGATTTTCATGATAAAAAATATTATTGATTGAAATATTACTTTTCCCATTGATGATTTTAGAAATTTCTTGTGTCTATGATCTATAACATTACAGGTAAGATATACACTACTTAAAGCTATCTAAAGCTATATAAAGGGTAGAATAGGAAAGGCAAGTAAACAAAGTTTGTTATTTTATTTTTTATTATTTTCTAATTCTTTAGTCTTGCCACATATGAGTGTAAGTAATTGGGTGACCATCCATACACACAAACATTGGGAGAGATAAATTTTAGAAGTTAAAATTTTTATATTAATCATATTGTATGACTTACAATCATATTGTACAATCAGTGTAGAAATAATGGGCTTAATAACTAATTGAAAATTTAGTTTATGGGAACTAATCAAATAATACAATCTGGATTATATTGTCTTATTCATTAAAATTTGAAAACCTTAGCCACTGAATTAATTAAGTAAGATTTTCCAAATTTTATTTTTGAATTAATCATAATGTATGGTCTGATTTATATTGTATGAACATTTAAAATCTTACATTAATTAACCACTCTAATTAGCCAATCAAATCATGAATAATTATTGATAGAAGATCATATTGTATAATATTGATCATACAAAATGATTTTAAGAGTTGAAATTTGGTAGTCCTAAAGATCATTCCAAGCAATATTACGATTTTTTAACTAATCATATTATACAATATTCATATCATAATGGATGATTTACTTGAAATCAATTAACCATTTTGTATGATGATAAAAGTATATGAAAACTAATGGAGATTATTTCTAATGATCCCGTTAATCATCATGTACGATTTTTATAGAGAAAGCTAATAGATTATAATTTACGATGTGTTTGAAAGATTGAACAATTTTTCTTAATAGTTGTTTACAACATACTGGATGGGTTTAGTTTTGAATTGATCATACTGTATGAACTTAAATCATACTATACAAATAATGATAACTAACTTGATTTTTTAGGGTTTCTTGAAGCCCAATACTTAAGCAATTTTTTTTTTATTCTATTCTTAACAGTGAGAGGATTATGTCAGAGCTAAAGAGACTATAAGAGAGGAGATTTTCAAAAATATAAGATTCGGGAGGAAGGAGAAGGTGAGGTTGAGCATAAAGGAGTATGAGGGGATCACATGATTGCTCCAGGCTTGCTACACACTTGCTCCTCCCTTGGCCGTGGTGAGTTTTGAAGGATCACTTGGAAGAAAAGCCTCTAGGATAAGTCCTCGTGGCACACTTCCATCTCCACGAGAGAGAAATAAGAGCTGAGGTACTCAGTCATCTCTTGGAGGGAGAAAAAGGGGTTGAAGTTCTCTTCCTTCTTTAGGTGGGAGAAAATTAACTCAAGGTCTATAGCCGTTACTGGAAGGGTGACAAAGCATATGGCACTCTGCATCAGGTTTGGTGAAAGTGAGTCTGTAAGGGCATCTCCCCCTTGTTGGGGGAGCAAAAGGAGAGTCACTTAGTGATTGGTGTAATAGTCAAAGAAGAGGACTCTGGGGAGTTGAGATAGGTCAAAGTTAAGTGAACCACTATAAAAATCTCTAGTGTCTTTTTTCCTTTTCGTACTTTTATATTTCCTGCATTTTACTAATGTTATAACTAACTCAAAAATTAGTTATTATTGCTTCATTTTGTTAATCAAGATAAAAAATTTATAATCTCGTTCTACTTTGCAATTAATTAGAATTTAGTATTTTCAATTTCTAAAAACTTTTCAAAAACATTATTATCATTTTTTTGAAGTTAAAACTTTTTTAAGTTACCAAATTAGCCCCTCCCCACCCCTTGTTGGGGGAGCAAAAGGAGAGTCACTTAGTGATTGGTGTAATAGTTAAGGCAGAGGACTCTAGGGAGTTGACGTAGGTCAAGGTTGACCGAACCACTATAAAAACCTCTAGTGTGTTTTTTCCTTTTTGTATTTTTATGTTTCCTGCATTTTACTAATGTTATAACTACTTGAAAAAACTAGTGATTATTGCTTCATTTTGTTAATCAAGATAACATTGTAGTTAAAAAAAATTTACAATCTCAGTCACTTCTTCAATTAATTAGAATTTTGTAGTTTCAATTTCTGAAAACTTTTCAAAAACATTATTAATATTATTTTGATGTTAAAAATTTTTTTAGTTACCAAATTAGCCCCCCCCCCCCCCCCCACTAATTCCCCCCCCCCTGGTTAGCCTCAGGCTAGTTCATTAAGGTTTAACAAACTTCATAAACTTTCTTTTGAAGTGTGTGCTAATAAGTGCGGGTTGGATATTTTCTATGTCGATTAATTATTTATGAAATCTACAAGTTAAATGTATTTGTTTAAGTTAAAATTATTTAGTTAAAGTTTAAGATTTAATTTTTTACTGCTTTTAAATTATTAACATACTTTAAATTGTCTAAAATGTTTGTTTTTTATGTTTTAAAGAATTCTAGTAACCAACAACTCCAAAGTTCTTAAAGTAATCAATCAAAAAGTCATAGGTCTATTAAATAATTTTTTGTATCTTCCCTAAGAACATAAAACCTTGATGTTAATTAAATGTTTTTATATAATTTATGTTTTAAATAAATCATATTAATTATTCACTTCAAAACTTAAAGCTCGTAATAGGTCAATTAGTGATTTTTATTTAAGTTTGATTTATTAGTTTAGTTCTTTTATCTATGCTTATTAAATTTATTTTATTTATTTATTTATTTATTTAATATTTACAATTTTTTCTTATTCTTTTATCCCTTATTAGGTTATTGACAAAAGTTTGACTTTTCCTATTTAATTATGATTTCAATGGTTTATCTTTTTTATTAAATTCTTTATAGTTTTTAGAGTCTAATGTAACTACAATTATATTTTAAGGATTTTTATTTATTTATTTATAATTTATTAAATCTCACCTGAATTAATAAATTATTTAATTAAGGTTATTAGGATAATTTTGATTTTTGAACCTAAGTTGAAGTTAACACAAAAGATTATGAGAGATCTAAAATAATGATGACATGTTGAAAGTTTTTGAGGGTTGCTAAAACTTTATGAACTATCTCAAGGCTAAATAAGAGAGGGGTGAAAAGGTTATTTTAAAAAATTTCTTAAGGAAACAAGAAAATATTTTTAAAATCTTTTTGAATATTTTAAAACAAACATTTTTTTCCCACAATGTGGAAGCAAAACTACTTTCATAATAATTAAAATTAGAGACTTAAAACACTTAACAAATCATAGAAAATAGCAGAAATTATATACATAAAAGTAAATAGAAAGAACACACAAGCATTATAGTGGTTTGGTCAACTTGACCTATGTCCACTCATCAAAAACCTCCTTTCTAAGTATTGTATAAAATGTAGTGACTCTTTTTTTCCCCCACAATAAGCTGGAGAAGCCCTTAAAAAATCTTTCTACTAATCCAGTGAGGCAAAGAACATTGAATTCTTTTACTGCCTTTTAGGGTAGGCACATAACCTAGGAGTCCATTTTCACCCTCCTAGTGAAGGCAGAGAACTTAGGAATCCTTTCTCATCCTCTTGGTAAAAGAGGAGAACCTAGATCTAATGCTGATGAAAGTCTCCAAAGGGCCACCAAGGAACTAAGGAAGACGCTTGAAGAAGATGGGGGAAAACCTTACTTGGAGTGACCTTTGTGACTTTATCACAACATCCCTTCAACAAGGATCTCTTCCAAATCTCTCTTCTATCTCTATCCTTCTTCCTTCTCTAAGCTCTCTTTCAAATCAAATTACCATCGAAGGATCTTCAAAATATAATATGATAGATTAAATAGAGAGCCAACAAAAGAAGTTCAAATTTTTAATCTGCCTTCAATGATAATCCAACATGATCCTGATATCATCCAGAATGATTAGTACAAAACTATCCTTTCTGCCAGTACAATCAGCACTGCCCTGTATGATTATTTCAATTATTTGTACAGATCATCTAGTTTAATTCTTTGATCATCCATGATTATTACTTCAATATATTGTATTGATTGTCCTGTTAGATATGGAATAATAGGAGGTGTACATCCTGCACATCCCTCGGGACATCTAGTGCGATCTTTTATATGATTAGAAGAAAATTTTTATTTTAGTCTTGAATGATGGGGGATCATCCCATGATTTATTAATGATCATCTCGTACAATTGTCATAGATCAACTTATATAATCTGATTGAGTAATCTAGTGATAATCAGTATCCTAATAATAAGATCAATTTTGGCAAGATTATCATAAATCATCTAGTATGAGGTATATCATCTTATATGATTAAAACAAAATTTGAATATTTAAAGTATTTCCAAAATTGTTTCCAGTGCCTATTTTTCTTATATAAATATATCATCCTATATAATCTAAATCACCCAGTATGATTAGTTCAACAATCTTACTTAATAAAGCGTACACTAATTAGTATTTCCTATATAACTGATCATCTAGTATAATTTACATCATACTGTATGATTAGTTCAAAATTCCATTTTTATCATAACTCATTAACTCACCTCTTTTTGTGTGTGAGTGCAAGGTTACATAGCTTGGGATCCACCAGATATATAGCTTAACTCAAGAAATACAAAAAATACATTGAAATTAAAATTATAGACAGATTCAATCCTAGTCTACCGAATCTGGATCTGATTCACATTAGAAGTGAATTTGTGGACCTGAAAGGTTAGTGAGAAAGGTAAACCAAATAGATATATAATAATAGCAATATAAAAAAATATTAATATTTTTTATCATCAAAATCACCATACTTGGACCCATATTTGAAACAATCTCCCCCTTTTTTATGATAGAAAACATTTTTTTTTTTAATTTTTATTTTTGTCTTTTTTTTTTGCTTTTAAGGTAATATAAAACATAAGAAAAATAAAACAAAAATAGAATAAAGTAAATTTCATTAAAATATAAGATATAAACAATACACAACTCTCCCTTTTAATATCACAAAAAAGGAGGAAAATAAAAACTAAACAGAGTAATAGTAAAGCATTACTAAGAAAAGAAAACAACAAAAAGAAAAAAAAATAGAACCCATATGGACCCTAGTCAGGAAGAGGTGATAGTGTTGGCTAAAAGTAGCGATGAAGAGAGGTAACTACTGACCATATATGGCTATATCTTGGTCATGCTACTACTGTTGTATTACATATGCATTAAAATGAGCTAATTCTTGATCATGTTGTTGTTGCTCGATCATATAAGAGTCAAATTAAGACTCCCACTGATCAAAGTGTTGGACCAGCTGGTCAATGTAAGATTGCTGGCATATATAAAATGGTGCATGAACAGGTTCTTCCTCCTCTGCCATAGGCTCCTCATGCACATTATGACGACAAGTACTATGCAAGGTGTGGAAGGAGCTTCTGGACTTTAATAAAGGGTTATGATCAGGTGGAGTTTGAAATTGAAGATTGAATTTTTATTCAAGAATAAAGGTAATGAGATTTCCTTGGGCTAGGTTTGGCTTTCTTTTATGGCCAGCATCTATAATTTATATTAAATATTCAAGATAATAAATGATAATATCATATGCATTGAAGTCCATGTTAGCCATGATGTAGTAAGTGGTATGTCAAAGTATAAGTGTAATTGAATATGATCTCCAGCTTTAGGAATAATGGAATTACGAAGGATGTATTGGATGGTTTGGGTATCCTTAACTAAGGTGTTGATCTGTGATATATGATAGTTCATATAAGTTTCCCTAAGAATATTTTTAGCATGAGCCCAATTTAAATCAAATCTGAAGAAAATATGTGGATCTTATTTACAGTAGTAGAGAGGTGAAGGAATACATAAAAATCTTGATAGGTAATATCTACTAGCCTTCTATTAACATATGACTATAAGGCAGTAAAAGCATTATTAATGTGAAGGTTGGCAATGAATTCAAATAAGAGTTTTGAATTAAATGGTAAGGCTAGAGTAAAGGGAAAGCCAAGAGTTATTCTAAAAAATAGATCAAGCACCTGAAAGTTCAAAACACTTTGATTAATGATTTTTTAGGGGGTAATGCTAGCATTCTTATATTAGTTGTCACCACCTCATCAGCTTCCTCAATAGGATCAATAACCCACCTAGACAAGCTACCAGCAAGCGCTCTGAATCATTTCCCACCAGCAATTGTAAGAGTAAGTGTGCTCAAGTAAGAGAGAAGGAGAGGTGGAATGTGTTGAGTAAAGAAAAACTATGATTTGATGCTATTTAAATAGAATCATCTATATTATATTGGATGATTTTGAGATCATACGGGATGATGTGGTGCAATCAATTCAGCCAAACGATAGTTCATAAAAGGTGATCCAAGCATCTAGTATGATCATATAGCATACAGGATGATTAGACATAGGACGATCATCCTAAGGAGTTAGACTGTACCATCGTTGGCTAATTAGATCATATAGGATGAGCACATGGATCATCATGTATAATTTATCATAATGAGTTGGCCTAACTACAATCAAATTTATAAATAACTCATGTCATATGGATCATCCAGTATGAAGTATGAATCATAGGGGGTGATCATTAATAATTGATTAATATCAGCCATTGGATGTGTTGTGATCAGAGAGGTGTGATTTGATAAGATTATATAGTATGTTGTTAGTCATCCTAGATGATGTGAATAAAAATTAAAGAAATTAGGAAATGGAATGAGATGATCAAGAAGCGTTTAAAAACAAAAATCAAGAAAAAAAATAATAGAAAATAAATTGAAAATTATGGTAAAAATAGTAATAAGACAAAAACTAAAACTTTTTTCTTTAAATTGATCAACTCCTGTAAATGACAAATTTACCTTATTATTACTTTTAAAAGTACGTAAGAAATGAATTGACAATGCTGAAATCCAAAAAGGTTAAAAAATAGATCTTATTAACCCTTGGTCGTACTCCTTACAGGTCAAAACTCTTTTTAAACAAAAATCAAATTTAGAAAAGAAATTAGATAATAAAATTGATCTTTTCAAACTTCATTTCAAAAAAAAAAAAAAAATCTAATAGAATAGGAAAAGTAATGAATTAGGAACCATGATTTTCAATTTCATGTGTTTGAAGATATCAAGTGGCACATAGATTCTTCTAAGATTTATAGATTTGAAAGAGATAACAACAACACTTCATTTTCTTTAAAGCGTCTCTAACTTCAATTTTATTAATACATTCATAAAAATAAAAATCTTTGTTTTCATTTAGGATGCTAAAGTCACTAAAGTCAATCGTATTTCACATTCCTCGTTAAAAAGTTTATAAAAAAATCTGTTCCACCTTTGTTTAATATCCTCTTCCAAGAAAAGTACTTTTTTATCTACATCCATAATACACTTCACTTGAACTAAATTCTTACTACTACTATCTCTTTGTTTGGCTAACTTATATATATATATATATTTCACCCTTCTTAGTATTGAATCTATTATATAAATCATTAAAAGCTAAATTTTTTGCGACGTAAATAGCTTTATTAGATTCCTTACGAACCACTTTATAGCTTTCCCAATTATCGAAACCACTTTATAGCTTTCCCAATTATCGAAATTTTTACATCTAATCCATTTTTTACAACAAGTCATTTTATTTTTTATCTATTCTTGCACATTTGTATTCCACTATCAACTATTTTTACTATTAAGAGCTTTTCCATTCAAAACTACAAACATATCTTTTGCAATATTCTTAAAATTAGTTGCCACTATTCCTACATAATGTTAACATGCTCATGAATAGACGAAATCTTAAGATCTAAAACCTTACTCTCAAAAATAGGTTTGTTAATATTCTTTAAATGCCCCTATCTAATCCTAGAATATTGTTTTACTTTAATTTTTATTTTATATCCATTTCTCTTAAAGTCAAAAACTAATAATCGATGTTGAGTTCATAAATTTTCACTCGAAATAACTTTACAATCTTTGCAATCTAAAAGACATAATTTTCTTATAAGAAGATAATCAATCTATTTTTTAATATATCCATTTTTATAAGTGATAAGATATTCATCTGTTTTCTTAAATAAAGTAATAGCTATTAAAAAATCATAAGCTAAAGAAAAAACTAATATTATCTTACCATCTTTATTTGTTGTTCCAAACCTATGACCAACAAGAATGCTTTTAAAATCATCAACCTCTCTACTAATATTTCCTTTTAAATCTCCTCCAATAAAAACTCTTTCTTCAAGAGGTATCTTTTGTAGTAATTCTTCTAAGTCATATCAAAATATTAATTTTGAACTCATTTTCAAACATACTAAAGGAGCATAAGCATTTATAATATTAATAATCTTAGCATCAACAACAATCTTTAAAGTTATAATCCTATCTCCAATTCTATTAATTTTTTATAACTTTATCCTTCAAACACTTATCTAAATTCGCACCTACACCATTTCTAGTATGACTCCTACCGAATACCATAGTTTATATCCTATACTGTCAATCTCCTTAGCCTTCTCTCCAACCCTTTTAGCTTCCTGAATGCATAGAATATTTATCTTCCTATGAATCATAATATCTATTAATTTAATTAATTTTCCTGGGAGGGAGCCTATATTGCAAGTTCCTATCCTAATTTTAGTTTCATGGACTAGCATCTTTGCCCACATCCATCCTTGATATGAGAACCCTAGCCCATTTAATACTACACCAAAGTGTCAGTGTAGTGGCCCTTGAACACTTTTCACTGTATTCAAGCCATACAGTATGTTGCTTCAAGGGAACATCCTATCATTAACATAATTTTTTAAAGGATTCATGTCATGGTTGTTCAACAAATTTTATGTTGGCTGTCAGCTACCTAACATAACCCTCCATTTTTGACATCCAGGACTTGGGGACCTGGCAATGTTAAAGAATCTTATTTTTTGTGGACTCATTTCATGCCTCTTTTTTAGTTATTTGGTGCACTTTATGCATCTTTTGATTTTTTGTACACTTTGTACATCTTTTTATTTTTGCGCTCATTTTATGCCTCTTGTCATTTTTGAATGCTTGTGTCCTTTTAAAACCTTTAAAGACTCTCAATTATGAGTTTATCTTCATAAGAAAAAAAAAAACTCACTCTCTAATATAAAAAAGAGTATACCGCAAATCATAAGAAAACTTGAAAGTGGTTCATTGATTTCGAACATTATTTCATTTGAGATAAATTACTATAGGAAGAATAAATTGATCTTTATTTCAAAGTTTAACTTTTTATTTGAAATAGATTTTGATTCAAAATAATTTACGCCACTATAGGAGTTATAGGAAGAGAGAATTTCATAAATGTTTCTCCTTTTAACTTTTTTATAGAAGTTAATCACAACTTACATGTTTCTATATAAAAATATGGAAAATTTATCATGAGAAGTAAGCAGTGATCTAATTTTTAAAAAAACTAAAAAAAAAGTAAAAAAAAGACAAACTAGAACAAAAAATCATATAAAACAAAAGATACAAATCAAAAAGAAAAAAAAAAGAAATAGAAAGCATCAATTTAAAGATGAATATTTATGACACCTAATCTGGTTCTTAGGATGTTAAAAGTTTTAATGGCCAGTAGTTTATAAAGATATCAGCAAGTTAATTTTTAATAGCCACATCATATAGCTCTATGTCTCCTTTAACAATAAGGTCTCTAATGAAATGATACCTTATGTCAATGTGTTTAATCCTAGATTATTGGAATAGATTCATTGAAATATAGATGACACTAGTGTTATCACATAGGATTTAAATTATGCCCACAGGTAATTCCTAAATCAAGAATTTTTTGCTTTAACAAAACAGCTTGAGCCACAACTTCTTAAGGCTATGTATTCAATTTTAGCTGTGGACAAGGCAATTGAGTTTTATTTTCTACTAAACTAGGAGACTAAAGATTATCCTATGAATTGACTTGCTCCAAAAGTGTTTTTCCTTTCAACCCTACATCCCTGAAAATCTAAATTAGAATATCTTCTGATTTCAAAAGAGGTGCTTTGCCTAGGATATCATATTCCTAAGTTTTTGGTTCCTAAGAGATTTTTAAGAATTCTTTTCATAGTAGTTAGGTAGAACTCTTTTGGATTAGCTTGATATTTAGCACAGAGGTAAACACTAAACATAATATGAGGTTTGCTAGTAGTTAAGTAAAGAAGTGATCCTATTATACCTCTATATTTTTTCTGAACATCTAACTTTCCATTTATCTAATTAAACAGTGGACCTCATGGGAATTTTTATTGGTTTGGCTTTATCCATTCATATTTTTTAAGGATGTCCTTAATGAATTTTGATTGACTAAGAAAAGTTCCATCATCCATCTACTTTATGCTAAATCTTAAAAAGTTGGTCAGTTCTCTCATCACACTAACCTCAAACTCCTTACTCATTATTTTTGAAAATTCATGAAAAAAAATTTTATTAGAAGATCCAAAAAAATATCTTCAACATAAATTTTGATAATGAGTAGTTCATCTCCTACCATTCTTGGAAATTAGGTGGTGTTTATGCACCCCTTAGTAAAGGTTCTCTCTAGTAGGAATGAGCTTAGCCTTTCATATCATGCTTTAGGTGCTTGTTTTAATCTATATAATGCCTTTTTAATTTGAATGTATGAATAGGAAATTTTGAACTTTTAAAGCCTAGGGGTTGCTCAACAAACACATATTTTTTAATACCCCATTTTTTTTTTTTTGAAAAATCCAAATTGCATTAAATAAAATAAAAACTAAGTACAATTACTAAAGGGATCACATTCCTCCTTTAACAATCTAAACAATGAAGGAGGACTGTTGCAAAAAGAAATGTTTTCAAAAATAAAGCTATTTTCTAAAGTAAGAGTGGCACATAAATCTGCTACTTTATTACAACTTCTATTAACATGATGAAAATTTACCTTATTGAAGTCATTTAGAAAGAATAGCTCCTTTTCCACCCAATTATCCAATTGCCATTTGGACTTATTCATTGAATCTTAAATGAATTTGATGATGTTAAGCTTATCACTTTCAATGATAACCCCTTTGCTTTCCATCATCCAACTTTGTATGTACTCCCTTATTGTTATTAACGCCACCATCTCCACCTGTGCCACATCCAAAAGAATTCTATTATTCCTGAATGCAATAATCAGCCTTCCTTGATGATCTCTAAATATGCCTTCAATTCCAGCTTGGTTTGAACTTAAGATAGAAGCATCAATATTAATTTTTATCCAATCTAGAGGTGGAGGGTGCTTTAATACCCCATTTAGAAAAGCACATTTGACTTCCACTTGATATAATTTAAATTCCTTAAAGAAGAAAAAGGCTAATAGCACCCTAATGGTTTTCAATCTAGCTATATTAGAGATGTCCGTTCAAAGTCAATCCCTTCTATCAGGTTATACCCCTTAGTATTTAATCTTGCTTTTATTTCTAACCAAAACACCATAATCATTAATTTTGTTTTTGAAAAGACCATATAGGTTATTAAACCTATGTAATTATACCAAGGCTAATCAAGAGGAGGGTGAATTGGTTATTTAAAAAAATTCCCTCTTGAATAAAAAGTGCTTTTTAAAAATTTTCATAATTTGAGTTTCTTTTAAAATAAACTTTTCAACCAAAACACTGAAATGGATGAAAATGAAATGCATAAATATAAAAAGAACATAGTAATTTATATTAGTTCAGTCCAATATGACCTACGTCCACTCCCTGAAGACTCCCACTTTAGGTAATGCATTATTACCAAAGCGACTCTCCGTTTCCCTTACAATAAGGTGGAGAAACTTTTACAATTTTCCTCTCTTCCATCAATCCCTGGTGTGGAAGAGTGATGTCATCCATTCATACCCTTTAAGTGTCGGTAGAGTACTGTCATCCTTTATACCCTACAAGTGTCGATAGAGTACCATCATCCTTTTACACACTCCAAGTATTGGCAGAAAATTAAATATTCTCCAAAGATCTTCTCTTGAGTAACTATAAAGAAGAAAGGAAGAGAATTAAC
Organism: Dendrobium catenatum; assembly: GCF_001605985.2. Taxonomy (NCBI): domain Eukaryota; kingdom Viridiplantae; phylum Streptophyta; class Magnoliopsida; order Asparagales; family Orchidaceae; genus Dendrobium; species Dendrobium catenatum. The sequence goes on along the minus strand of NW_021319484.1, from coordinate 414,094 downwards.
ACCAAAACAAAAGAGATTCTCACCTTTGAGTAACATTGTGAATCCTTCACACTCCACTTGCAAGAACTCTCTCTCAAATACTCCCAAATAACCCTTTCACTTGCTCTCTAAGAAATCACAGAGACAAGACTCATTCAAGTAAGTTTCTAAAGACTTTTTATATGAAAGACGTGAAAAACCATCCAAAAATTTGAAATTTTCAATTTTGAGCTTCTATAATAGTATAGTATGATCGATATTCATCCAGGACAAACAATTCAAAATTTTCTCGTATGATCATGTATGAAATATTTTTGAACAAGCATATCATACTTAATGATATATATATTGTACAACACGATGTATATATCATACTGTACGAACTATTCTAAAAAATTTCTTATTCGTCTAGATGAAAAGATACTCGATAATTTTGTACTCTTGATGTCGTTTTTATGAAATCCAGATCATCCTGGATGAACAGTTCAAAAAATTTACCTTTTCATATGGATGAAAATATTTGCATGATTTTTATACTCTAGACATATTCTTTATGAAGTCAAGATCATCTCGGATAAACAAATCAAAAAATTTACCTATTCATATGGATGAAAATGTTTGCATCATTTTCATACTCTGGACATCATTTGTATGAATCTAACTTCATACATTATGAACATTACTTAGAAATATTTTTTCATCCATGTTTTGATTAAATGCTTGCTGGAGGAAATACGAAAATATATTGTCCTGTACGAATTGAAATCATATAGTATAGTTAGTTTAAAAATATACAAGTTTTTTAACACTCCCCCAGTGTGTGTGTGTATGGTTAACCAATTATAATCACACTCTCAGACTCAATAAAAATGAAAAATATAGACTCCATTTACAATGAACCCTAATCTGATCTGACTTGAAGTCTTCAATAGTCTGGAGTATAATTTCTTAAAAATATTAGTACATAAACAACAAAAGTAATATATCCAATATTTGTTAGGAGAAATATAAATCAAAATAATAATATTTGGAATCATCAAAAATACACTTGGTATGAAAATATAGTTATGAAAACTAAGTTGCAACAATCTTCCCTTTTGGATGATAGCAAAATATATATTATTTGAGTTAACATTTAAACCTTAAATTTCTCCTTAGCTACCTGTAAATGAATTACCATATATAAATCTAGAAATTCCCATGAAGATCAAAGAACTCCAAAACCAAAAAATAAATAAATAAAAGACACCAAATCAAAAAAATAAATAATTTATATCTTATTTTAGATTAATTGTAAAGATGAGCATTGAATCCAATGGTACTAAGGTGCAAGTTTTCTGAAGCAACCATGTGGAATCCCCTCCACACTCCCTTGAAACCCCCTCCAAGGATCTTCTCCCTCTCTCAAACAAAAATTGAAAGATCGTCCAGAATCTAGAAGAATGAAGCTTCAATAGCTGCCAAAGACACTCTTCATGAGAAAGAAATAGGTCTTTAAATAAATTTACAAAATCGATATTATCATCCAGAATGATCGCCGGATCGTCTCGTATGATATGCATAAAAAGAGAGCATTCAAAAACCGTAAAAACTCAATTTCGACGCCAAACATCATCCAGGATGATCACAGGATCGTCCTGTATGATGCGCTTAAAAAGAGGGCTTCAGAAAACCCTAGAAACTCAATTTTGGTGCCAAACATTATCCTGGATGATCTCAGGATTATTCAGTATGATGTGCAAAATTTGACCTGATAGTCCTAGATGATATTAGGATAGTTCAGGATGATTAGTACAAAAATATACATATCATCCAGGATGATATTATGGATCATCTAGATGATTAGAAGAAAAGTTATGGTATTTCAACTTGGACGATTTAAAAAAATTAAGTATGTCGGCAAACATCGTCCTGTACGATATATAGATCATCTAAGACAATCGGATTAAAATTTTTTACCATAATTAATCCCCTAATCACAGGATTATTTTAGGCATGATTTGTATTGATCATCTTGGATGATCAAGATCATCTAGGATGATTAAAACAAAAATTAAATTTTAAAATCTTTCCTAAATTAGCATTGGCGGTTGATTTCAAAGATCATAAAGAATCATCCTGAACGATCCAAAATTATCACATATGAATAGTTCAAAACGTGATCTTCTGGATTTGAATAGATCTCACTCCCTTGAGTGTGTGTGTGCATGGTCACGAAGCAAGCAAACACTCTTACAAGACTTGACACAAAAAATCAAAATTACATCAATGAATATTACAGACCCTTTACAACATAACATTATTCATCCCAATCTTGAGCTCTGATTCTTTGTTTGACGTTGCATGGTATTCCTGAAATGTTAGTATACATACAAACAAGCATATATTGCAAATACAAGTAGATAACAGAAAGTGAGCCATAATATTTGTTATCATCAAAAATATAAACTCATAAGCTTGAGTTACAATAATCTCCCCCTTTTTGATGATGACAAATATTACTGATTGAATTTGTAAAATTGAAAACATTTTCTCCTAATCTCCCGCTCACTAGAACAAAAATAGATGAAGATAAAATTTTGTTTTTTATTTTAGTTGAAAAAGAAGAAAAAAGATACAACTGTATATTCTCCCTCTTTGACATTATCAAAAAGAAGAGGGGCACAAACAATTAGAATAATAAAAACAAATAAAAAACAAAATGATCTCTGATCTAGTGAAAAGAAAAAAAAAACAAATATTCTTAAAATGAGAAAGATACCTCTTGTATTTTATTTCAAAACTATAGAATGGATTGAAAATGCATAATCCAAGAAAGGTTAGAAATTCGTTAAAGGCTCAAAAACTTTTTAATCCAATATCTAACTCAATAAACAAATTAGAAAAAAGAAATACTAATTTTTTTCAAAACTCATTTCATAAAATATATCAAATAGAAGATTAATGCAAAAAATGGTGAATCAGAAATCATAATTTTCAAGCTCAAGTATCAAAAATATCAAGGTTTTTCTTAAGCTTTTAAGAAGTATAAGAAAGATAAACATTACTTTTTGTGGGCTCATTTTATGCCTCTTGTTAGTTTTTTAGCGCACTTTGCACATCTTTTACTTTTTGATACACTTTGTGTATCATTCTCATTTGGCATCATTGCGCATCTTTTGATTTTGGTGTCATTGGACACTTTTTTTAAATCAAATAGGCTACCTTTCTAAAATTTTAAAAATAAAAGTAAACCCATTTTATTGATAAAACAAACTACTTTTTAAAAAAATTTATGAGATAGATTCAACAACTTACAAATGATCCCTATGCGATAAAAAAATATATAGGGAGATGAAAAAGATCAGTTTCAAAATTCAATCTATAATATGATGAAGATTTTGAATCAAAAGTAAAATAACCTCTTTTAAAAAAAAGATAGAGAAACAAAATCATGAGTTTCCTTTCTCTAACTTTTTTTAGAGAACTCAACCACAACTTACATAAGAATTGAAGAAAAATAAAATGTAGGTTTTTCATTTTTAGAAATATGAATGTGTGTGTTGATCAGAGAGCACTTCACAAAAAGAAAAGTAAAGACAAATTAAAAATTTAATAAAAAGAGAAGAAAAGAAAAAGGAATGAAAAATAAATCCAGAGAAAAAACATAGAAAATACACAAAAACGAACAAAACATGCATACACAGAAAAATAAATACACAAATAATGGTTTAAACATCATCTTGATCCTATTCTAATGATTTAGAAGCTAGGCCTGCCTAGGAGATTTTTTGCTTTTCATTATTTATCATTTTTATAATTTTCTTAGCTTTACTCTTTTTTTTTTGCAAGAAGAGTTCTCAAATTAGAGCTCTAATTTTTTATATGTCCAGGCTTCCTACATCCAAAGCAAACAATGTTAGAAGAAATCTTAACATTCTTATCATTTTTACCTTTATTCCACTTTTATTGATGCTTATGCTTTGGTGAGCTTTTTAATTTCCTTGATAAGTCATCGCTTTCATCACCAACTAAGCCACTTTTCTCCAGGTTTTCAATGTTTAGCACTATCATCTCTCCTGCATCAAAAATTCTTTGGCCCAAACTTGGCCCGTACATGATGAGTGAGCCAATCAAATTATCAATAAAATATTAATTCAAATTTTTTGATTCACAAATAGAAATAACATTGGAATCAAACTTATCAAGTAGACAATGTAGAAATTTATTTGCTTTTTCAAAGTTTGTAAATTCTTTACTTAAAGTATATAATGATGTCACAATTTGAATAAATCTAGTATATATGTCTAAGATCATCTCATAAGGTTTCATGCAAAATAATTCATAATCATGCTTTTAAGTTATTAATCTGGATTGCTTGATTTCATAGTACCTTCATATATAGTGTGTAATTTATCCCAAATTTTCTTGCCAGTAGAGCAAGTTGTTACAAACATAAAGTCATCAGAATTTAAAGCACAGAAAAAATAGTTCAATGATTTAGCATTTAATTGAGACTTAATTTATTCTTCCCTACTCCATTGATTAAAAGGAATATCAGTTTTAATTCCATCTATTACATGTGATGGTATAGAATAACTAGTTAAAATTATTTGCCACATTCAAAAATCAATTGATTACAAGAAAGGAGATATGCAAATTTTCTAAAAATCAAAAGTAATATTTTCAAATAAAGGTGGTGAGGTGATTGAATAACCTTTCATAATATTAAGATTACAAAAATTAGCCATGGATTAAAATTCAAAAGTTTTCAAAAACTTGTTTTTATGAATCCCACACTGATACAGTTTGAAAGTTCGTTAGGGATGTTAAGCCCTTATGAACTAGCCCAAGGCTAACCAAAAGGGAGGGTGAAAGTATATTTTAAAAATCTTTTGTGATAAAAAACACAACCACATCCAAAACCAAAATTCACCATAAAGAAAATCAAAGTGCAAAAATTAAATGTGGAAATAATAAAAGATAGAACACAGCAAATTTATAGTGGTTTGGTTAAACCCTTACCTACGTCCACTCCTCGGAGGCACCCTTCGAGTATTGCACTAAACTTGGTGTCTCTCCTTTAGCCCCCACAGCTAGGTGGAGAAACCCTTATAAAATCTCTTCCACCTTCCCCGGTGTGGCGGAGTAGCTAAAAACTTTGACACTAAAGAGATATTCTTCTTCCCAAAACTTCTCTCAAGACGAGCCATGAATCCGATGATACTAAGCTGCAAGCTCGCCGGAGCAACCGTGTGGAACCCCCTCCACACTCCCTTGAAACCCCCTCCAAGGATCTTCTCCCTCTCTCAAACTCTACCCTTTCCTCTCTCCTTTTCAAGCTCTTTCTTCAAGTTTCCTCCTAAAGAATGAAGCTTCAATGGCTGCCAAAGACACTATTCATGGGAAAGCAAGAGGTCTTTAAATGGATTTACAAAACTAACATTATTTTCTTGGATGATCATCGGATCGTCCCGTATGATATGCATAAAAAGAGACTTTTTAAAAACCATAAAAACTCAATTTTAGCACCAAACATCATTCAGGACGATCACAGGATCGTCTCGTACGATGCACTTAAAAAGAAGGATTCAAAAAACCCTAGAAACTCAATTTTTGTGCCAAACATCATCCTAGATGATCACAGGATCTTCCAGTATTATGTGTATAATTTGACCTAATAGTCCTAGACAATATTGGGATAGTCTAGGACGATTAGTACAAAAATGTACAGATCATCCAGGACAATATTATGGATCGTCCAAGATGATTAGAAGAAAAATTTTGGTATTTTGGCTTGGATGATTTAGGAAAATCAAGTATGTCAGCAAACATCATATTATACAATATACAGATCACCCAGGACAATCGGATTGAAAAATTTTACCATAATTAATCCCTTAATCATAGGATTAATTTAGACATGATTTATATTAATTGTCCTGGATGATCAAGACCGTACAAGATGAAGAATAAAAATTAAATTTTAAAATCATGCCTAAATTAGAATTGGCAGCTAATTTCCAAGATTATAAAGCATCATCCTAGGCGATCCAAAATCGTCCAGTATGATTAGTTCAAAACATGATCTTTTGGATTTGACTAGATCTCACTCCCTTGAGTGTGTGTGTGCATGGTCACCAAGAAAGCATACACCCTTAAAAGACTTTACTTAAGAAATCAAAATTATATCAATGAATATTACAGAGCCTTTAGAACATAACATTATTCAACCTAATCTTGAGCTCTAATTCTTTATTTAATGTTGCATGGTATTTCTGAAATATTAGTATACACATAAAGAAACATATATTGCAAATACAAGTAGTTAACGGAAAGTGAGCCATAATATTTATTATCATCAAAAATATAAACTCATCAGCTTGAGTTGCAACACACATCACTCATAAAAGGCTGGTAAAAATAATAAAAAAGAAGTACATCTAGAACACGGAGGGCCCTTGTCTAGAAGAGGAGGCTGGTTTAATACTAAAAATAGCTATTCATCATAGCTAAATTTGTATTTACCATATCAAACTGGCCATATATCCAATCCATATCCTTCTGGTATCTCGTATCTTGCTGATTTAAATTGGGTTCAATTTGATTAAAAAGTTGATCAAAGTGAGTCTCTAAATGATCAAATCGTAAGACCATTTCTTATAAATAGTTCTGATAGGGTCCTTGTGCAGGTGCTAGAGCTCCCCCTTCTCCCTTAATATCATCACTAGAACACTGATCTCTCCCAAATAGAGATAAAAAAGAATCATAAGTAAAGTAGATTGGTAGTTTAGTGGGAGGATCAGGATGAATCAGGTCGTACTTCTTATGAAGTCCACAAGATGTCCTAAGGATACATTCTTTTACCTCTTATGATATGGAAGACCAATCTCAAAAAGGTTATACATGTAGTACATAATGAGTTAGGCTTCACCAATGGATTTTTGGAAAAATAGAAGTGGAGTCATATTAACTCGATCACCAGCTTTAGGAATAACATAAGTTTTTAAAATGTGCGCGATGATGTGGGCATTTTGGTTTAAGGTTTCGAATCAAGCTAAATGGATGACTTGGGAAACACCTCTAAAAACCTTTTTAATTTTAGACCAGCGAATGTTAGATCTAGAGGTCATAGTGTGTGCTCTAATCCCTTGGGTTCTCAAGTGAAGGTAATTGCCTAAATCTTCTTTGGTAATCTCTACATGTTGCCTTTGGACATAGAAACTTATCATAGAGTTATCTTCACCAACTCTCATGTTAGCTAAGAAATAATGAATTGTTTCTTTGTGATATGCATAGATAAGAATGAGAATGAAGCATAGTTGAGTAGAGGCAAATAGAGGCATTAAAAAAAAAAATATATCATCTTCGATTAGAAGTCGAGATTGAGTGATCTTGGAAACAATGAACCTAAAATCATCTTCATACTTCTTAGACAAGATATTAGAATCAACAACACTAGAAGAAGAAGATCCTTTAGAACCTTGAGGTTGTTCGTTGGAGCTAGTCATTTCTTAGATAAGGCCTATAGAGAGGCGTTTTGAATGGAATATGAAAGTGAATGAAAATGATTTCAAAACCCTTCTACATATAAAAAAATGAAACATCGTATTATATGAAATCTTCTTCATATGTATGATTGTCGAATCATATGGGATGAAACTTTTTTCATATGTACGAACAGGAAAGGCCAAAGATGAAACAATTTTTTGTAAAACACCATTTTGAGGAATCCTTTTGTATAGGCTTTTTGACCACTTGATCGTATAGATGAATAGGTGTTCATCTAAGATAATCAAAATATTTATGATCATTTTTAAAGTGGTTAGGTTCAGCCCCTACGAAAACTGACATCTGGATTATATAGATAAAAAATGGTTTATACCGGGATGATCAATAATAAATAATTGAACCTAATTGGTAAAACCATCCCCACTTATATAGATGAACCAATACAAATACTTCCATACGATGACATCATCGTACAGTATGAAACTTATGAAAAATCTAAGTTTCACATCCTCAACTCCATAAACTATCATGTATAAGATATAGAATTTGTTCAAGATGAATACATATTCATACAATATGAATAAAACACAAAAATAATACATGAAAATTAGAAAAACTTCTCAAAATCAAGTGACATGCTTCCAGTTTTTACACATCCAAAATGAAAACAAAGTAAAACCCAAAAATAAGAAAACTAAAAACACATAAACAATAAAACAAACAACCCAAAACAAACTAAAATAGACACAAACATAAAACATATCAAGTTTGTAGAACATTTAAATTTAAGTATTAAGTTCAATCAAACCTAACCTTATCCTTAATGTGCTAAATGTATCAAAGACTAGTAGTTTTGTAAAAATATATACAAGTTCATTTTCTGTAGAAATATGATTCAACTCAATTTCTCCTTTGGCTATAAGATCTCCAATGAATATAAGCCTTATGTCTATATATTTTGGTTCAAGAATGTTGGATTGGATTCTTTGAAAAGCAATTGGTACTAGTATTATAAAAAAATAGGAATTATTCCAACTGTAAATCCTATGTCAATTATTTGTTATTACAAATAAAGTAATTGATCCACACAACTTCAGTAGTAGATAGGGCTATAAAATTTTGTTTTCTACTAGACCAAGAAACTAAGAAATTTTCTATAAATTGACAAGTTTCAGATGTACTCTTTTGATCAACCTCCTATAAAGTTTGAATCAAAATATTTGATAATTTTAAATGTAGAGCTATACTTAGGATATCAAATCCCAAGGTTTTGAGTTCCCAAAAAATATCTCAAAATTCATTTTACTGCTATCAAATGTGAATCTCTTATATCAGATTGAAATCTAATATACAAACTTACATTAAACATTTTATCTAATCTGCTAGCAGTAAAATAATGCAAAGATTCAATTATACCTCTAAATTTCTTTTGATTAACAAACTTTCCCTTTAGGTCCTTTTCCAACTTAACTAAGGAACTCATTGGTGTGGCTACTAGTTTAGCATTATCCATTTTGTATTTCTTATGGATTTCCTTAATATACTTCAGCTGACTAAGAAAAGTTCTCTCTTCATTTTGCTTAATGCTAAAACCATAAAAATAACTCAAATCACTCTTTAAACTCATTTAAAATTTACTAATTATTTTTGAAAAATCATCACAAAGATTTTTATTTGTAGATCCAAAATGATATAATCAACATATATATGAACAATGAGTATTTCATCTCCTAATTTCTACAAAAAGAGAGTGGTGTCTACAATTCCTTTTACAAATGATCTATCTAATAAGAAAGTGATTAACTTCTCATACTAAGCCATATGTGTTTGTTTCAATCCATACAATGCCTTTCAATTTAAATACATGTTTAGGGAATTTAGAATTTTCAAAATCTGGAGGTTGCTCAACATAAACATCCTTTTGTATTACCCCATTCAAAAAGGTACTCTTAACATCCATCTGATATAATTTAAATCCTTTAAAATAGCAAAAACTAATAAATCCCTAATTACTTCATGTCTTGCTACAGGGGCAAAAGACTCTTCAAACTTAATCCCTTCTATTTGATTATACCCTTTAGCCACCAATCTAGCCTTATTTCTAATCACAACTCTAAATCATTCATTTTATTTTTGAATACCCACTTAGTTACAATAACACTTTGATCTTTTGGCCTTTCTATCCACTAAAACATCATTTCTTACAAATTGATTTAACTATTCTTGCATGGCCAAAATCTAAAATTCATCTAAAAGTGCTTTATTAACATTTATGGGTTTAATAATTGATATAAAGGTAGAATGGTTAACACTTTGCTAAGTCCAATCCTTGTACAAACACCCTCATTAGGTTCACCTAAAATTAATTCTTTAGGATGATTTTTAGAAAATTTCAATTCTCTAGGAAAAGGGTTTTATATTTTCGCATTCTCTTCCAAATCAATCTTTTCTATTATATGGGAGTTATTTTCAATATGATCCTCTTCCAAATTTGGCTCTTCCAAAATATCAGATTCATCAAATACAACATGTGTGGTCTCCTCAACTACCAAAGTTTTTTTATTAAAAACTCTAAATGATTTCCGAACACAAGATTATCCAAGAAAAATTTCGTCATCAAATTTTGGATCAAATTTTCCTAAAAGAGTTTTCCATTATTATGAATGAACACCTTATATCCAAAAATATGAAAAATTTGATGTTCTACCTCTAAGAAGCTCATAAGGTGTTTTATTCAATATGGATCTAATGTTCAACCTATTCAAAATATAGTAAGTTGTATTAATAGCTTCACCCAAAAAATATTTATGAAGAGAATATTCTACCAATATGGCTCTAGCGGCTTCAATTAATGTTTTATTCTTTGTTTCGACTACCCCATTCTACTAAGGGGTCCTAGGTGCTAAAAATTATGATTAATTCCTTTCTATTTATAAAACTCTTCAAATTTTTCATTTTTAAATTCACCTCCATGATCACTTTGAATAGATAAGATTTCACTTCCTAGCTTTATATGAATTCAAGTCAAAAAGTTTTTAATTTCTTCAAATGATTCACTCTTATAAAATAAAAATTTAACACAAGTGAATTTAGAAAAATCATCAACAATCACAAATCCATGTACCTTACCTCCTAGACTTAAATTGTTAATGGGTCCAAAAAGATCCATATAAATAATCTCCAATGGTTTGTGAGTTTTAAGATCCTTAATGGAATGAAAGGAGGACTTTATCTATTTTCTTTATTGATATGCATCACACAGGTGATCCTTAATAAAGTTTAGTTTTTGTATTCCTCTAACAAGTTCTTTTTCGGTAATTTTTCTAAGATTTTTCATGCTAGTGTGACAAAATCTCCTATGCCATAACCATGATTCATCCAATTTTTTTTCAAATAAAAAGTATTAGGAGATTTAATATAATCTAAATTTAGCATATACATATTATTTTTCCTAGTTTCATATAGTACATCATTTCTATTTTGGCATAATATGCAGTTAGTGGGAAAAAATTTAACACTATAACTCTTATCACACAGTTGACTAATACTCAACAAATAATTTAATAAGCCTTCTACAAGTAATATATTCTCAATGAAAAGGTTGTTCAAGTTTCCAATCATACATATGCCTACCACTTTCCTAGTGGTATTATCTCCCAGTGTAACATTGCCTCCATTCCTCAGTTCTAGCAATATGAATTGTGTCGTATCTCCAGTGATATACTTTAAACATCTTCTTTACAGGTACCAAATGCTCTCACAATGTCTTATATGATACTTTTTTTATAAAACTATAAAATGTTAGTCTTACGAACCCAAATAAGTTTAGATTCTCCTCTTGGAAAAATTAAACCAGATGCATGTATGATATGACTAATTTTATGCTTATTTGATCTCCACACTAGTTACGATTTTCTATGAACAGTACAAGTATGGGATATGAACCCAATCATGTCATAAGAAAAACATTTAACTCCATGAAAAGGATTTTTCAATTTCTTTATGTAAACTTCTCTTTTCCTAGGTTTTATAATTTTTGACTTTTTATCAGGATTAAGAAATTGTTCAAGTGTAGGTGGAATCCTATTCTTTTCATATGCATTTAATTGTTCTTTAAAGAATGAGTTTACACTTTCTAACACAACATTGTCAACTTTCAAATAGTTCTCTCTACTATAAGATTCATCCATAAAAATTTTTAAATTATTTTCAAGTTTAGTGTGGGATGATTTCAAAAATTTATGATGTTTATTCAATTCATCGTACTCATCTAATAATTTCATGTGGTTGCTATCAATTAGTGCATGATCTTTCCTAAGGATTTCATGCTATTTTTCTAATTCAATGAAATCTAAATTTAACCTTGCATGCATCTTTTTAAGTTCTTTATATGTCGTATGAATTCTTTCAAAAACTTCAATTAACTCAGCATATGTTAAGTCACGTATCTCTTCTTTATCTGACTGACCAAGCTTATCAGCCATCAAGCACAAATTTGTGACTTCTTCATCTACCTCTATTTCTGAAAAGTTTGAAGCTGAGTCCACTCATAAATCACATTGAAACCTCTTCTTGCCCTTCCTCACATTTGTTTTCTCCTCCACTTTTTTCTTGCTTGGACTGGCTTTAAGATTAGGGCAGTCTGATTTGATATGTCCAAGTTTCTTACATTCATTACAAATAACATTGATAGAAACCTTAACATTTTTGTGGAACTTACCTTTATTCCACTATTGGCATCTCATTTGCTTCCTTTTTTAGAAAACTTCTTAATTTCTTTGTCATCAAGGCAATGTCATCCTTATTCTCAAGATGTAACTAATCACTCTCCAACTCATCCATTTTCAATTCTATGTTCTTCTCCTTTTGCTTCTCATCTGCATCAATCTATCTTTAAGTCACTCCTTACACCTAAGCAATTAGTGATCCAAGAATATTGTTAATAGAATACACATTTAAATCTTTAGACTTTGTAATAGAAGTTATTTTAGCATCATAAGTAGTAGTCAAACAATGAAGCATTTTATTCACTTTTTCTGCATTCGTTAATTTCCTATCAAAGCATGCAAGGAAGTGACTATTTGAGTGAAACATGTGTATATGTAAGAAATTAATTCATTTGGTTTCAAGAAAAACAATTCATAATCAAGCAACAAAATATTTATTATACATTATTTCACTTTGTTAGTCCCTTCATATGTGATACAAAGTCTATCCCAAATTTTTTTTCACTTCTACAAGTAGAAACATGCATGTAGTCTATAGATTTAAGAGTACAGAAAAAACTATTCAAACATTTTGTGTTTGACTATGTTAAGTCGCATTCTTCTACAATCCAGTCAATAAAGGGTGTTTCAATTCTAATGCCATCTACAAATTTAGTTGGCCTATTGTATCCAACCTAAACTAAAATCCACATGCGATAGTTTAGCAATTAAAGAAAAGTAGACATTCATGTTTTCCAAAAATTGCAAGGGATGTTATCAGAAAATTGGGGTCTAATGAATAAATACCCTTCAGGTGTGTTACAATTTCAAAAATTATCCATAATAGTTTTTCAAAAAGTAATTTAAACTTTAAATTTTGATGTAGGCTCTGATACCACTTGAAAGACCATATTGGTTGTTAGACCTATACAATTGTCTCAAGGATAACCTAGAGGGGGCGTGAATTGGTTATTTAAAAAAAAAATCCCTCTTGAATAAAAAAATTTTTTTTTTTAATTTTCATAGTTTAAGTTTATTTAAAAATAAACTTTTCAACCAAAATAACAAATTACTTAAAATAAAATATGGAAATATAAAAAGAACATATTAATTTATAGTGGTTTTGTCCAACAAGACTACGTCCACTCCCTGAAGACTCCCACTTCGGGTATTACACTATTAGTAAAGTGACTCTCCTTTTACCCTCACAACAAGGCAGAGAAGCCTTTATAATATTACTCCATTCCACTAATCCCCAAAGCGACAGAGTACTGTCATACTTTCACACCCTCCAAGTGTCGACAAAGTACCATCATCCTTTCACACCCTCCAAGTGTCAGCAAAGTACCATCATTTTTTGATACCCTCTAAGTGTCAGCAGAGTACCATCATCCTTTCATACCCTCCATGTATCAGCAGAGAACCAGATCTTCTCCAAATATCTTCTCTCGAGCAACTAGAAAGAAGAAGGGAAGACAATTTACAAAAAAATAAAAGAGATTCTCACCTTTGAGTAACCTTGTGAATCCTTTACACTCCACTTGATAGAACTCTCTCTCAAACACTCTCCCAAATTACTATTTCATTTGCTCTCTAGAAAATCATGAAGGCAAGACTCGTCCAAGTCAGTTTCTAAGCACTTTTTATGTGAAAGACAAGAAAAACCATACAGAAAATTAAAATTTTCAATTTTGAGTGTCTATGATTCTATAGTACGATCGATATTTTTCTTGGATGAATAGTTCAAACTTTGCTCATATGGTCCTATAAAAAATATTTCATACAAGCATATCATACAGTACAGTCTGGAGTATGATTTCCATGAAATGTTAGTACACATAATCAATAAAAGTAATATATACAATATATGTTAGGAGAAATAATAATCAAAATAATAATATTTAGAATCATCAAAAATATATGTTAGTACACACAAATAATAAAAGCAATGTATATAATATATGTTAAGAGAAATAATAATCAAAATAATAAAATTCAGAATCATCAAAAACACACATAATATGAAAACATAGTTTTGAAAACTAAGTTGCAACACATTTAAGAGAAAGTTCGTTAGGGATGTTAGGCCCTTATAAACTAGCCCTATGCTAACCAAAAGGGGGGGGGGGGGGGAACCAAAAGTGGGGGGGTTAATTGGTAATTTAAAAACTCTTTAAGCAAGCCACAACAAAACTCAAACCAAAATCACCATAGAAATCAAAGTGCAGAAAATTAAATACATAAGTAGTGAAAAGAACACAAGGGTTTATAGTGGTTCAGTCAACTCGACCTACATCCACTCCCCGAAGGCGCCCACTGAGTATTGCACTACAAACGTGACTCTCTTTTTGCTCCCACAACAAGGCAGACAAGCCCTTACAAAACCTCCTTTTCGCCAACCCCCAGCGACGTAGAGAACCCAACTCTTTTTGCTTCCTCCTGAAGCAGGCAGAGAACCTTGATCGATTACTGGAGCTTATCTCTCTCAACCCTTCCAAGGACAAGAGACTCTAGTAGATGAAGAAGTGGAAACAATGCTTGGAGAAACACTTGTGAATCCCCCTCACAAGTTTCCCCTTATAAGATCCTCTCTCTCTCTCCCTCTCTCTCTCTCTCTCTCCTCTAGGATTTCTCAGGTCAAGACAGCAGCAAAAGATTACTTTGAATGAGAAAATTTAGGTCCTCTAAATAGAATTTCAAGAACTGACTTTATCGTCCAGGATGATAGGAATATTGTTTTGGCCAATCAGTATAAAATAAGCTCAATCAGCCATAATGATTTGGGACGATCAGAAGAAAATTGGTTACAACATCCAGGCTGATACAAAATCATCCTGGCCGATTAGTTCAAATTCGAGTATAATCATCCTGAACATTGCTCTGAATAGATTCTGGCCGATGTTAATCATCCAAGACATCATCCCGGTCGATCCTATAATCAGCCCGTCCGATGTGATCGTATCAATCAGCCTTAATTGCTTTCCATAATTACCAGATTAATTTAGGCATAATTCTGCTGTATCATCCAAGATGATATGGAGATCATCCTTGCTGATAATTTAAAATAAAGAATACCTAAATTGATCTTGGTGGCTAATTACTTCATATTTGAACCTATCGTCCTGGCCGATACACTTATCATTTAGGCCGATTTGCTTAATGACGGCTGCCTCAACCAAGATGCCCAGATTAGGGTTTCGATTTTGAACCTGATTGTCCCGGATGATATAAACATCGTCCAATCCGATATAAGTAAAAACAAAAAATCTAATTCATATAGAAAAATCACTCAAGTGTGTGTTTGTAGGGTTATTTTGCATCAGACACTCCAAAGCTTATAATTGACTAAAAAAAGGGAAAAAGTACATTACAAACTGACTCAGACCTAGTTTACCCAATCTTGTGGCCCTAAAATGTTAGTAGGCAACGCAATCGTAGAGAAATTGGATTGTTTATTATCATCAAAATCATAATTCATGAAAATAGATTTGTAACAATCTCCCTCTTTTTTATGATGGCTAACACATATTTTTAAAATATTTCAAGAAGAAATCTTGATAGGGAAGCATAAAAACAAATCAACTACTACAAACTTCTATTCCTTTGTCATTACAAAATGGAGGAGGAAAGTAAGACAAAAGGTCTCTTTTTTTTTATCATGGCTTGAATATGAAAAGGTTTCCATGTGATTGATTTTAAAGATTTGTAAGTAAATGATTTAACAACATCAAAAATCCAAAAAGGTGGTAAAGTATCCGATCATGGTTATCCTTAGCTCAGATTTTCTTTTAGGGTAAAATGGTATTTTGAAATCAAAAACCTAACTCAAGAAAATTCAATTGGATATGAAAAAGGGATCCGTTCACTACTTGGTTTCAAAAAATATATCTTATAGAATAATGTATCAAAGTAATTTTGTCACAATCGCAAAAAGTTGAAAAGAAGCTTTTGATTTTCTCAAGTGATACATGAAATCTTCTAAGTTTTAAAAGTTTTGAAAAGAGAGGATAGCTTTCTTGTGGTGGGCTCATTTTATGCCTCTTGTAAATTTGAATGGTGCTTTATGCATCTTTTGATTTTTGATACACTTTGTGTATTTTTTTTGTCAATTTGGCGTCATTGTGCATCTTTTGTTTTTGACATCATTGGCCATTTTTTTTTTTTTTGCAAGCTATATTCTCTTTCAAAAAACTCTTAAATAATCTTATTTGTGAGTATATCTTCTAGATATTAAAGAAGAGAAACTCACTCTCTAATATAGGGAAGAACAAATCCATAAAATAGAAATAATAATCGTATGAAGAAATGCAATGACAGCGTAACGAGGAATCTTGATGTTACATAAAGACTTTGATCATTATAAACATAAGATAGATTTGCTGTAGCAAGTTAGAAAATACCTTAATTATATAATGCATTTGTTAATTTGAGATAGACTATTGATTAGAAAGAAAACTGTACCACAAAAATATCTTAGAGAAAGAGACACAATCAACGATATATTTTTACCCTTTAACATATTAAGAGATGTAAAATATTGACTACAATTTTTTAAAAAAGAACAAGGCATACGATATCACTTCAGCGATGAATTGGAAAAACAAATTTAAGTAAATGAAAAATAAAGCACAAAAATGAAACAACAAAGAAAAAGCTAAAATAAAGCAATAAAAGAAGAAAAACAAGAAGAAAGAAAAAAAGAAAAGCAGATAAAAAATTAGTATAAATCAAGTTCATGAATTTATGTGTTGTGAGCCTCCGTTTGTCCAAGTATCATATGCTCTCACGAGGTCTTTGGTGAGAGCAATCCTGCAAAAATCATCAACTATCAGATTTAGGAACCCAAACAGGTGTGGGTCCCTTTTCATGAAAAGTAGAATGCAATGCATGTGTGCTATTCTGTGAATCATGCAATTTGGGTCTCCACACCCAATGTGTACTATGGTGAATAGTGCAAGTGTGTAAGATGTGTCCTAGCATTCCACATGAAAAACATCTAACACCAGGAAAAGGATTCCTTAAATGGTTTTGTTATAATGCCTCTTCCTAGGTCTTAGCTTTTGATCAAATGTGGGTGTCTTCAAATTTCTCTTAAGTGTATCCAATTCATTTTTTAACCTCAAGTTAGTACTTCTAAAGCATCATTATCAATTTTTAAATTGTGCTCCATCTATTTAGATTTCTTAAAATCAGATTCAAGTGAGGTGTGTGAAGCTTTTAATGAATCATGCTCATCATTTAGTTTATAATACTTTTTATTTAAATCATCAAATTCATCAAGTAGAGCATGTGATTTGAATCAATTATTGAATGATCTTTGAGAAAAATGTAATACACAATTTCAAACTAGCATGAGTTTTCTTAAATTTTCTATATGATGCATGAATTTTCTCACATATTTCAAATAATTGATCATAGGTTGGTTAACATACCTCTTCTTTATCTTTTTTATCAAGATCTTCTTCTGCCACTAATCACAAGTTTGTTGTCTCCTCTTTAGGTTCCGTCTCAGATGAGTTAGATGTAGACTCCACCCAGAAAGCTTTTTGGACTCGCTTCTTATCCTTTCTGAACTTAGGTTTCTCCTCACTCTTTTCTTTACTTGAGTGATCCTGAAGTGTAGGACAATCAGCTTTCACATGTCCAGGCTTCTTGCATTTAAAACAAACAACATTAAAAGATCCTTTAGAATTTTTTATATCTTTATCTTTTGTCCAATTCAGATGATGCTTGTGACTCTTCCTTAGAAAGTTTTTGAATTGCCTTGTGATTAAGTCAATGTCATCGCTTTTAGACCTGGAAGAATCAGAGTCCGTGTTGTTGGCCATCAATGCCACAGTTTTTTCCTTTCCTTTCTCACCTGCATCAAGATTTCTTTGATTCACCCATTGCTCGTAAGCAATGAGTGAGCCAAGTAAGTTGTCAATCGAATAGATATTCAAATCTTTAGATTTAGTAATTGCAGTGATTTTAGCATCAAATGAGAAAGGAAAGCATCACCAAATTTTGTTCACCTTTTCATAATTTGAAAGTTCTCTTCCTAAGGCATGCAAAGAAGTTACAATTTGAGTAAACTTTGTATACATATCAGAAATTGATTCATAAGGTTTCATACGAAAAAGTTTGTAATCATGCAAGAGAATATTCAAACGAGATTGCTTAACTTCATTGGTTCCTTCATAAGTAATGCACAATCTATCCCAAATCTCTTTTCCAGTAGAGCAAGTAGAAACGCGCATGTAATCTTTGAATTTTAAAGCACAGAAATAATAGTTCAAACACTTTGCATTAAGTTGTGCTAATTCTATTTCATCAAAAGTCCATTCAGTTAAAGGTGCTTTAGTTTTAATTCCATTAAGTTCAGAAGAAGGTGGGGAATATCCTTTTTTAATAAACATCCACATGCGATAATCAGTTGATTGTAAAAGAGTAGACATATGATTTTTCCAAAAAATTAAAAGGAAGATTGTCAAACAAAGGTGATAGTGTAATAGAATACCCTTTCGTTGTATTACGATTTCCATTGTTAGCCATGGATCAAAATTTAAAAAGTTTTCAAACTCAATTTTTATGAATCCTGCTCTGATATCACTTGAAAGTTCATTAGGGATATTAGGCCCTTATGAATTAGCCCAAGGCTAACAAACAGGGGGGTGAATTGGTAATTTAAAAAATCTTTAGGCAAAGCACAACAAAACTTAAACCAAAATCACCATAGAAATTAAAGTATGGAAAATTAAATGCAGAAGCAGTAGAAAGAACACAAGGGTTTATAGTGGTTTGGTCAACTTGACCTACGTCCACTGCCCGGAGGCGCCCTCTGAGTATTGCACAACAAACGTGACTCTCATTTTTGCTCCCACAACAAGGCGGAGAAGCCCTTAAAAAACCTCCTTTCTGCCAACCCCGACGTGGCAGAGAACCCAACTCCTTTTGCTTCCTCCTGAAGCAGGCAGAGAACCTTTATTGATTGTTGGAGCTTACCTATCTCAACCCTTCCAAGGATAAGAGACTCTAGTGAAAGAAGAAGTGGAAACAATGCTTGGAGCAACCCTTGTGAATCCCCCTCACAAGCTCCCCCTCACAAGAACCTCTCTCTCTCTCTCCTCTAGGCTTTCTCAGGTTAAGACAGCAGCAAAAGATTATTTTGCATGAGAAAATTTAGGTTCTTTAAACAGAATTTAAAGAACCAAGTTTATCGTCCAGGATGATAGGAATATCGTCCTGACCGTTCAGTACAAAATAAGCTCAATTAGCCGAGACGATTTTGGACGATCATAAGAAAATTGGTAACATCATCCAGGCCGATACAAAATCGTCCTGGCCGATTAGTTCAAATTTAAGTACAATCATCTTGAACATCGCCCTGAATAGATTCTAGCCGATGTCAATCATCCAGGACATCATCCCGGTCGATCCTGTGATCGGCTCGGCCGATTTGATCGTATCAATCAGCCTTAATTGCTTTCCATAATTGCTAGATTAATTTAAACATAATTGTGCTACATCATCCAGGACGATATGGAGATCATCATGGCAGATAATTTAAATTAAAGAAAACCTAAATTGATCATGGTGGCTGATTCTTTCTGATTTGAGCCTATCATCCTGGCCGATACATGTATCGTACAGGTCGATTTGCTTAATGATGGCTGCCTTAACCATGATGCCCTGATCAGGGTTTTTGTTTTGAACCTGATCATCCTGGATGATATAAACATCGTCCAGGCCGATATGAGTAAAAACAAAAAATCTAATTTAGATAGAAAAATCACTCAAGTGTGTGTATGCTGGGTTACTTAGCATCAGACAATACAAAGGTTAGAATTGACACAAGAAAGAGGAAAAGAACATTACAAACTGAGTCAGACCTAGTCTACCCAATCTTGAGCTAGTTCCGTTTGCCGTCAGATCTTGTGGCCCTGAAATGTTAGTAGGCAAGGCAGTCGAAGAGAAATAGGATTATTTGTTATCATCAAAATCATAATTCATGAAAATAAATTTGCAACATTAAGTTTCAACCACACTCTGGTCCTTAGGACTTTCAACAAGTTTCCAAATATTAATCCATACAAATTTATTTAACTCTTCTTGTGTGGTCAGGATGCAGAATTCATCAGATAGGGCTTGATTTATGTTGTGGGTTCAGTCATTGAAATAAAAGAAGAGTTGTTTACTTCTTTTATAAGTTCATGCTTATTTCTAACACCATCAAACAAGTCTCCTAAGATATATTTTTTATGATGACTTAGAGAATATTTCTATTCTCTATATTGTGTTTTCAGGTTCTACCCCTTCCTCTAGATTTTTAGATTCTAACTTTGGGTAACTTCTACAACCTCTTCTTCTTTTCCCTTAGAACCTCTAGAATTATCAAATTTATCAAATATAATATGAGTGGTCTCTTCCATTGTAAGTGTTCTTTTATTGAAAAATCAATTGAATTTCGTAACATTTGAGTAACCAATGAGCACTTTTTCATCAAATTTGGGGTCAAAATTTCCTAATAGAGATCTCTAATTATTTAGAATGAACTCTTTACATCTAAAGACATGAAGATGAAAGAGGTTGGATGTCTTACCCTTAAGGATTTCATATTTTGTTTTATCCATATTTGATATAACATTAATGCTATTCAGAACATAAAATGTTGTATTCACTTCTTCTACCAAGAAATATTTAGGAAGTTAGTATTTAGCTAACATGGATCTAGTGGCTTCTACTAGGGTCCTATTATTTCTTTCAACTACATCATTTTAATGAGGAGGTAAAAAGTTGTTATTTACTCTTTACATAAGATTTCAAATTTCTCATTTCTAAATTTTTTACCATGATCACTATGACTGGTTAGAATTTAATACAATAGCTTCCTCTGAATCCAAGTTGAGAATATCCTAAACTCCTTAAATGATTCACTTTTATGAGATAGTAATATAACCCAAGTAAACCTTGAATAATTATCAATAATTACATACCCAAAGACTTTCCCTCCTAGGCTTGTAGTGCTGACATGTCCAAAGAGATACAAGTAAACAACTTCTAAGGGTTTTCTAGTGTTAATGACCTTAATTGAGTGGAAGGAGAATTTGACTTTCTTTCCTAATAGACAAGCATCACACAGGTGGACATTAGTTAACTCTAGTTTGGGTATGCCTCTCATTAGTTTTTTTTTTTTTTTTTGGGTAATTTTTTTAAGATTTTCCATGCTTGTATGACATAATATCCTATGCCATAACCAGGATTCATCAGCAATAATTTTTAGGCTAAAAGAAGCAGTAGGTTTCACACAACTTAAATCAAGCATGTAAATAATTTTAATTATATTTATTGACAATATAGTGTTTCCATTTAAGCTAATCATGCAGCAGGTAGATAAAAATTTAATGATAAATCCTTTATCACAAAGTTAGCTTATTCTAAGCAGGTTAAGTTTTAAGCAATATATCAGTAAAATATTTTCAACAATGAAATTTGCTGAGTTACCAATTATACCTGATCCCACCACTCTCTTTGTGGTGTTATCTCCAAGTGTTACCTTGCTTCATACTCTGGCCTCTAGGGGAATGAATTAATTTGCATCTCCAATTTTGTCCCTTAAAAATCTAATTTCAAGGTACCACATACTCTCACAAGGTCTTTTTTGAGAGAACACCTATAAAATCATCAAATGTTAGATTTGAGAGCCCAAATAAGTTTGGGTCCAATTTTATGGAAAAAGGAATGAAATACATGCATATTATGCTATGAATTTTTAAATTCTGGACTCCATACTAAATGTGCTCTATGTTAAATGGTGCAAATTTGGGAGATATGTCCTATTATGCCACAAGAAAAATATATAACACCAAGAAAAGGATTTACTAATCTATATGGGTTATGGTGCCTCTTCTAAGGTTTAAATGATGCATGTTGGGTGAAGATTTTTTAAATTCTTCAAATGAAGGTGGTTGCTTATTATTCTCTAATGCAGTGACTTTTGTTCTTTGAAACTCATTAGCTTTTTCATAGCTTGAAACTTCTAATTTTAATGCGTGGTCACTACTGTCTAGTTGACAAGCAAGAGTTTCTTAGTCCTAGAATGCATATTCCATTTTAATATGCAATGTTTTTAAGGAATCATGTTTAATAGTTAAATCAATATTCTTTTTTTCTATAGAATCAAATTCATCTAACAAAGCCATATGATTAATATCCAGAGTGGAATGATCTTTTTTTAGTAATTTATACTCTTTCTACATATTTGAAAAGTCAGATTTAAGTCTCGCATGTGATTTTTTATGGTTCCTATATGCATATGATTTTTTTTAGAAACTTAAAATATTTGATCATAGGAAAGCTCACATATTTCTTCTTAATCAGAATGATCAATATGATCATCAGCCATTAGGCATAGGTTAGTTACCTCCTCTTCTGCTTCAATTTTAGAAAAGTCTGATGCGGAGTCTACCTAGAAAGTTTTATGAGTCCTTTGCATATCCTTCTTGAATTTAGGTTTTTATACATCCGTCTCCTTGCTTGGGTGAGCTTTAAGAGTTAGGTAATCATACTACAGGTGCCCTGGCTTTGAGTATGCAAAGCATATAACATCAATAGAAATTTCAAAATTTTTACCATTCTTACTTTTACTCTATTACAAACAACATTTTTTTCTTTTTCTTTAAAAAGATCTTGAATTTCCTAATCATTAGTGCAATGTCATCATTAACTTATCCAGAAGAGGCACTATCACAATCATTAGCCTTTAAGGCTGCAGTTTTCTCTTTTCTCTTTTCACCTACATCAAGCTGCCTTTGACTCACTTTTTGCTCATATGCAATGAGTGACCCAAGTAAGTTATCAATGGAATAAACATTCAGATATTTAGATTTCATAGTGGAAATGAATTTTACATCATAGGAATAAGGTAAAAAATAAATAATTTTGTTAACTTTTTTCTTAATTTATAAGCTCTCTTCCTAAGGCATGGAGGGAAGTAACAATCTGAGTAAACCTAGTATACATTTCAAAAGTAGATTCACTAGATTTCATGTGAAAATGTTTACAATCTTGAAGAAGAATGTTTAACCTAGATTGTTTCACTTCCTTAGTTCCTTAAATGTTATGCAGAGTTTATCCAAAATCTTCTTACCAGTATTTCAAGTTCAACCACACATATAAACTTAACATTTTAAAGCAAAGAAGAAATAGTTCAAACATTTAGCATTCAGTTGGGCTAAATCTATGTCATCTATACTTCATTAATAAAAAAAAATAGTTTTAACTCCATTTACTAAACGTGAAGGTGCATAATATCCTTCCTAAACTAACATCCAAATAGGATAATCTATATATTCTAAAAAGGTAGACATGCAATGTTTCCAAAAGTTAAGAGAAATATTAGCAAATAAATGTGGTTGTGTGATTGAGTATCCCTTCACAGTATTATAATTACAAAGGTTAACCATAGATCTTTTTTCAAAAGTTTTCTAAAACTTTATTAAGGAATCCGCTTTAATACCACTTATTATGTGGGTTATTAAACCTTTATGAACTAACCCATAACTAACTAAGAGGGGGGTGAGTTATTTATTTTTAAAAATTTCTTAAGGTGAAAAGAAAATGTTTTTGAAATCTTTTTGAATATTTTAAAACAAAAAATTTTATCCCATAATGTGGAAGAATAACTACTTTCAAAATAACTAAAATAGGATATTTCAAACCTGGAACCAAACACAAAAAAATGTTGAAATTAAATATGAAAATATAAATTGAAAGAACACACCAGAATTAAAATTGTTCAGTCTACCTGACCTATATCCACTCCATAGAAACCTCCTTTCCAATTATTGCACTAAACATAGTGTCTCCACTTTTTCTCCCACAGTTAGGCAGAGAAGCCCTTATAAAATATTTCCACCGACTTAGTGAGGTAGAGTGCCTTGTATCCTTTTACTACTTTCGGGAGAAAGAAGAGACCCTTGGAATCTTTTTTCACCCCCTGATGAAAGTAGAGAACCTAAGAATCCTTTTTCACCTTTTTGGTTATGGTATATAACTTGGATCTGATGCTGATGAAATTCTTCACAGTGCCCCCAAGGAATTAGGGTTTCCTTGATGGTGGAAATCTTTCTTGGAGAAACCTTTGTACTCCCTCATATCCCCGCCATAAGGACCTCTCCATTTCTTCTCTCCCAAAGCTCTCTCTCTCTCTCTCTCTCTCTCTCTCTCTCTCTCTCTCTCTCTCTCTCTCTTCCTTCTCTAAGCTCTCTCACTCAGATTAACCCAATAAAATAATTTCTCTCAAAACATAATATGAGAGATTAAGTAGAGAGCCTAAAAAAGAAGCCCTAATTTCAACCTATCTTCAAAGATCATCCAATAAGATCCTAAGATCATCCTGTATGATTAGAATAAAATAGAACTTTTAGTTAGTATAATCAGTATTGCCTTGTACTATCAGTTCAAGTATTTGTATAGATCATCATTGATAGCCCTATACAATTAGTTTAAGATATTATATTGATCATTCTGTACAATATGAGATGATGTGTGGCAATTTATGTATCATCCCCGACATCCCTCGGGACATCTTGTACAATCTCCTGTATGACTAGAAAAAAATTATAGTTTTCATCTTGGACGATGGGGGATTGTCCCATGAATTATCAGAGATCATCCCAAATACTCATCATAGATCTTCTTGTATGATCTTATCAAGCAATCTAACTATAATTAGTGCCCTAATCATAGGATCAATTTAGGCATGATTGTCATAAATCACCCAGTACGATGTATATTGTCATGTACGACTATAATAAAATTTGAAGATTTAAAATATTGCCTAAAGTATGATTGGCGGCTATTTTCATGTATATAACTGATCATACATTATGATATGAATCATCTGGTATGATTAGTTAAATAATATTACTTTGTAAAGGGTGCCCTAATTAGGAATTCCTATATAATTGATTGTCCAGTACGATTAGTCATTCAAAAATCCTTTATTTCCTAACACACTAACCCACCCCCTTGACTGTGTGTATACAACGGTACTCAGCTTGGGGTCCACCAAATACCTGAATTGACTCAAGAAAGGTAAAAAAGTATATTAAAATTGAAATTATTGATAGACTCAACCCTAATCAACCCTATCTTTAGGTGAATTACATTGTAAATGAACTAGTGGACCTAAAAGGTTAGTGAGCAGGGCAAACAAAATATATATGCAATAATAGTAGTAGTAAAGAAATAAAAATGTTTAATATTATCAACATCATAATAATTGGGTCAAGATTTGCATCACATGAGTTTGAAGTAATTTAAATTTTTTTAATTATCTCATTTATTTAATTTTTTTTATTTTCTAAAATTTTCATTTTATTTTTAATATGACATTTATTTTAGGCCTTATAATTGAAGATTAAATTTAATGGTTAGGTACATTTTACCGATGGTTATTCAAATTTTTCTTATATTTTTAATTTTTTAATGAAGTTCCTTTTTAGCTAATCTTTTTTATTTTCCATTAAAATAAAAAAATGGCATAGAAGAGTACGAACTAGAAAATAATCAATTGTGCCTCCCCAACAAAATAAACAAAAATGTTTTAAGAGTATGCTTACTAAGAAATACAAACAAAGGAATGTTTGAAAATGAAAAGCACAATGAAAAGCCCCTCATCTAAAAGAGAGAGATACCCCATAGTATTGTAAAGGGAAATAATAAAACAAATAAGTCCACTCTGGAGAATCCTTATGAAAATAAGTATAACACACCCAAGAATAACTCAACATTGGTCATTTGAGGGGCCCAAATCCCTACTAAATATCTCATCAGTTGTTAATTTCCTCTTTCATGGGGCAAAGGTGACATGCCCCAGATGTTGCAGTTCTTTCTATAAGTAATCATGAGACATTATAGATCTTTTATTGGAGAGATTTAGGATATTGCTCGAGATATCCTGTTGCTAAAATTTTTGAGCAGTGAAGACAATAGGCTCTAGGATTAAAACAACTAAAGTTGGAATGGGATGCCTTATTTTATGGCCTCTGCAAAGTGTGGCAGAAGATCGACTTTCTGCTTTGGCTTTCACCTTTTAGTGACGATGTTCCATGTTTCCAATTGGTATGCTAAAGACGAAGGTTGGTAAGATGGAGGGACAGACTACTTAGTATGCATAAGAATTGCTAGATTCTGTATTTTCTTAATTGTAGATTGAAGAGTGGTGTCAACATGGATATCAAGCTACAGCTTAGCCTTGCAAGGGAAAGACTCCACTTTTTGGCCAATAACTCCACAATGGAAACATAGATGAGAAAGGACCTCATTCTCAACTCTTTGAAAGCATTTTGCCATTTAGGCCCTTAATCCAAAATCTTGAGGGGAACTTTTATGTCAAGTCAATACATACAAAAACTCATTAATATGGTTAAAACATGTAGATGGGCCAACGCATTAATAAAAATAAAAATAATTACAAGGTCTTTAGTGGAGACCTTTAGCTCACTACTGATCTGAAGAGCTACAAGATAAATAAAAAGAAAACCTATGAGATGAAGTTCCTCTCTACAAAAAATAACATAAATTCCTAGTAACATTCTTGGGTAGTAACAATCAAGCACCCAAAAAAGAGAGAGCAAAATAATCTTGTTTAGCATAGTCTCTCTACAAAAAAAAAAAGAGGAGCTTGATGACTAACGTAAAATACCACTTAATCTACAAAGAGAAAAGGCTGCACCAAAAGCTAATAATGTAAGGACTAACATAATAATGGAGATGGAAAAAAAGTACATGAAAACACCATAGTAGGCAAAAGAACTAAGGAAATAATGTGCAGTAAATTTGAATTAGTTATGGGATTAGAGATTATGCACCACCTGTAGATAATAAAAATCAATAACAAAGCAAAAATAGATAAGAACAAAAATCTAAATATTCAATTTCTTACAGCTCCTAAAGGCCATCATAAACATAGGAAGAACATGAAGGATGACCCAATCAGCACTGTAGACGAGACTATAGAACAAATTAATGCAATGAATATCTACATAGGGATTGCAGCATAATAGATTAATAAGAGGTTGAACCATGTCAATAACCTCAAAGATAACACAAGAAAGAGGCCATAAATTCCAATCATACCAAACCAACAAGAGCTTAGCTAAACTAGAGGGGTGAATAATAGATTTATCATCCAAATTACTATAGGGTAATAGCTCAAAATAGAAAGAATAAGGAACCAAAACATCACCTAGTATTAAAACATTAAGGCTTCAAACCAATAACTATGAAACCCAAAATTCTAACTCTAAGGATGGTTACAACAACCATTCATAAAATAAGTCCAAAAAAGTCCCCTGGACCACCTACTACAAAATCAAATAGCAAAATAAACAGATAGTTTTAAATCAGTGAAGATGGGCTACGTAGCATTCCAAAAATTCCACCATATAAAATAAGGCTCATGATGATATTTCAAATAACCTGATTGGATTGGAAAGCAACAAATATCAAAAAATATATTGCTAAATAAAATACAAGTGCAGCAATCCAGTAAGCAACAAAAATAGAGCAGCTACAAAATGTAATAACAAATAAGAAGCAATAAAAAATAAAAGCCCAACATACAACCAATTATATGATTAATAATTGTCCCAATCCATAAAATATAATGGTTCAGGAATAAGGTTGTAGGATAATAATTACCATTGAAAAACACCTGCTACTCAAATATGTTCCAACCCTAATACCAAAAAAGCAGGCACCCACTGGATAAAGGATACCTAGAGACCACATAGCAAACCATAAACCCAATAACTAAGATGAGAGCATAACACCAACTAACTAGAAAGCTAGTAGATATGTGAATATCAATTGGATTAAGAAATCCAAAATTTTTTAAAAATAGAACTGAACAACTTATGAAGTTAAAATTGAACCAATAATCGGTTTGAAAAAAAGTAACCCCCAAAACCAATCAAGCTAAGATAGAACCCATCCAAAATAAAACCATTTAACCCACTCGTCGAACAACATAATCATATATATATATATATATATATATATATGAAGATTTAAATAAGCCATCGATATTGAGTTTGTAGTAGCCTTGAGGAGGTTTTATCAAAAGAAAACCTAAGAGTTGATAGTCTCCTATACTAAAATTCACAAAATAACCTAACAACATTCTAAGGCCACAAATAGTCAACACAAAAAAAGGAAGATTGAAATTAAAGCTTTCATCACAATCTTCATACAAAAAATTATCAGCTTGATCACAAAATCCTTAGTCCAAGGAGCCTGCAAGAAAGAGAGACTGCAAAAGAGAACAAAGCATTGCAAAACATAGTAAAAACAAAGAAATTTATAACTAGTTAATACTTGAAGCCAATTTGAATTTATATATTATTGGTGCAAAAATCCCAATTAGAAATTATGAAGTTGATCCTTTTTATGACAATCTGTAAGCTCACATTACAAATTATGAAATCAGATAACAAAAAGCCCATGTTAGTGTTGTATCCAAGAGGGAAATTGAACAAAACCACAATAAAATATGACCAAGTAGAGTAAATAAACATAACCAGATCCATTCCATATCTAGACCCGAAATAAAAAATATCCATTAGTAGTAATAACAAGGAAAGAAAACTTCTGTGCTAGGTGATTTAATAACCTATAAGAATGGATAGATTGGGGTACACCCTCACCTAGACTAGATTCCAGTCATGTTTTAAAAACCCCTTCCAATCATGCTATGAATAATAAGGAAGAATAGACATAGCAGCTATATAGAGAATAACACACCCATATAAAAAGAAAGAATAAGAGCAGATTAATAATAAGATGGAATGACTCACCAAAGTAGATAAGAAATGAATGTAAAAGGAAAGGACATCCAAAGAAGAAACTATCCTCTAACACATTTAAAGTACAGAGAACCAAAAGAAAAGCCCCCCACATAAAGGAATGGGACACAATAACGAACCAAAAAAAGGATATGGCATAAAAAGATTAAGTAATAGCTAGTAACCAACCCAAACAAAAAGGAATTAAAGGAAATAATTAGAACCAAATCGAACACCACTATCAAAAACACATCAACTAAGAAAATAACCAAAGATAAGAAAAATAATTTTTTTAACTCTAACATAAGGAAGCCCCACCAGTCAAGCCTTGCCAGCTCAAGAAGTTTGGTAGGAAGAGAGGATCCCATATATTCCCTAATAATCATCAAATTGCAAGTCAACTCTGATTAAAAATCAACTGCATAATTACCTTCCCTATAAATGTGAGTAATAAAAAAATTTATGAATAAAAGACACTATTTTATTTCTCTGATTTAATCAAATTAAGAGAAATTGCTATTAATTTTATTATTAATATAATGAATGATAAGCATAGCATCCACTTCAATCAAAAGATTAGTAAACCCTAGAGCAATACATAATTATAAATCATACAATAAAGCCTCAAGTTCCGAAAAAATTGTAGTATTCACAGTCGAGGGACCTATGAAGGCCACAATAACCTAACTTTTATCATCACGGATGAGACCACCACACCAAGTATTTGAAGATTTAAATAAGCCATCGATATTGAGTTTGTAGTAGCCTTGAGGAGGTTTTATCCATCTAATAATAATGTCTTTGCTAGTGTGATTATTAGAAGGAAAATTGTTACGAAATATCTCAGCAATTTCAGAATAACCTTTGAAAGAACTCCTATTGATCAAATTAGCCAAAAATAACTATTTTACTCTATCATTAATCTTAGAGATAATTCTCATAACATTCATAGTAATGTTTTCATGCTTTGACTCATTTCATCTTTCCATAGAAAACTAAAGATAATAACTAGTAAAATATTATGAATATGACCCTTAAAAGGAACAAACCAATCTTGAATGATACTCTTAATGTTGTTAAAATCTTTACAAAATTGGGTACTAAAAGCATTATAAAAAAAACATCGACACATTCAGAGAAATGGAACAATTAGCAAAAGTATGGTTCAATATTTAATAATGTTAACAACATTGGAATTTGAAAATTACGTAAAAAATCCTTTTTGTTAAGAATAGTATCAACATGAATGTAATTACTAAGAATTCTCCAAATAATGATAAAATAAGAAGCCAGAATACCTTTTTGACAAATGGTACATAAATTCTAGCCTTTAGATTAAAAATTTCTATTATAATGCCAAACTACTATGAACAAAAATCTCCCATCATTACACTTATTAAAGAAAATGCAATCATTCTTATCAAGTTGAAGAGGAACTTTTAAAATGAGATTAATAATAAAATTAAGAACCATTGCAAAAAGATATCCATATTCAAAGTCTTAGCTTGAATAAAATGGGAAACTTTATAGGCAATTATAGTATGGGTATTAAGCATATTATTAATAGAAAAATAACATAACTAATTGTATTACTTAAAAAAGTTACCATCCAATCCTAAACCACATTTAGTGAGAGAGAGTCCTGTTTAGTGAGAGAAAGTTCCTATTTCAAAATTTCCCAATCGGTAATCCATTCGGCCAGCTAATTTTTAGGAGATGGCGATAGATGGATGTCGACCATCGGCAGCATCTGCATCGGTGGTTCAAGATGCTGGGGTTTCATTTAGTAAGAATCAGATTGGTATCGCTCATCCTGGTTCGAGAAATTTTCCTTATAATGATGAAGTGCTTAGGTGATTATTGAAGGTTTCATCTTTGGTGATAAGTGAGAATGTTCCTGATGTTTTGAAGAAGATTATTCATGTTACTAGTAAGGGTAAAGGCATTTCTTAAGAAGTGTATTTTAAAACTACTTGTTGGTCAAGGTCTCCGGCCAAAGCATCATTGAAGTCCAATGACCTATAAGCCTCTTTGTCGGGTTTAAAAATTTTTGTTAACATATTTGGAAATTCAAACTCAATAACTAATGAAATTTTGATGAATAAAAAGTCATCAGTGTTAATTAATAAGGATGTTTGTGAAAAAGTTTAGAAGAAGATGGATGGAGTTTTGAAGGATTCTATTTTTTTGGATGTATAGAAGGAAGCTACGGTGTTTAGTGAAAATAATGTTGAAGAAGGTAACCCTTGGTTAAGGAAACCTTATATTAAATTAAATTTTAAGGAGGAGGATTCCATAATGATGGTGGATGGCATTGCTATGAGATTACATACCCCCAATGAAATTTCAAATTCAAACAAGTTGGAACACTCTTTAGTAGCCAAGGTGTTTGGTAGAGAAATCGCTTTTCATATGGGGGCATGTGAATTAAGGCGTCAATGGACACAATTTAGTCAGTTTCGTTTTACTACCCTTGATATGGGTTGGTTCTTATGTACATTCAAATCATTTAATGCTTTGGAGGCTATTCTTACAAGCAGATTGTGGTATGTAAATGGTCATATCATTAGTGTGGATAAATGGTCCATTCATTTCTTGTCATTATCTATGAAGGGTCTTTCATCTCCTATATGGATTAGAATGCCACTAATGCCTTTGCAATGTTGGGATGAGGTCAATGTGGTAAGATTGCATCTATGGTTGGAAAACCATTAATGTTAGATGGCAACATGTTTCAATGGGGATGAAGGGAGTTTTCAAGAGTTTGTGTATGAGTGAAGCTAGATCATCATCTACCCTTGGGAGTTTAGGTGGAGGGTATGTTAGAGAGTTTTTTTTTTTTTTAAATGGATATGAGAATATCTCTACATTTTATTTTGAATCTGGTATGATTGGGCATTTGAGGAGTGATTGTTATAAAGGGAAGCCAGTTGATTTTGAATCAGTTAAAAATATTAATATTTTTGGACAAGAGAAAGCTGAGATGGTGAATCAAGGAGCTGATAAGAATTCAACTTATTGACCATGGATTCATGTCAATTACAAAAGAAATAAGAGGGTAGTTCAAAGAAGACCAATTGGAAGGCTGGGATAGATGAGGTATTCTAAAAATATTCAAATTAAATTTGTTAATGCTGAGGAAATAAAAAAAATGTTGATAATGGTTCAAAGGAGTTGGATAGCTTTACGATTGTGGCATTGGAAAAGAAGATAGAAAGAAATGTGGCAGCTGAAGATGGTGAAATTATTACGGAGTAGGAGGTTCTATTGGCTGCTACTGCAACTTGTGGAGCTAGGGAGCAAATTAAATCAACTGAAGAAGTGGTAATTCAACCCGTGGATGAGAAGGTTATGAATAAACTTTTATTTCTTTTGTTTTTAATGTTGATGTGAATAAATTTGACGCTTTGAACAATTATGGTGAGAACGCTTTGGAGTTTGATAAAATTTAAAAAAGAAGGCTAGAATTTGATAAAATTATTTGTTTATCGTTAGAGAAGTAGGAGTTTTTGGTGAATGTGGGTGTTAATTGTGAAAGGAGTAGTGAAGTTTTGGGGTTGTTAATATAGGGAAGGAGGGTGGGGGTAGCTAGGGGGAGAAATTGAAGATTTCAAAGGAACTTAAATCTCTTGGGCCGGTCAAAATACTACCTCGCATTAGGTATACAGATGCAGGAAATAAAGGAAAGGGTGGGGGCTCATCTCTCTTGGTTGTTTAATGAGTTCCATTGCCTTTTTGAATTGTAGAGGGGCCAAGAAAAAAGAAGCCTCTCTCTACCTAATGGAGTTTGTAAAAGATTTGGATATGTTTTTTTTGGGTTTGGTGGAGACTAAAATTTGAATATTAAATAGAGTGGTTTTTTATAAAATGATGGGTTCATATTGGGATTATTTTCTTCAACCATCGAGGATTTATCTGGAGGAATTATGGTTTTATGGAGATCAAATTTGGATTCTTTTTCTATGTTGAGGACTTCTCGCCAATGTGTTACTGGTGATCTGAATGATTTTAATAAGGATTGGGGATAATTTTTACAGTCTATGGTACAAGGAGGTTATTAAGAGAAGGAATTTATGGGATTGTCTTAAAGCTCTTTCTCATACGGATGTCCCTGTTATGATAGGTGGTGACTTTAACTTCATTTTTCCTCAAGAGGATTAGAGGGTTAGAAAGAATTTTATATTTTTCTTAAGGCCCTAAGGAGATGATGAGTTTTATGAATAGTAATGATTTTTCTGAGGTGAGGATGGTTAGAGTGAGGTTCACTTCGTGGAACAATAAAAGTACAGGGGAAAGAGTTTTGGGTAGGTTCAATAGGTGCTTATTAAACTCCATTGCTTTATGGAAAATCCAGTTAGCAGTTGTAAGGCATATTGCTAGAGTGTCTTCAGACAATTGTCCTATTGTTTTGAACATTTTTTTTATCCTATTAAGAGGAGACTTATTCTAAAGTTTGAATATGTTTGGACTTCTTTTCATGCTTTCTCTATTATTATTTCTAGGGTATGGAATAAATATTTTGAGGGAGATGAAATGCAAATCTTAACGAGAAGTGTAAAAGAACTATGAAGGAACTTTCTTTTGGAGTAAGCATAAATTGAAGAATTTTTTGACATCAAAAGAAAGCCTTAAGAAAGAGGTGTTGCAACTTCAAGAGGAGGCTACGGCTGGTTGGCTAGATGAAGAAAAAATATGGATCTTGATATCTAAGGTTGGAGAATTGAAGGTGTACCTAGCTCGGTTGAATACTTGGTTGAGGCAAAGGGCTAAAGTAAGATGGATAAAAGAAGGGGATTCAAATTCCAAATTTTTTCATGCATTTATAATGCAAGAAGAAATGGAAATTGGATTAATCAAGTAAGAAACATGGATGGAACCATGGATGAAGATTTGAATGAGGTGGAAGTAGAGTTTATCAAATATTTTCAAGAAGAGTGGAGGGATAAGAAGTGTTCTTTAAAAAAAATTATCATCCCCGTGGAAGGTTTTAGATGACGGTGACTAGAGAAAGCTTGATGTAGATTTTTATATTTTATAAATCATTGAAGTGATTAATAATTTGGGATATTACTTATTCTTTTTTAAAAGCTTATTGGGATACTATTGGATATGATGTTTGCAGAGAAATCAATAAATTCTTTATGTCTGGTAAACTTTGTAATAAATAGAAGGAAACTCTGATAGTTTTGATTCCATCCTTTATTGCCTTTGGAGTATCATTCGATTAGTCATTGCAAGACCAATTACAAGATTTTGGCTAAAATTTTATTGAATTGGCTTTTGTGGGTGATCCCAAAGATTATTCCTGAAGAACATGTGGCGTTCATTAAAGGGAGATCAATTTCTGATCACATTCTTTTAGCTTAAGAAGTCTTCAACAAAAATAGATATTCTACATAAAAAATAGGGCTTCTGGCATTAAAGATTTATATGGATCAAGCATATGACAGTATGTGTTGGTCTACATTAAGACAGGTGTTGAGCTACTTGGGTTTTTCGATTAAGTTTGCTAATTTGTTGAAGGAATATGTGGTTGAACCAAGGTTTTCTAGAAGTATTAATGCTCTCAACTCTAAGTGGATTGAAGGGAAAAATTTATTTCGATAAGGATGCCCACTTTCTCCATTATTATTTATTATGTGCTCACAATTACTTTCGAAAGCTTTTTTTAATAAAGGTATAAATCTTGGTATTAATATACCATCAAATGCATAGAAAGTTTCTCACTTATTATAAGCAGATGACATTTTGATATTTTCATATGCTAATATAAACAATATCAAGAAGATGAAGAAGATTCTCCTAGACTATTGTAAGTGGATAGTTCAAGTCATAAATTTAAATAAATCTTTTATATTGTCGAGTAAATATATTAGAAAAATGAAGTGTAAACAAATCTCAAAATTGTTGGGATTTAAGATGGTAGAGGAAATAGATTTATATTCTCCTAGAGTATTTGGGGGTTAAAATTGCATTAAGAAGATTGAGGAAATCAGATTTTCAATATCTGATGGATAAATCATTGAAGAGGTTGATCGCTTGGGGAAATAGATTTATTTCTCTTGCAGGGTGGATCATCTTGATGAAAGCAATTTTTCTTGCTCTTCCATCATCTGTATCAACACATACAAAGATTCCTTTGACTATTTTGAAGGAGTTTGATAAACTTTGTAGAATTTTTAGATGGGATAAACATGATGGTAGCCATGGGCTTCATTTTGTGGCCATGGATGTCATATATAAACCAAAAAAATTTTGTGGACGTGGTATTTATTCAGCAGTGTCAAGGTTGGGTCCTTTGAGGGCTAAGTTTGCTTAGAATCTTTTAAATAAACTGAATACTCTTCTTAATAAGAATTTGTTATTTAAGTATGGAGGAAATTGGTGGAATGGTGAAAAGAAGAAAGGTGGCTTAGCGGCTTGGAAAATCATTATGAATAGATGAGGTTCTCTCAAAAATATTATCAGAAAGAAAGTTTTATCAAGATCTTTAATTAATAATCTGTATGATGTGTGGATACTGAAAGTTTGTCTGGGATGTTAAGCCCTTATGAACTAGTTCTGAGACTAACCAAAAGGGGGGGGGGGGGGGGGGGGGTGTTTGGGGGGGGGGGGAGAGAGAGAATTGGAAATTTAAAAAATTGTTTAACTAAAAGAAAGATCTTTTTATATCTTGCAACATAAATAGATTAAATCAATAATAAAAATATTAAACAGAGAGTTCACCCACGTGATTAATCAGAACAAGAATGAAACTAAAAATAAAGTGCGGGAATAATAAAGAAAAGAACACAAAATATTTATATTGGTTTCGACCAACTTGACCTAGGTCCACTCCCCGGAGGCACCCTCCGAGTATTGTACTAAACCTTTAGTGATAGTCCTTCATTCCCCACAGCTAGGTGGTGAAGCCCTTACAAAATCACTTCCACCTTTGTCAGTACGGTAAAGTAACTGGGTCCTTTGACACCAACGAGATCTTCTTCTTCCCAAAACTTCCCTCAAGATGAAACTACAATCATATGGTACTAAGTTGCAAGCTTGTTGGAGCAACCGTGTGAAACCCCCTCCACACTCCTTTGAAAGCTCATCCAAGGATGTTCTCCTTCTCTCAAACTCCACCCTTTCCTCTCTCCCTTTCAAGTTCTCTCTTCAAGTCTTTTTCAAAAGAACGAAGCTTCAATGGCTACCAAAGACACTTATCAAGTGCCATGACAAAGCTTAAATAGAGGACTTGGAAAAAACCTAAAAATTAATATTGGCGAAAAAAATCATCCATGATAATTACAGGATCATCCTGTAAGATGTGATTAAAAATAGGGCTTCAGAAAACCCTAAAAACTCATAAATATGCTTAAAAAGAGGGATTCAAAAAACTTAAAAACTTAATTTTGATGTCAAATATCGTCTAATATGATCTCACAATTATGCAGGATGATGTGCAGAATTTGACCTAATAGTCTAGGATGATCACCTAGATGATATGATCAAATTTGTACTGATCGTCCAGGATGATATGGTGGATCATCCTGGGAAATTAGAAGAATAAATATGGTATTTCAGCTTGGACTATTTAGGAAAATCAATTATGTCAACAAACATCGTCCGGTATGATATACAGATCATCCAGGATGATCTGATTGAAAAAATTTAACTATAATTAATCTTCTTATCACATAATCAATTTAGACATGATTTATATTAATCATCTAGGATGATCTAGATCATTTAGGATGATTAGAAAAAAAAATTTAATCTTAAAACCTTTCCTAAATTATCATTAGCAGCTATTTTCTAAGATCATAGAGGATCATCTCGAACAATCCAAAATTAATTAGTACGATTAGTTCAAAACATGAACTTCTGGTTTTGACTTGATCTCACTCCCCGGTGTTTTTTATAATCAAAATTATATTTAAGTGTTATAATCCAACTCTCCCTGGTGTTTGTTATAATCCAACTTTTGGTCATAGAGATTAAATTTTACTTATTATTTAAGTGTTTGTTATCATCAAAATTATATTCCCTGAAAATAAATTTGTATCAAAACAAATTTTCTTTCTTTTTAATTTTTATTATTTTTTGAAAATAAAATAAGTAAAATAAAACAAATCACTAGTTAAAGATAAAATAAAACAGATAAACAAAAACTAAAGTACGATCTCCCCTTTTATATTATCAAAAAGAAGGGGAGCACATAAAATCAAAATAGTAAAAATTGACTAATAAAAATATCAAACGATCCCTGATCGAGTGAAGACATTTTTTTAAATAATAAAATATTCTCGAAATGAGAAAGTTACCTCTTAATTTTATTCAAAAACTTAGTAAGAAATGTATTGATAATGCATAAGCCAAAAAGGTTAGAAATTCAGAAATTGTTAATCAAAGCTCAAGTTCTTTTAAGGACTCAAAAACTTTTTAAGCCAATATCTAAATCAAGGAAATTATTAGAAAAGAAAACACTAATTTTTCAAAACTCCTTTCCTGAAATATATCTAATAGAAGATTAATAAAAAAATTTGTAAATCAAGAATCATGATTTTCAAACTCAAGTATCAAAAATATCAATAGATAAAAGGGTTTTTTAAAGATTTAAGAAGTACAAGAAAGGTAGGCTTACTTTTTCTGGGCTCATTTTATTCCTCTTGTCTGTTGTTTGACATACTTTGTAAATCTTTTGATTTTTGATACACTTTATGTATCTTTCTAAATTTGGCATCATTGTTCATCTTTTGATTTTTGATACACTTTATATATCTTTCTAAGTTTGACATCATTGGCCTTTTTTCTTTTCAACAAATATCCTTACTTTATATAATTTCAAAAAAAAAAAACTAAAGCAACCCCATTCTATTAACAAAAATGAATTACTTGATTAATAAAATTGTGAGGTGGATTCAACAACTTGCAAAAGATCCCTATATGATAGATAAAATATAGGGAGATGAAAAAGTTCAATTTCAAAATCCAATTTACAATATGATGAAGATTTTGAATCAAAAGTGAAATAACATCTTAAAGAAAAGAGAAGATAAACAAAATCATATGTTTTCTTTCTTTGACCTTTTTTAGAGAAGTCAACCACAATTTACAAATGAATTCAAGAAAAACAGGAGGTAAATTTTTTATTTTTAAGAAAAAAAGATTTTTTTAAGTGTATACGAAATAAAAAAGGTGATATGTGTGTGTTGATCAGAGAAAACTTCTCAAAAATAAATATAAAATCTAATTTAAAAATTTTAACACAATAACAAAAATGAAAAAAAAAAAACTAAACCCAAGGAAAATACATAAAATAAATAAAAACATAACGAACAAAAACATGCATACACAAATAAATAAATACACAAACAAGGGTTTAAACATCATCTTGCTCTAGGTCAAATAATTCAGAAGCTAGGTCTGCCAGGAGATTTTTTGCTTCTCATTATTTATCTTTTTTATAATTTTTTTAGGTTTACCCTTTTTCTTTGTAGGAAGAGTTCTCAAATTAGGGCACTGATTTTTCATATATATAGGTTTCTTACATCTAAATCAAATAAGATTAGAAGAAATCTTAAAATTTTGATCATTTTCATTGTTATTTTGCTTTTTTTAATGCTTGTGATTATGCTTTAGTAGGCTTTCTAATTTGCTTGTTAAGTCATCACTTTCATCATTTACTAAGCCACTTTTATCCGTGTCTTCAATTTTTAGCACTATTGTTTCACCTGCATCTAAAAGTCTTTAACCCAAACATTGCTCATAGGTAATAAGTGAGCCAATCAAATTATCAATAGAATATTTGATCAAATTTTTTTATTCATATATAGAAATAACTTTGGCATCAAACTTATCAAGTAGATAATGTAGAATTTTATTTCCTTTTTTTTAGTTTGAAAATTCTTTACCTAAAGCATTTAATGATATCACAATTTTAATAAGCCTAGTATACATGTCTAAGATCGTCTCGTAAGGTTTCATGCAAAATAATTCATAATTATGCATTAAAATATTCAACTTGAATTGCTTGATTTCACTAGTGCCTTCGTATATAGTATGTAATTTATCCCAAATTTCCTTTCCAGTAGTGCACGTGGATGCTAACATACAATCTTCAAAATTTAAAGCACATAAAAAATTTGTTTAAAGTTTTAGCATTCAATTGAGCATTAATTTTTTCTTCCCTATTCCATTGATTAAAAGGAATATCAATTTTAATTCCATATATAACATGTGATGGTACATAATAACCAATTAGAATTATTTATCACATTTTGTAATCAATTAATTGCAAAAAAGTATACATACAAATTTTTCAAAAATTAAAAGAAATATTTTCAAATAAAGGTGGTCGGATGATTGAATATCCTTCCAAAATATTAAGATTACAAAACTTAGCCACTAATTGAAATTTAAAAAGTTTTCAAAGTTAATTTTATGAATCCCGCTCTAATACCACTTGAAAGTTTGCAGGGATATTAAGCCCTTATGAACTACTCCCATGGCTAACCAAGAGGGGGGTGAATTAGATATTTAAAATTTTCTTTAAGTAAAAGAATGATCTTTTTATATTTCGTAGTGAAAATAGATTAAATCAATAATAAAAAGATTAATCACAAATAGAATAAATATGAAAATAAAGTGCAGAAATAATAAAGGAAACAACACACCAAAATTATAGTTCTTCGATCCAACTTTACCTACGTCTACTCCACAGAGGCACCCCCCAAGTATTGCACTAAACCTTTAGTGACACTCCTTCAGCCCCCACAGCTAGGAGAAGAAGCTATTATAAAATCACTTCCACCTTCCACAGTGTGGCGGAGTAGCTAGATCCTTTTACACCAATAAAATCTTCTTCTTCCCAAAACTTCCCTAAAGATGAACCTTGAATCTGATGGTACTAAGGTGCAAGCTTACCGGAGAAATCATGTGAAACCCCCTCCACACTCCCTTGAAACCCCCT
Source organism: Dendrobium catenatum (assembly GCF_001605985.2). Lineage (NCBI taxonomy): Eukaryota > Viridiplantae > Streptophyta > Magnoliopsida > Asparagales > Orchidaceae > Dendrobium > Dendrobium catenatum. The sequence goes on along the minus strand of NW_021319484.1, from coordinate 374,138 downwards.
CCACGCATCTTCTCCCTCTCTCAAACTTCACCCTTTCCTCTCTCTCTTTTAAGTTCTCTCTTCAAGTTTTCTCTAGAAGAATGAAGCTTCAATGGCTGCCAAAGACCCTTATCAAGTTCCTTGATAAAGCTTAAATAGAGGGCTTTAAAAATCCCTAAAAATTAATCTTGGCGGCAAAAATTGTCCAGGATAATTTTAGGATCGTCGTGTATGATGTGCTTAAAAAAAGGGATCAGAAAATACTAAAAACTCAATTTTGGTGCCAAATATCATTTGATATGATTACAAGATCATCCCGTAAGATGTCATTAAAAAGTAGGCTTCAAAAACCCCAAAAACTCATTTCTGATGCCAAATATCATCCAGTACGATCTCACGATCATCTAGGATTATGTGTAGAATTTAATCTGATAATCTAGGACAATCACCTAAACTATATGATCAAATTTGTACTGATCATCCAAGATGATATCATGGATCATCCTGGACAATTAGAAAAAATATTATGGTATTTCATCTTGGATGATTTAGGAAAATCAAGTATGTTGAAAAACATCATCCAGTACAATATATAGATTGTCCAGGATGATCTGAATGAAAAATTTAACCATAATTAATCACCTAATCACATGATCAATTCATGCATGATTTGTATTGATCATCTAGAAAAATCTAGATTGTCTGGGATGATTAGAATAAAAATTGAATCTTAAATTCTTGCCTAAATTATCATTGACATTTGTTTTCCAAGATAAAAAAGGATCATCCGAGATGATCCAAAATTGCCCAATACGATTAGTTCAAAACTTGAACTTCTAGTTTTGACTAGATATCACTCCTCTGAGTGTGTGTGTGCAAGGTCACCAAGCAAGTATACTCCCTTATAGGACTTGAATCAAGAAATTAAAATTACAATTAATGAATATTACATACCCTTTACAGCGTAACCTTATTTAACCCAATCTTGAGATCTGATTCTTTGTTTGATGCTGCATGGTTTTCTTGAAATGTTAGTATACACATAAATAAATATAGAATAAAAAATACTATGAGACATAAAGATATTTGTTATCATAAAAAATATAAAACTCATGAGCTTGAGTCACAAGAGATACTTGATAAAAGTATCAATAAATGGCCTACTTTTGTTGCAAATTTGGAAGAAGGTAACATTAATCTGAGTTCACTCATTGAGAATGGGGCATGGTACATCTATCGGCTAAAGCAATATTTTGGGGAAGAATTGATTCACATGATAAGCCAAGTCGAGATATATCCAAAATTAGGTGAAGACTATGTAGAGTTGAAGTTCAAAATGATGCGAAAGACTATTACGGCTATGATTATAGAGACTCACCTAGATTATGATAATGAATTGGATCATTTATCATGGGTAAATAAAATAAATCTTAATCCATTGGTTGAGCTCTTCTTATGCCATCTACTTAATAATGTTATTCCAAAGGTAGATTTCTTTTGATTTGCAACTTTTGTCCAAGAGGTTGTGGTGAAGTTGAAAATATTGATCATATAACAACTATTTATCCTATTTTGCTTCAAATAATCATATTTGTAAATTCTTGGGGATTCCTTGTTCTAGTTTTTTATTCTTTTCAAAAAATATCTCTTCGAATTGGGCAGGATTTATATAATCAATGCTTTTATTGTTAAAATGTATTTTATATTGTTATTATTTTCTCGGAATAGCAGGAATGGAAGATAGTCCTATTGTTATTACTGCTAGAGTCATCAGTTTAGTGGCTATTTTTTATAAGGATAATATCATCATGGAATACTGGGGTGTTAAGCAGTCTTCCCGACTGTTTTCCAGGTTTTGGCACCCTCCTCCTCCGAAGTGGTTTAAAATTAACATTGATGCTTTGCTATGAAAATATAATAAAGCTGGTGTTGGTGGAGTGGTTAGAGATTATTGTGCAAGTTTCTTATTGGCTTTCAGATTTTGTTGTGTTTATTGGGATGTTGCTCAGTAAGAATTGCTAGCTTTTAAATCTTTGAAGAAGGATATGCAAATGTGGATGTATGAAGCGGAAGGTATCATCACTGAAGGAGACAATTAGAATGTGATAAAGTTTCTTCATGATGTTTATGACAAACCGGAAAAGCTAATTCATAGCTGTGAAGCCGAAGATTTGTTATTCTTTAAGGAGTTCAATTAGGTTTTATTTCATTCTACTACTAGTAGTTGTCATAAGTTATCATATTATTGTGCTAATTTAGCTATTTCTTATAATTTCATTTAGGATATTTTTAGTGAGAATAATATTCCTCCTTTTGTTTCATTGTTAAAGGAGGAATGTCATAGGTTGCCTTTGCTTGAGTAGTTTGTATCTAGGAGTTTTCTTTTTTTTTTTTTCTTTAATGCAAGTTGCATTCATTCTTATCCAAAAAAAAAAAAAAAAAACCACAAACCCCTTTCAATGAAATTATCAGAATCCCAATTAATTGAGCACATCCTTTTCCAATTAAAAGAATCTCCTTTTTTGAAAATAAAATGTTGAGAGGATATTCACCAACACAATATTTAGAAATCATAAAATTAGCCTAAAGGCTTTCTTAGACATTAAGTTAAACTAACGTTTTTAAGAAAAATAAATAGCAATGTCATACAGGTTTTTAAAACCAACCTTACCTTCATCTTAAACACCAAAGCAGTTATCCAAAGAGGCCCATAATAAAGAAGATTTACCCTCTCTCGCTCACAATAAAAAAATGTTGAAAAATATTTTCAACCTACTACAAACATTCACAATTAGATATAAAGTATGAAGTAAATAGATAGGAATATAACAAAGGACACTCTTAATCAACACTAACATATACCCAAAAGAAAGAAAAGTAAAATCCTAGGTAGAAAGCTTATTGTGAATATTATAAAAAATATTCCCAAATAAATGAGATCTCTTATTACCCTTGGAAAGAGAAGTGCCTAAGTATTTAAGGGAATGATGCTTGTGCAAAAAACCAAAATTATTTTTAATAGAGTTAATTCTTTAATTGGAGATAGACTTGGCAGTGATAAAGTAGCTTTTCATGGGATTAAAAATTAGTCCACTAGCATTTTGAAATTGACCAAGAAATATTAAAAAGATATTAAGCATTTTTTTAGAACAATTTGTAAAAATGATAAAATTATCAACAAATCTTAAATGGGATATAGAGAAGCCACCAGTAGTATGGTATTGTAAAGTGAGATGTATTTTAAAAAAGACCAATAAAACCACAAGAAAGAAATTCCACCACCAAAAATAAACAAGGCAGGGGTACAGGATCCCCTTACCTTAGCCAACGAGCAAAGCCAAAAAAACCATAGATCTTACCATAGATAATATTCAAAAATAAATAATTTGGAATACTATTCTTAAGGATCCCAATAAAATAATTATTAACACCAAATAAGTTAAGCTTAGTATAATAAAAATCCAATCTGAGATTGTAATAAGCTTCAGTTATATCAATAATGAAATAACATTCCCACCAAAAATTTTTGCCTCCAAATCATGAACTAATTCTTGAGCCATTAAAACATTAACAAATATAGACCGACCATAGACAGAACTTGCTTGCTATAAAGAGATGACATTAGGGAATTAATGCTAGTCTTGCCATAATCAGATTATTGCAACTCAGGAAACCATCTTGAGAATATATTTTTTATTATAGAAAAAATTATTATTTTTTATTAATTTTATCATTTCTCTTGAACATGTATTAGACATTTTTTATTTTTTTATTTGAGTGTACTAACATTTTAGAGAAATCATACTCAACACTGCTGAAGACTTCAAGATTAAATATATTAGGATTTTATGTAATGAAGTTTGTAAATTTTATTTTCCTTGAGTCTAAGATAGTGTGATTATAATTGGGTACCGTGCACACACACACTAGACTTAAAATTTTAAGACTAATTATACTGTATGATTTACAATCATACTAAACGATTTGTTACTTTATTCCTGCAAAATGAAGTTAATCAAATCATGTATTATATTTTTGCACTATTTGTATTGTACAATGTCAGTTTGTATAGATGACTCACAGATTATGAAATGGGTGCATAACCGTTTATCCTAAATGAACTCATTTTTTGTGTTATTTATACTGTATGATGTAAGTTCATATAGATGACCGATAAAGTACGAAATAAGGTTTATACAGGATCGTATCAGATGAATATGTTCCGTTTTAAATTGTTTGTATGGAATGATATCAATTCATACAGACAACTAATAGAGTACAAAATAGGGTCATCCACATTCATAACAAACAAAGCATAATTTTTGTTAACTGTTCACACTATATGATGTCAGTTCGTACAAATGATTGATAGAGTATGAAATAAGGTTCATACAAGATTGTACCTGATGAATAAGTTAAGTTTTAAATTATTCAAATAGTATGATGTCAGATCATACAGATGACTAACAGAGTATGAAATAAGGTTCGTAAAGGGTCGTGCATGGATTTTTGAACTATTCATACATACGATCATCGATCATATTATACAATTCTTGGTCGGTTGAGTTGTAATTTTAAACTTTTTTGATATTTTTTTCTTATGTTTCATATATAAGAATCCTAAAAACTTACTCTCTATACGTTTGCTATGATTTTCTCTTGAGAGTGGCCATTGAGTGTGAGTGTTTAGGAGAGATTGTGAGAGTGAAGTGTGAGAGATCAAGTAAGGGAGAGTTGTGAGGGATTCATAAGATTGCCAAAGTATTATCCAAAGAAAAGGTACATGAACCATTTTTTTTTGTTAAAACTCATAGAAGCCCATGCGCTAATATAAAAAAGAGGTTACACGACCTTAAGGGGATTGCTAGCTTGCTATAGCTCAAAAGTGATATAAAAGAAAAAACATAAAAACTAAGAGTTAGCGATCCCCACTAAGCATGAGTACAAAAGGACCTAGTAACATTCAAAAAAACAAAAAGTAGAAGGCACAAAAATCAACATTTAGCTCAACTTTACCAATCAAAAGAGGACTCTGAACAGAATGAGCACTTGTCTCCAAAAACCTATAAAAAGGCCTGCAGGAACACCAAAGAAAATAATTAACAAAATCAAAAATATAATAACACAAAACAAAATATTACCAAAGAAGTAGATCAATCTACCAACTGTAATAGGGTTATGTTGTTTGAAATTATAATGCATAATCTTGAAACAGAGCAAAGTGTCAACTGAAGTAAACACATCAACAGCCATAATAGATAAATGATTAAGATAGCAATAAAAATAAATAAATTTTGATCCATCAAAGACAAGAAGCAAAAGTAGCAGGAAGGGCCAAAATTGCATAGGAAAAGGGAACCAGAAAGGCCTTTAAATGAACAATACCATAGGAAAAAGATAAAAAGAGACCTATAAGAAATTATCCAACACATAAAACCCAAGTAAAGGAATAGAATATTAGAGCTCAGGAAGAAACAAAGAAAGCAACCATCACCTGGGTAAACCAAATGGTGCTCAATCCTACCTCCAAAAACACTTAACCACACCCTAACAGTTAGAACTGTTCTACAATAAAAGATATACACATAAAAAGGACACAGAATAGCCTACACATAGACATAAGAGCTCCTGGACAGAGTACCAATCTAGCTAAATTGATAAGTCAAACGGCACATATGCCACCAAAAAACCACACAACTGAGCCAAATGAATAAAACAACAACCAAATGCATAATGCTCAAAAAAATAAAAAGGCCTTAATAACAGCAAATGACAGCCTCCTGAACCCAAGCATCCCCATAATAGGATAAACCCAAAATAACATCAAAATAAAGAAAGTGAGTATTTCCACAGTCCCCATTATTTCTCCCATAGTTACCCACAGCCATAAAACAAATCCAATGATAGGTCTCACAATAGCTCATGAAGGTAGGAAAGCATTAAATAGGAAAACTGTCAACATAAAAAAAGGTGCAATCACAGCTCAAGCCCATCACCACAATACACTCAGCAATGTAGTACAAACATGAAGAAAGAAAAAAAAAATAAGGTCAAAAAGACATAAACCAAAAACCAACCAGATAGAGGCAACACCCAATCAAAAAAAAAAAATCATAAGCTCCAGCCACCAAGCCACATTAAATTCTAACATAGGGAAGACAAATTTGATCAAGTCTTAAAAATCCTTTTATAGGATTAGTGAAGTTAGGAGCAAAAAAATCATTAAAATTATCGAAATCACACCCGAAATTGGCAAGCTACAATTCACAAGCATTCCCCTCCCTATACACATGAAAGAATGAGAAGTTCATAAAGATCAAGAAATGTTTAATATCTCTTACTAAAGAAAATAGATCAAAATTTCACACAATATCATCTACAGTATTTTATCATTTAATACTATAACTGGAATTAACTTCATTACCAACTTTAGAATTGTCAATAGAAATGCATAATCTTATCCCATGAAGAACAACCAAGAGGATGGCAATGTTCACATCATAATTCTTTAAGGGAACCAACAAAAGAAATAATAAAACTCACATGATTGTTCGTAATAACCCCACCACACCCCGAGGTGGAAATAATGACAACACTAACATTTAGGTTATATTAGTTATTAGGAGGTTTGAGCCAGTAAATAAAGCTAGGTTCAGAAGTAGGATGATCATCCTCCAACATGATACCTAAATCAACAGCCACAAAGAAGTAATTCTTAAAATTCATAACAAAGAGAAGATTAATAGAAAAAAGACCCAGGCATTTTCTTTCACATTCTTAATAGTCCTATGATGGTTCATACCAACTCCATTAAAAAGAGAATTATTTCTATCCAACAATAAATACCAGAAAATAAGAGAAGGAACAACATTTCTGTTATGGCCTATAGACATAATAAACCAAGAGTTAAGCATAGAATTAATAAACAATGTAGCATTGAAGTAATTTAATTTGAAAATGTCATTAAAATAAGTCCAAGTTTTAAAATTTGAAGGACCCGAGATAAAAACATGATTTATATTCTTAAGATTATAATAACATTGGCACTTGGACGGCAAAATATAGTATCTTTTAATTAAGTTATCATTATTAGGAATGAACTTATGCAAAATTCTCTAAATAAAAATAGCCACAATAGAATGAATACTTTTATGCCAAATCATAGAAAAAATATTAGTAGCACCATTCTTGAATCTAAATGCATGCCAAGCATCCTTAAATGTAAAACCCGCATCTTTGAACAAGTTATGTAATAATAAATCATCAGAATCAGTGTTCAGGGGGAGGTTGAAAATTTGTAGAATAATAGAGTAAGGAATAAAATTAGCAAGTTTATTATAATCCCAATAGTTTTTAGAAATGAAATTGTTCACCTTAACCATCGCAGTGGAAGAAGAGTTAGTAATGGATTCAATAGTTTGATCACCCAACCAACGGTCTTGCCAAAAAAAAAAAGTTCACACCACCAAGCCCACAAGAAACATAGGGCTCAACAACCCATTTAACTTTGCAAAGTCTCTGCCAAACTTTAGCGTCATCTTTGTTAAAAAAAAGGATAGTCGGGTGCCTACACACATAATACTATCAAATTTTAACTTAGCCCAGATGCTCACTTTAGAACAAAAGTTGTACCATAACCTAAAAGAAAATCATAGGCCAAATCATACAAACTCTTACACCCCAAGGCACCCTTATCCAACACACCACAACACTTATCCCAAGAAGACTAGAGAGTTTTAGAATTACTATTAGCCCCTTTCCAAAAATAAATTATTAAAATGCCTATTAATTCTTTTGTAAACAACATGGGTGGATCGAAGAGTTTGGAAGAACATTTCTAATGAGAATTAATCTACCCCCAAAACTCAAAAAATTAGCATCCTACGATAAACGCTTGTTCTGCACAGAAGTTATCAAATCATCAAAAATAAAAGTTTTCTTTCTCATTTAAAAGGAGGGACCCCAAGGTACTTAATAGGCAATTGACCTTACACAAAACCAGTCAAACCTTTAATTTCCAAAATACAGTCGTTAGGCACTTTATTGGAAGAAATAAAACAACATTTATTCTTATTCAAAGAGAGACCACTAATAATTTAAAAAATATGAAAGAAATATATAAGTTTTATAATTTTATTTAAAGAAGCATTCGTGAAAAAAATAAAATCATTAGCAAAACATAAATGAGAAATAGGAAAACCACCCAAGGTTCTAAAGTAGAGGCTAGGGTGATTTTGAAAGAGGCTAGCAATGCCTCTAAATAAATACTCAGAAAAAAGGGCAGGGGAGATAGGATCACTTTGTCTTAAACCATGAGAAGGTTTTAAAAAGCTAATGCTTTTGTTATTCATAATAATAGAAAAAATATGATCCTTCAATGAAGTTTCTGATAAGAATGATAAAACCCAAATTAAAACCATACAAATACAAAATATTGTAAATAAAGTTCCAATCAATGTTATCATAAGCCTTGGAAATATAAAGTTTTAAGATAACGTTGCCACCTCTCGCCCTAACATCCAAGTCATGATAAAATTCTTGGGCAAAAAGAATATTATTAGCAATAGCCCGCCCCTTGACAAAACCCATTTAGAAAGGAGATATAATTTTAGGAAGAATAGAATTTAAATGACTCATAAGAAATTTAGAAGGCAACTTATTAAAAAAGGTGCAGAGACTAATAGGTAAAATCATTCCAATTACTAATAGAGTTACTTTTGGAGATGAGAATAATATAATTAGAAGTAAAAAATTTACGAATATTATGACCATAAAAAATATCCAAAATAGTATAATAAAGATCATTACTAATAATATGCCACGCTTTCTAGAAAAACTTAGTGGTAAAACCATTCGGCCCATCCATAGAGTCAACATTCATGTTATGAGCAATCTCTTTAATTTTCTCTAAAGTAGGGGGTTTAGAAAAGTACTCATTATTATCTTAGGATATGAGATTAGGGATAGTAAAATACTTATTGAAATAGTTTTGAAAATATTGAACTGCTAAATTAGCAATTTACTCAGCATCCTCAATAACAGAGCCATCATCACTATTGATTTTATTAATGGACTTATTGACATATTTTCTCTTAACCAAAGCATGAATATATTTTGTGTTATTAACACCTTCAATAAGGTGCTTCAAAATCACTTTTGATTTCCAAAAAGCTTACTCCTTAGCTTGTAATTTAAAGAGACAATCTTTAGCATCCCTCAACAAATTCATATTCTCATCAGAAGGAAACAATTGGTAATTTAGGTCAATAGTGTTCACTTTATCTTCATCATTAAAGCTATTGGTAAAAATATTTTTAAAAACTTTTTGGTTCCACCAATTGATAATATGCTTAAGTCTTTTTAGTTTAAACCAAAGTTCTTCATACCAAAAGTATGGTTATCTGGATGCAAAGGAGCATGCCACTTTTCCTGAACCACATCCATAAAAGAATCATAAAGCAACCACATGTTTTGAAATCTAATTTGAGGAAATGAACTCATATGCCTAGTCTTGAGGCTAATTAACATAAGAGAATGGTCTGAAAGAGTGCTGCTAAGATGCTAAATAGAAATAGAGTTAAAAGAGTTAAGCCAAAAATCATTAAACAACATCCGATCCAAATGTTTCCATAAATGACCATGATTCCAAGTGAATTTATTACCAGAGAAGCCAATGCCAACAAAATTACAAACCATAATTTTATTATTAAAATCCACCATAGAGTGATAGATAGGAGTAGAACCCCCATTATATTCAAATGGATTAGAAATAGTGTTAAAATTACCACCAACAAGCCAGTACAAATTATTTAGTACTACGGAAATTAGTGAGTTCTCCTATAAGACTTTTCTAGTATTATGAGAAGAGGCAGCATAGACAAAAGAAACACAAAAATTTAAATTTAAAACTTTAATATTAAAATGCAAAACTTGAGTAAAATCTTCAATAACATCTAGCCAAACATGATCCTTCCATAACACCAAAATCTTATTTGCAGAATTTGAAACAATATGCTTAAAACCCAAAAATCTTGAAGTACTAAGTAATTTAGTAGAAGTAAAGAGAGGTTCAGGTAAAATAAGAATATAAATATTATAAATAAGGCATAAGTTATTAACCCTTAACCTAGAAGAGGGGCAAAAAATGCCCCTAATATTCCAAAAAATAGATTTAAACATAAAAAAGGTGCTAATGACTAGTTTGCGATTAGGTGGTCCTAGGAGATTGTAATATGATGTTCTTATTTTTCCTACCTCTAATATTTTGAAACTTGGTATAACTAATTGCATTATCATCTTTGGAAAAACATTTAGCCACAATATCCATATCCTTCGTATTAGTAAAGGCTTCACTATGATAATGATAGTTTAAGAGAAGCTTATTATCATAGTGAAAACCTATCTCCCTTACCTCCTAAGCCAATTCAACCTTTCAAAGTTATAGCCATCCTCCACAATTTATTTACTAATCATATCAATACCAGCATTTCCTTCCACCAAATTAGTTGTCCATCCTCTTGATCATTCACAACAGCTTGAGAAGTCACAATATTAGAATAATTATTATTGAGCATCATAAAGTCCATGTTACTCAAATTTTTGTTAAGAACATAAGGACTAACACAAGATGATGTAACAATAGTTTGATTAGTAGTGATAACCAACATTTGCTCAACCACATTTTCATGACTGGTAGGTAATAAAGAGCTAGAGTTAAGATTATTTCCTTGTATACGAATAGTAAGGATTTAGTTCAAGTGAAGTGTATTAAAGATGAAGATCAAAAAATACTTTTCTTAGAAGATGATATTCAACAAAGATGGATGAGATATTTTGCTAAACTTTTTAATGAAGATTGTGAAGTTGTTGTTGTATACGAATAGGCTCATCGACAATGGTGGAAGGTGGTTCAATATGAGCAATGGAAAATAGTATTGGGTCCTCAATATTATCCTTCAATGTAGAAATATTTCCCTCAACCACTCCATGGTTAGGAATCTCATTATTATGAGAAGTCGAAGGAATAGCCTTCCCATGCAATTGTTTGGAAGATTCCTTCTCTTTACAAATATGAGGATGTAACATGTAACACTAATTTAAACTATGTCCATGCATTTTACAATAAGAACAAAAAAATTGTCAAATTTTTAAAATCAACTTTTTGGAAGTAATAATTCAACTCTGACCAAATCCATATCTCATTAGGATGTTTCTTAGATATGACCAACTCGACTAAAACATGAGCCACATACGGACGTGAGATATAGATAGTAGCTTGGTCCGTCTGTAGAGGCCTATCAAAAATTGATGACAGCCCAAAAAATTTAAGAATTAAAGAATTGAAGTCTCATATTCAAGAAGGAAATCCACACATTAGTAGTAGGGACATCAAAATTTGGGATCCATTTGAGTAATATCATCTGGCAAGCTTGAATATAGTACGATCTCCTAGAAAAAATATGGCTCTAATCAAGATCATTAGAGAGTTGAATGGCAATGTGTCTCTGATCCAGAAAACAGATGTGAAACGAACCTAAGAGTTTAAGACTATTAAAAAAATTTGTGTATAACATCTAGATTTGGTCACTGAAGAAGGAACTTTCCAACTAAAGTTAAAGCAAAAGGAACGGTCGGCTGAGAAACCATGGAATCATCGAATATCAAAGTAGGACAACCTTTAAAGGAAGTTTGAATAAATTAATGTTCAGCAACTGAAGAATAAGATCTAGCTAAAACATCATTAAAAAACAATTTTTGCCATCCCAAAATGAAGTAGATGAAGGGATGGATGATGAAGGAGTCATCATCTCCCAAAGCTAGAAAACCTAAAAAAAAAATCTCAAAACAAAACACAAAGCGAGCTAAGAAAACAAAAAGGAAACAAATCAAAGAGGAAAAAGCAGCAAAATAATGCCAGGGGAGGTAAAACAGGAGCTCGCAACAGGAAACCCTAGTTCACCATAGAGTCGCCAAAGGGCAGATGAGCGAATGAGGTATATGAACCCCATTTTTTTCTTAAAATAGGTAGAGGGGCCTACCCGTTAATTAAAAACGTAGTTATAAGATCCTTAAGCAGGACCCTCAGCTCTCAAATGCTCAAACGAGCTACAAAACAAATCAAACGAAAACATACGAACTGATAGTTACAACTAAGACAAAAAAAAAAGATGACCTAGTAACATGCTAATGATGCAATAGACAAGCATCCAAAAAAAAGATACTGATAGGAACATGAAGCATAATATTTCTGCAAAAAATCTTGACCACAGCCCTAAGAAAATCCACATGAGAATCAAGAATGCTGTAATACAAAAGACAAAAGTACAAAATAACTAAGAAATATAAATGGGAATTTACTAAATTAAAAGAAGTCAAGAAGAGATATTAGCAATAAAGAGCTTCAGAGCAAAAAAACAATAGTTGAGCAAAAATGCTCCCACCAAATATCAAAAAACATGTTAAAAAATCCATAACAATGATCCAGGATAAATCTAAACTAGCATTCATCACTTGGGTAATTCAAATGCCACTCAATCCTACCTCCAAGCCCGTACAACCACAACCTAACAAACTGCCTCGAACTGCAACAAACTAGGCTCACATAGATAGAAAGAGGAGCCCCCCACATACTAATAGAAAAACTTTTGGACAAAGAAGCAAAACAACATAAAAGGAAAGTCAAGGGGCACAATAACCACAATCACAATCCACAAAAGGGCTCCAGGCCAACACCAATGACCCACCCATAACAGGGCCCTAAACTAAAAACCAAAAGCAAAATACTCAAATAATATGAAAATCCAAAGAACACCAAACAACCAAAAGCAACCCAGCAACTCTACAATAGGAGAAACCCATAATAGAAACAATATTGCCCCAATCCTTAACATTACTCCCATAGATACCCACAGCCATAAAATATATCCAAAACCATGTCTTAAAATAGCAAATGAATGTAGGAGAGAAATAAATTGGGAAATCGTCAACAAACGAACCAGTGCAATCACAGCGCAAGCCCATATCCATATTTTTCTTAGCTAAAAGTATAAAGCCACATAAAAACCAAAGCAGTGGTTTAGAAACACCAGAATAAAATAAGGAAATAAATAGAGCACATACATTAACAAAATAAGGGAAGTTGTAGGTAAATACCACAAAATGTTCTAGAGAAAAATCAGCCCCCACATGGTATAGGGGCAAGGCCAGTACATAAAAGCATCAAACCAGTCAGCCAAGTAAAGCACCAAGGAGTAAACATGAACCACAGCCTGAATGGGAACAAGGCAACAGAGAAGAGACCCAACCAACAAAAGAATAGCAAAAACACAGCAATAGAGTGCCAGATCCAAGGACAAAGCTACAAAAAGCAAGATATCTGGACAAAATAATACCAGACAAAGTAGTAGAAATGCAAACCAAATAAAGACAAAGCAAAAGGAAAGAAACCTTGCACAGGCATAAAACCCAGAAGAACAATGGAGAAGCAAATGCCAAGTCCAAAAAAAAAACCATATCCAAAGGCTCCAGCCAACAGAAAATATTAAGGTTTAACATAGGGCATGCTAATTTTATCTAATCTTAAGAGACTTTTCAGCATAACAGGGATGTTAATATCAGCATAATCAATAAAGTAATTCAATCCACACACCTAATTGGCTAGTTAAAGTTAGCGCACGCATTTTCTTCTTTGTAAACAACATAATAAGATTAGTTCATAAAGATAAGAAAGTTCTTAATATCTCTCACCAGATAAAAGAACGTGGAATTACACACCATGTCCTCAACATAATTTAAAATTTGAAAATAGTAATTTGAATCAACTCAATATAATTATTAGTTAATCAAGAGACATGCATAATCTTAAACAATGGAGAATAGCCTACATAATTGCATATTTAATATCACAATTTTGCAAAGGACCAGCAAAGGCCATAATGAAACTACCATGTCAATCCCTAATAATGCCACCATAACCCAACCCAAAGCTAGCACCGTCCACATTCAACTTATAAAAGCTATGAGGAGTTTTGGTCTAATAGATAAGCCTAGGGTCCTTAGAGAGGTGATCATCCTCACACGAAAGACCTAAATTAGAAGAAACAAATTAAAAATTTTAAAATTTTTTAATAGTGAGTAATTGAACAGAATAAAGAGTTAAAACTTTATCTTTCACATTATGAATAATTCTATTAGGATTCATACCAACACCATTTAAGAGACAATTATTCTTATCGAGCCAAAGATACCACAAGATAAGAGAAGGAATGATATTTCTAATGTGACCTTTAGAATTAATGAACCAAGCATTAAGCATAGCATTAATAGTCATTTTAGCATTGAAACAATTCAATTTGAAATTTTCATCAAAATAAGTCCAAGTTTTAACAGCTAAAGGACCAAAGAGGGAAACATTATGCATATTCTTCGCATGATAACAACATTGGCATTTGGAAGGTAAGATGAAACCTCTTTTAATTAAATTATCATCCGTACAAATGAACCTATGTAAAATTCTCCAGATAAAAATTGCCACTATGGAGTGAATACTTTTATGCCAAAGCATAACAAAAATATTATTGACCTCATTCTTAGATCTAAAAGAATGTCAAGCATCCTTTAATCTAAAACAATAATCTTTGGATAAACCTAATTAAAGAACATCAGTCAATTCAATGGTCAAGGGGAAGTTCAAGATTTGTTGAATAATAGAGGCAGATATGGCATTAGCAAGTTTATCATAATCCTAATAATTATCATTAAAAAAATAATTCACCTTAACAGTCAAAGTGGAGGAGGTGTTATTAATAGAGTCAATAGAATGATTTCCCAACCAATGATCTTGCCAAAAGAAAATGTCACCACCACCAAGTCCCCAAGAGATAAAGGGCTCAACAACCCATTTAATTTTACAAAGTCTATTCCACACTTTAGAATCACCAATATTGAAACTACTAGTTGAATGTTTACCCACACAATACTTAGGAAACATAAAATTAGCCCAAAGGCTCACTTTAGCATTAAAGTTATACCATAACTTAAAAGAAAAAGCATACGACAAATCATTCAAACTCTAACACCCCAAGGCTCCCTCCACCAAAACACCACAACATTTGTTCCAAGAGGACCAGATAATTTTAGAATTACTACTAGCCCTTTCTAGAAGAATTTATTAAAAAGTGTATCAATCCTATTGCAAACCGCTTGAGTAGGAAAAAATATTTGGAAAATATAAATAGATAGAGAGCAAAAAATACTTCTGATAATAATTAATATATCCCCAAAACTCAAAAATTAGAATCCCAGGACATAAGCTTATTTTGCACATTAGAAATAAGATCATCAAAAAGAAAATTTTTCTTTTTACCTTTAAAAAGAGGCACCCCAAGGTACTTAATGGGAAAATGACCATGAACAAAACCATTTAAATCTTTAATAGCTAAAATATAGTCATTAGGCACTTTCTTGGAGGCAATAAAATAACACTTGTGTTTATTCAAAGCAAGACCACTAACCATTTCAAATTTATGAAAAAAACACATAATTTATTGATCCTATTAACAGAAGCATTCATAAAAATGATAAAATTATCAGGAAATCATAAATTAGAGATGGGAAAACCACCAAAGTTCTAAAATATAGACTAGGAGAATTCTCAAAAAGATTGTCTAGGCCTCTCGATAGTACTCAACAGTAATAACGAAAAGGGTAGGAGAAATCTGATCACCTTATCTAAGAACATGGGATGATTTAAAAAAACCATTGCTTTTTCTATTAATAATGATAAAAAGATGAGATCCTTTAATACAGTTTTATATATGATTAATAAAAATAGAATAAAAACCAAACAACTTCATAATATTATAAAGAAAGTTCCAAACAATGTTAACATAAACTTTAGCAATATCAAATTTCAAATCCTGTTCCCACATCACACCCTAACATCCAAATCTTGACAAAAATATTAGGACAAAATAATTTTATCCACAATAGCCCGCCCTTTCATAAAACCCGTTTGAAAAGGTGAAACAATTTTAGGCAAAAAAGAATTTAAATGATTCATAAGCAGTTTAGAGAGCACTTTATTAATAAAGTTACAAAGACTAATAGGTCTAAAATCATTCTAGTTACTAATAGAGTTGTTCTTGGGAATAAGCATAATATAACTAGAAGTAAAAAACATAAGATTAATATTACTAGCAAAAAAATCTAAAATAGCCAAATAAAGATCATTACTTATTATATGTCTGGACTTATGAAAGAACTTAATGGTGAAACCATCAAGTCCATCCACAGAGTCACCATTCATGCCATTAACAATCTTTTAACTTCCTCTAAAGAAGGAGGTTTAGAAAGAAACTCATTGTCCTCTTGAGAAATAAGGTTAGGGATAATAGAAGGGTTATCAATAAGAGTAGGACTAAAATCTTTATTGAGACAATTTTGAAATGCAAAACCACAAGATTAGTAATTTCTAAGCTATCCTCTGTAACAAAACCATCATCACGATAAATATTATGAATACAATTTTTGGCACATTTTCCTTAACCAAAGCATGGAAATACTTGGTATTATTATAACCATAAACAAGGTGTTTGGCAACTACTTTTTGTTTACAACAAGCTTCCTCCTGTGCTTGTAATTTAAAAAGAGAATCTTTAGCATCTCTCAGTAAACTAAAATTTTAGTCATAAGGAAATAATTGACAATTAGTTTCCAAAAAAGTTCACTTTCTCTTCAATATTCAAAATATTAAATAAAATATTTTTAGAAACATTATGATTCCACCATTTTAAAATTTGTTTAAGCCATTTCAGCTTAAACAAAAATATCCTTATACCAAAGATAGAATTATCTAGATGTAAAGGGGCATTCCAATTTTCTTGAATCAAATCCAAAAAAGAGTAGTGAAGCCACCACATGTTTTGACATCTAAATTGAGCATGAGAGTTAATATGCCTAGTCTTTTGAGTAATTAATAAGGGAGAATGGTCTGAAAGTGTCCTGCTAAGATGTTCAACAGTAATAGAATTAAAAGTGTTAAGCCAACAATCATTAAATAAAACCCTATCCAAACTTTTCCATAAATGATGATGATTCCTAGTGAATTTATTACTAGAAAAGCCAATATCAATTAAATTATTATCCTTAATTATATTATTAAAATCCTCCATAGATTGATAGATAGGAGAAGAACCCCCAATACGTTCAGAAGGATTAGAGAGATTGAAAAAATCCTGTACAACGCTAGGGCAAGTTATAAATACTATGAAAGTTGGTGAGTTCTCCCATAATAATTTCCATGTATAATGAGAAGAAGCAGCATAAACAAAAGAGGTACAACAATATAAAATTAAATCTTCAATATTACAATACAAAACTTGAGTAAAATCACTAACAACATCAATCCAAAAAGGATCCTTCCAAAGCACCCAAATCTTATTGGCCACATTAGAAATAGCATATTAAAAACACAAAAAAACTAGCAGTGTTCAATAATCTAAATTCTCAATTTTTATCAATAGAAATTGCTCTAGTTGGATTAATGCTAGAAGTGGCTTTCGATAAGGTTGTCCCTTTTCCTGTTTCAACTGAAAATCAACTTGCAGACATTTTTACAAAACCATTAGCCTTTGATGCTTTCAGTACATTAAGAACAAGACTTGGTGTGATTGATTTGAATGCTTAATTAAAAAAGTTTCTGCAATATTGATTTGTGTTTTTGTTAGTGTGTTGTTTATTTTCTGATTTTATGATTTTTCCATGTGTTGTTCAGTTTATTTTTTTGTTCATGTTTGTTTTTGAATTTTCTTGTTTTGATTGTTAAAAATATTTTTTCACATCAAAATTTCTATTTTTGAGCATGGTATGAAAATTTGTGTGATAATCATCTGTACAAAATTAATTTCGTACGGGACGAATCGTATAACGTATTAACTATTGATTTGAATGGTTTGCATGCAGTGTTTTCAATTTCTTTATTATCACTCGTCTGTACGAACCTTCGATTGTCCGAATGATGTGTATGCAATCGTATGTACGCATGTAGACTGTTATATGGATAAGATCAATTTCTTTATTTCTGATAGTACGTACGAATATTCAGTTCGTACATACGAACACGTGGAAAATCAATATGGGGGATGTTTTAAACAGTCATAAAAATAATCTTAAATAACTAGTCATCTCGAATGAACAGTTGTTCATCTGTACGATCATTTGGTCAAAAGTTTGTATGAAAGGATGCCTCGTAACTTACATGATTACAAAAAGCCGTTACATTTTTGGACACATTAAATCATACATAAGAAATTTTATTTAGTATGTACGTAGCCAATATCGTACGGGATGAAATTATTTTTGTTTGTATGAACGATCATTTTTCTTTAAATTGAAAGGTTTAGAACTCTAACATCATTTACTTCAAAAACCCTTTCAATCTTCTAAATCTCCTTGACCTTATCTATGGCTAGTTCGAGCAAAAGAGTTAGGCAAGCGAAGGAACTAACTAGGGGACCTTCCTCTAGAAACTTAGGAGAGAACTTTCTGTTCAAAGAAAATGAGAAGTCTTTTCCTAGGTTTTATCTGCCAAAATCACCCCCTCTAGAGTCCTTCTCCAAGAACAAATCACATTTAAAGTGATGGAACTTTTCGCTTCTACCCAATTTGCTCTTATTCTATCTCTAGTCCACTTCTATAACAAGGAAACATTTCACTATTTCCTTTCAAACATGTCTTTTAATTCTGACTAGAGTGTGATTTGATCTTATATTTTTAGGAAGAAGGTAGAAATTACAACAGAGGATTTTAGAAAATTTTTAAACTTAAGGACTCAAGGAATTAGAGCCCATACTTTGACCTCTTCCTCCAATTTTGACTAGACAGAAATAAATAATGTTATTAGAGAGTTTGGAGGTGAAATTCATTTACCTAAGGTGACAACTCTTAATCAAAATGCCTGAACCATCAAGCATGTTCTTCGTACCTCTATTATTCATAAAGTTGGTGATGGAGTAAATATTACTCCTCTTCTTTCCATATATCTGATTATGACTAGCCATCCTATAGATGAAGCCCAACTAATCATTGAATACATTACGAAATTTCTAAGATTGGCCATGTCTCCAATAAGAGAAAGAATAATATAGCCTTATGACACCTTGTGACCTACATTTTGGAGAAGAAGTATGAACTACTTCACCATGTTCAAAATCTAGAAGAGCATGTCTACTATAATAATGCATCATTCCGAGCAATCTTTTACAAAGATCCATATGTGCAAAATAGTGACTCTAATGTGGAAAGGAGAAGAGCTGCACATGCACCTGTTCGTGGACAAAACTTTCAAGATGGTCCAATGATTTGATCGTCTTGAGAGTCATTTTGATCAATATTTTATTTAAATTAAAACTCATCTTCAGCAGTAGGACTATCAATATCAGCAGGATATGGGCTAGGTTAGAGGTCAAATTGAATCAGTCAATACAAATATAGTTATGATGAATAGCTATTTTAATATTTTCAACCAACCTCCTTCTTCGGATCAGGGCCCTTCAAAGTGATGATTGTACTTCTTTCATGCTTTTCTCTACATGTGATGACTTGATGTGATTGGATGTTATGTGATGTTGAGATTTATGTTTTTTATCTTTTTTTGTGATGTAATGTGATTTGCTAGTTTTCATGTGTTTATGTTTTTTGTAACTTTGTATTGATATCATCCATGCACAATGTACTATCTTCTACTATTGATGTCAATAAAAGTTATCCTGTCTTGTTTTAGTGTTTTTTATTTCTTTTCAAAAATGTCTGTTATCATCTAATAAGTGATATATTTTGAATTGTAATACAAAATGGAATTCATTAGAAGTCTAATTTTTTCAAAAATTTAATTTGTGTTATAACATGATATAGTTAAGAATGTCAATCTCATGTTTCTTGTTAGACTAACATAATTTTTAATATTATCATTGCAAATTTGATGTTTACTTATTTTTATTTCTCTTTTAAATATAAATATTGTTGTACTTAGAAAAAATTGATATTTAATACTATCGATTTTTGGAAAGATCAAGAAAATCAAAAGAATGCGCAATGGTTCACAATTTAAAAAAGAGCCACAAAATAAGCCCACAAGTAAAAAGATGCACAAAGTGTACCATAAATATTGAAAGATGCGCAAAGAGCCACAAGTCTATGTTCTTTCCTCAATCTTTTAATCTTTAAATTTAAATTAATCTTCTGTTCAATTTTATTTTTTATTGAATTTTGAAATATAAAAATTTTACCTTCATCTTTTTTGCAATGATTTTGCTTATCTCGTTGTCTAAACTAATTCATGATTTTGATTTATTTTTTCTTGTCTATGTTATATCTATACTAAAATTATATGAATCTTTATATTTCTCTAATGACATTTAATTTCGATTATCAAAGGCTTTTCATATGATTTCTTAAATCTCTGGATTGGTTTGATTTGTCTCTTCTTCTCTTTTACTGTTATCAAAAAGGGGAGAAATATTGTTTGAAGTATTTTTAGTTTGAAGTGTTTTGACATGTTATTAGTGTTTTTTGTTCATATTTTTATTTTTAGTTTGAAATGTTTTGACATGTTAGTGTTTTTGTGTTTATATTTTTTCTTTTTTTGTTATTTTTTTAGTGTGCAAAAATTTAAAAATTAATAAATTAGGATTAGTTCAAAAAAATGCCCCTTATTCTCACATGTTTATTTATTCAGCGGGAGTTTAGGAGAAACTTAGAAATTTAAAAATTATACAAATAATAATTATTTTGCCATCATCAAAAAGGGGGAGTTTGTTGAGAGAGTTGCTACTTAGCCTTGCATGCTTTACATTCTTACAACTTATATGTTTTGATGATTCCAAATATTATTGTTTTGATTATTATTTTCTTCTAACACATTTTGGAAGAAATGTTTTTGGCTCTTACGTGTACTAACATTTTAGGGAAATCATACTCCAGATTGTTGAAGAGTTCGAATCAAAATCTGCTTATAATATTTTTAACTTGGAGTCTGTATTTTACCTTTGCTTGAATTTGAGAGAGTATGATTATAATTAAGTAACTCAGCGCGCACACACACACACACCGGGGGAGAGCTTTAAAATTCACAATTTTTTAATACTGATCGTACAAGATGAACTATGTTCGTACGGGATGATCAAGTCAGTTATACTCCTCCAAGAGCAGATGGAATGAATAGAGAGTGAGTAAAAATATTCTAAGTCATATTCATCTAGACGATTTCTTTGTTCATCCCTGGACGATGTCTTCTACACTTACATTTTGAAATTTTCATCCAGACGATTTTCCATGTTCATCCCTGGACGATGTCCTCTGGACTTTCATTTTGAACTGTTCATCGAGACAATTTCCAATGTTCGTCCTTGGACGATGTCCTTTGGATTTTAATTTTGAACTGTTCGTCCAGACGATTTCCCATGTTGATCCCAAGATGTTGTCCTCTGGATTTTCATTTTGAACTATTCATTCAGACGATTTCCCATGTTCGTCCCTCGACGATCTCCTCTGGATTTTCATTTCGGATTATTCATCCAGACGAAAGATACCATTCATCCCTGGATGATCTCCTCTGGATTTTCACTTTGAACTGTTCGTCCAGATTAATTGACCCCATCGTCCTTGAACGATGTTTTCTATTCTTTGAACTTGTGAGCCATCCTACTTTTTTGTCTCAACAAACCATAGAAATAATGGTTCGTACCGGACGAACAATGATCGTACAGGATGATGATCGGGTACGAAGGGAGTTCGTACCCATGTACATTGAGATCATACGCAACTATTTTTACACTGTTCATATGTATAAAATTAGATCGTATGAGACGATCATGAATGCACAGATTTGAATAATTACAGTTTTTTAATGGTTTTTTTGTCTTTTTTATAAAAGGTCCACTTAAGACTATCATGAAATCTTTTTGTTCATTAGTCTTCGTGCATATTGAAGGGAGATTTGAGGAGAGTTCTTACTATTGGAGCTTGAAGGATTCACTTGGGTACTCAAAGGTAAGAATCTGCATTTATAAAATTATGATTTCTTCAGTATTTTCTCCTGCCCTTCTAGAATTCTTATGAGAAGAACTTTCAAGGAAATCCGATTCTCTGCCAACACTCGAGGAGTGTGAACAGACGACGAGTTCTTTGCCTACACTTGGAGAAGTCTGAAAGTTCTCTGCATACACTTTTGGAGTATGAACAGCTGACGGTTCTCTGCCAACGCTTGGAGGGTATAAAAGCATGACAGTTCTCTGCCAACACTTGGAGCGTGTAAAAGGACGACGGTTCTCTGCCAACACTTGAAGGGTATAAAAGTATGACGGCTCTCTACCTCACTGAGTAATGGTGGAAGAGAATTTTTGTGAAGTCTTCTCCGCCTTGTTGTGGGGGCAAAAGGAGAGACACTTGTGGTAATAGTGCAATACCTGAATTGGGAGACTTTAGGGAGTGGATTTAGGTCGTGTTTGACCGAACAACTATAAATTTTGTGTTTTTTTTAGTTTCCTTTCCTTTTTCACTTTACTGTTTCTGTTGATTTATGGTTGAAAAATCATTTTCAAAATTTTATTAAAGTTTTTAATTGATTTTAAAAAGAGGTAAAATTTTAAATTACTAATTCACCCCCCTCTTGGTTAGCCGCTGGGACATTAACTTAGGTCTAACAACTTAATTCATAATTCAACTAACAGGTTGTCTGTGGGCAGATGTGAGATAATCACAGTAGATATAAACTTCTATAATTAAAAATAGAAGATTTGTTAGTGCACTAAAATCCACATATATAAAGTAACTAGTACTACACGACAGTCTACCTGTACAATGCAGCAAATAACTCAATCCTGAAGTTGCTATAACTCACAACCAGATCTGTAATATTCATCCAAGCAGATAGAAGACAATTATAAATATTTTAAAGTACGCTGCATATGCACCATAATTTTTATACACATAGGTACATAAAATAGGATATATAATCAAGTACTCGCGTGGGCCCTGACGAGCATGTTATTGATACACACGTGATGTCTAAGGTTGTTGCACGGGTCCATGATATAAGTGACTTTAACGTCACCCCAATGATGGAAGTGTTGAATGCAAATTACAATCAGAGTGGTTAATTTAAAATATTTCAAAATGCCATCTCAAATACCCGAAAATCTAAAATTTCCAAAATCAATCCCAAACTCCAAGATATTTAAAACTGAAATAAACCAATCAAGAACTTAAAGTAAAATTCATCCACCCTCCACAACAGTTTGTCGAGGTGGACAAATTAAAATTTACTTTAACTCTCATAGAGCTAATGTCTAGTCAAAAATATCATTAAGATCTATTCTCAAAATAATCTCCTACCAGTAGGATGTGGTAAGTGTCCTCTAACCGGCAATTTTGCTGCCAAATAGCACCTTAGGATAAATAGTTATAACTCGGGGCCCTCTAAACTGAGTGATTTTACTGTCAAATGATACCATGAAATATCGATTATGGCTAGAGCCAATATGTTCCTTAGTGGTATCAAATCTTTGATATATGATTTAATAGGAAATAATTGATAAAACTTAAAGCCCTTTGTAAACTAAGGTGAATTCAATTTTGTTCCCTTAAACAAACATCCACCCTAGGTCCATAAAGTACCCTTAGACGAAGCAACCCATGGCTATCGACAAGGATCCTTCTGTTATGTTAGGTCGACTACCTCCTCTAACAAGTAGACCAGGGTCCATGATTGACGAAACCATGGGATCTTGATCGGGTCCATCATCCATTCCCCCACCATCCACTTTAAGTGCAAGGTGGTGAAATTTTTATTTTAAATATCAATTCTCCAGCCATTCCAAAAGCCAATGCTGTTACTATATGTCGGATACCATGTATCTACGGATACGATGTATTCATCGATGATTAGCCTTAATTAAAAGTTCTCTCTTGTTATTGGGAGGGGTAATTAACTATAGGGGCTTATGCCTATAGGAAACTAGAACTCAGATCATAAAGTCCTTACAAAATGAGGGAGAAATCTCTGGGTAATGTCTTATCTACAAATCCATATTACTTCCCAAAATTTACCCTGGAACTTAAATCCGTTAAAACTCCCCCAAAGAAAAAGCATAGTGGGCGGAGGCCGGGGCCAAATTTTTCGAGCCCATACTCCCATATGAGAGGATAATGTAGGATCCTTAATCGAGAGTATTCTTAGGCCCTAGCTTAAGATAAAATTAACCATGGGGACTTGCACCCATGGGAAACCAAATTCCACCATCAAATAAACTCCACTCGAGCTAATGTATCGGGTGGGGGAAACCTAGTTGCTCTTATTAGATCGTGCATATTATTAAACATATGGGATCAGCATGAAGGTCTGGGTTCATCTCGTCCTTCGGGATGGAGTGGTCATACCCTCTAGATTTTATCCTCCGCATGGAAATGTTTCTTTTCGGAGGTCCACAATAGTATATACATGTTAGGCATCTGTTAAAAGTTTTTATATATGATTCTGATCTTATCATTCTTGCACTTGTCATGCATGAGATACATTTTTGGGTTATGCATGAGGCTAGGCACTATGAATGGTATAGTCTTTGTCCTTCACATCTGCATTGGAGATATACTCCCTTATTTCTGAAGAAAGTTGATTGTGTTAATTTTTGGTACCTTGTTTTCCTAGTTGAAATGGGAGGTTTTTTTTGTATGATCTATCTCTCACTCTCTCTTCATTTTTCTTTGTTGCGGATTGGTTCGGCTTTTGGCTAGGTTTTGTTGGTATGGTTCCCTTTATAAAGAAAAAATAGTGTTAGGTGAGAATGGTTTGAGGACACAATGATGTTGTTAAATTCATTGCCCTCTAATAACTATGATTTAAGAGTTTTTTGTGACAAGCATCTTCGATGAGGTATCTGCTACTATATTCAAGTACATCGTTCGTCTGTTTCATATTGTTAGGCCTCAAAAACCTCTCTACATAGCAGTAGGTATGTTCTCCAGCATTTTTTCACTTTTCTAATTTTTTTTTTTTATAAATGTGAAACTTTAATGTTTTTCTTAAATCTAACTCAGATTAGATTTAAGTTAATCATTAATTTTCTACAACCATGTGATTACTGGATTTGAGATATATCTATAACATATTTCAAGTTTAATTTGATCCACATTTTTTTATATGTCAGTTTGATTTTAATCTCAGTATAATTCAAGTTAAAACCAATCCAACTTTAAATATATTACACTTATCCTATCTTTGATTACGCTACTTGGAGTTTTATTTAAAATGAACTTTGAAATTTGTTGCATCCTGGAATATTAGCGGCTGTAGAGAAATATAAAATTTAGCATCTTAGCAGTGTACGAAAATTTGGTATGCATACAGATAAAGAGAGAGGGTGTAGAAATTATGAGACAAAGATTTTTACGTGGAAAATCCCTAAAAATGGGGAAAAACCATGGGGCGTAGCCCAGTTTGAATGAATCCACTATTATTGTGGTTGATTACAAATGAGGCCCTTCCTTAGGAGAAGTCCTTAGCTTAATGTACAACTTACATAGTACATTACATAATGTGAATACAAAGAATTAATATTGATATGTACATTTTGTCGGAAGGACCATAGTTGATGGGCGACGTAAATCAGAAGGACCGTAGTCGGTGGGGGACGGAGGTCAGAAGGACGATAGCTGATAGGGGAAGTAAGTCAGATTAATCATAGTTAGCGGACAACAGAGGTCGAAAGGAATGCAGTCGGTGGGTGACATAAATCAGATGGACCATAGTCGACAGGCGACAGAGGTCAAAAACTTGGTGACGAGCGGAGGTTCGGTGTCGGGTAGAAGTCCGACGTCAGTTGGCTGCCGAGGAGAACTCCGGCATTGGATGATATTCGGGTAGAACTCTAATGTCACTTGGATTTCGGGTGAAACTTTGGCATCACTTTGAAGTCGGGCGGAATTCCATAATCACTTGGAGGCCAGGAGGAATTCCAGCGTCACTTGGAGGTCGGGTGGAATTCCGACTTCACTTGGAATTTGGGTGGAATTTCAGCATCACTTGAAGGTTGGACAGAAATCCAGCGTCTCTTGGAGTTCTGGTAAAACTCAAACATCAGGTTGGACAAAACTTTGGTACCACTAGGAGTTTGGGTGAAACTCCAGCGTTCCTTGGAGGTCGGGCAAAATTTTGATGGTGGTTTAGGAGTTTCTCCCCTCCTATTCTTCTTCTCTTTTCCGCTTCTTGCTTCTCTTACTTGGGTCCTTATCAAGAGAAATGAGAGGCTATTTATATTTTTTTAAGGATGGCATGACCTATAAATAGGAGGAGGATTAAGGGAAAAGGTGGACTGGAATTGATGGACAGTTGATTTTAAATCCCTTGATCGTGGACCGTTTAAAAAACATTTGAAGAACTTAATAATATCGGAATTCAGTGATCTTGAGCTCGTTGGATTTGTCTAATCGAGCCGTTCAATTTGATTATAAGAATATCATATTTGGAAATTGTTTGGAAACCCAAACTTTGATATGAACCTTCAAACAGTGCTACGGGTCCTTGATTTGGACTCATTTGGAGTTGGATTAAGTTGAATTTGGTGTTGTTGGGTTCGTATTTTCAAGATGCTCGGTTTGACTATAATTTTATTGAAATCAGAGTTTAGATGGTTCTGGATTTAATTTTAGAAGTTTCCAACTTGATTTTTGCCTCCAGATTCATGCCCGATCAAGATAATTTTTTGTTGACATATCAGTTGCCACCTTATTTTCAGACGTCAATGCTCCAGGAGTTCGAAAATATGTGTAGACATTTCAATTTCATTGAAACATAAAACATTGTGCTCCATAAAACATAAACTTGCTTAAACTCACTTAAACAAAATTGAATCTAAAATGTCGAAAAATAAGTTCGGGGACCCAAAAAATGTCTGATTTAGACTGTCCGAGTCAAAAATTTTGTTGGGACATGCGTAGGTGGATGAACCGGCCAGTCGACCGGCCGGCCACCGCCTGTCATTGGCGGCGGTGCCTGCGCTTGACTGCGCAGTTATGCATTTTTTTTTGTGGGGCCCACGTGAATTTTTTAATCAAAAAAATTCTGAAAAAATTCTAAAAAATTTCAAAAAGAATTTAGAAAATTTTAAAAAATTCAAAAAGTCGGTAAAATTTTATAAAATTCCAGAAAATTCTGAAAAGTTTTTTTTCTTAAACAAAAAGTCTATAAATACCCTCCAGGGCTAAGGAGAAACTTGCACATTCTTTTTTTCTCTTTCTAGCCTTCTTATAGTGGAGGCATTCTGCTATTTTTGGTAGGTGACTTTTCCTACTTAAATCAACGCCCCTACTCTTATACAGAAGTTAGAATTTTCTCTTCTTTCTCTCCTATTTTCTTCTTGCTTTAGTGGCCTTCCGCTGTTTTTCGTAGCTAAATTTTCCTACTTAAATTTAGTGCTCCTCATCAGTATAGAAGTAAATTTTTTCTCCTTTCATTGTCTTCACCTCTAGCTATCTTCTTACAGTCGAGGCATTCCATTATTTTATGTAGGTGATTTTCCCTACTTGAATCGGCACCCCTCCTCTTATACAAAAGTTAGAAATTTCTTAGCCTCGTTTCTTTTCTTTCTCCTCCTGCATTCTAACTTTCTTACATTTGAGGCATTACCCTATTTTTTTTAGGTGGCATCCATTACTAAAATTTAGGGCCCCTCTCCATGTTTATAAGTTAGAATTTTTGTAGTTGTTCATTTTCTTCTCTTCTAGTCTTCTTCTTACATTGGAGGCATTCCACTATTGAAGATAGGTGACATTCCCCTATAAAGTTTTAGTGCCCCTCTCTTGTGTAGAAGAAGAATTTTTTCCTCCTTATTCTTCTCTTGTATTATTCTTCTTTTATTACAGGCATTCCACTATCAGACATAGGCGACATTCCCCTATCAAGCTTTAATGCCCCTTTATTGTGTAGAAGAAGTCAAGATGAGAGACTATCTTCTTAATAGATAACACTTGACAGAAGAAGATCCATTGCTTCTTGTATGCGAGGGTGATTTTATAATATCCGCTGGTAATAGTTTCCAGGAGGAGAATAAGAATTGATGAGTATACGGGGAGAACTTTGATGCTATCTGAGCGAAAGTTTGTTAGCGATGGATGATCGAGCTGAAATCTGTTGGCAACCAATGGTCAAGTGGAGAGCTGAAAGAGAAAGTTTGAGGGTGCGCTGCAAGTAGTAGTCGAGCGATAATCTGATGATGTCAGAAGTAAAGGACCCCGACAAATATAAGACGAAGGGTCGATGATCGCGGATGTCCAGTGACATTTTGCTAAGGCAGTATGCATTAATACAGAAGTGTGTCGACATTAGATATCCCTGATTTTAGGAGTCAAAGTAGTGTGTTATATTAGTCGTATGGTGACACATGTATATTATTAACTGAGTTGAGGTCTAATAAAGCTCAAATTGTAATCTTTCTTTGATGTAGAAGTTGTAGTAAATGCATTGATGTGTAGTAGAGAAGAAGTCACTAAATCCATTAAGGATATTTGACTGTTTTGAAGTTATTTATTGCTTGATGATTGTAACTTATACGGATGTTGCCAATATACATTTTTACTTTCAGATTCTTACAAAAATGAACTTATTGTATAATTTTTGCAATTTAACTCTAATGATATTATATATAAAGTTGAGAACTTGTCCTTCAGAGCAAGCTAAATTATTTATGCATCTTTGAGTCATGCTTTGATATATTACATAATATACTTTTTTAATGCTTTTTCGCATGGTAAGAATCTTCATATGAGTGTAGATTTTATTAACCACTTGCTTTGATAGAATCTTTATAAACAGAATATTATTCTCTTAAAGCATTGCTTGATGATGCTGACCTCTGTGGAAGAGGTCACGAGAATTCACTAAGAATGTATGAACTATCCGAGGTTGTATGTCAGAGCCCAGTTCATTGACATTAACCTATATGGAAGAGATTGAGAGAATCCACCAAGAAGTGAGACCTATCTGAGGTTGTAAGTTAGAGCCCTGTTCGATGACGTTAACCTGTGTGGAAGAGATTGAGAGAATCCACCAAGGATGTGAGACCTATCCGAGGATTTTTTTCCTCCTATTCTTCTTCTCTTCTCCTCTTCTTACTTCTCTTGCTTGGGTTACATCTCAAGAGAAATGAGGGGCTATTTATAATTTTGTGAGAATGACATGACCCATAAATAAAAGGACGATCAAGGGCAAAGGTGGAGTGGAAGGGATGGACGGCCGATATTGAATCCCTTGATTGTGGACCATTTATCAAACATTTTAAGGTCATAATGATATCGGAATTCAACGATCTTGGGCTCGTTGGATTTGTCTCATCGAGCCGCTCGATTTGATTATAAGCATATCATAATTGGAAACTGTTTAATAACCCAAATTATGGTTCGAACCTTCCAACAATGCTTCGGGTCTTTGATTTGGACTCATTTGGACTTGGATTGAGTTAATTTTGGTGTCATTGGTTTCGTATTTCCGAGACACTCAGTTAGACAATAAGTTTTCTGAAATCAGAGTATAGATGATCCCAGATTTAATTTTTGAAATTTCCAACTTGATTTTTGTCTCGAGATTCGTGTCCGATTAAGATAATTTTTTGATAATATATCAAAGTTATATAATGAATCTCATTCAATTCTTCTCTACTATATATATGGAGTAGCTCCAAAGGTTAAAATGAATCTCCAACGAGCAAGTAGATATAAAACAACGAAAGATGTTTCAATTGCAAACAACATTTTATTGACTAGCGATTTTATTAATTATTTGACCTTTCTTGATTATGGATGTTAAGTATTTATTGTTTTCTTTTAAATTTTCTTTTAATTAGAAAAATAAGGAGGACAAATTTAGGAGATAGTTTGACGGTGAGTGAAAAGAGCTTCTTGCTAAATTAGAGTATTCTAAAGTCTTTAATTTAAATGTTATCACTCCTGGAACTATAATTGTGTAAAAATTATTGAAGGCTCTTGAGAAAATTTTCTTCTTAGACTAAATAATGATCTTTCTTGGAAATTTATCTCGGTCAACTTATTTACTAACGTGCTTTTTTCATCCTTTTATTATTGTGTAGTGGTTAGGAAATTCATCTGGCAATTATTAAAATTGGATCTCCAGTTCAATTTGTTATGCCTTGATATGTGTAAAATCTTTTTTTATATCTATGTAAAATTATTTAAGGAGCATATAATAAAAGAAATTAACATGTAATTAATAGTCATATGTGCCCTTTGATATTTATTATAATTTTTTTTATGAGGGTTATTCTTTCAGATGCAAATGTTTTTGGTGAGAGGGAGTAGAAAATTATGTCATTAGTACCCTTTCAATGTAAGCTACTATGTAACAACCATAATACTAACCATTTCCTCTATGGCCTTTTAAGAATCAGATCACTTTGAAGCTATAGTATTGATACGCCATCAAAAAATTATCTTGATCGGGCATGAATCTCGACGCAAAATCAACTTGGAAACTTCCAAAATTAAAATTAGGATCATCCAAACTTTGATTTCAAAAAACTTCTTGTTGAACTGAATGTCTTGGAAATATGAACCCAACAACACCAAATTTGACTCAATTCGAGTCCAAATGGATCCAAATCATGGGTCTGAAGCACTGTTTGAAGGTTCAAACGACAATTTATATTATCAAATGGTTTCCAAACATGATTTTCTTATAATCTAATCAAGTGGCTCTATGTGACGAATTCAATGAACCCAAGATCACTGAATTCCGACATCACTAAGGCATATAAATGTCCATCAAACGGTCTATGATCAAGGGATTCAACATCGACTGTCCATCCAACCACTCCCCATTAACCCTTGATCTCTCACCTATTTACGGGCCAAGCCACTCCTGAAATCTATAAATAGATCCCTCTTTTCTCTTGAAAGGGGGGCTCCAAGCAAGAGATCAAGAGAGAGATCGGAGGTCGCTCTTACTTCCTCGCTCCTCCTCGACCACCGCCGGACTTCCGCCAGAATTCTGTCAGGTCTCCATCTGAGGCCCGGACTTCCGTCGGACCATCACTTGAGGCCCTGTGCTCTATCAAGCCATCACCTGAGGCATGGACTTCTGCCGGACCACCACCTAAGGTCCAAACTTCAGCCAGGCCACCACCTAAGGTCCGAACTTCAGTCGGACCACCACTTGAGGCCGTGTGCTCCACCAGGACACCACGTAAGGCCTGGAATTTTTTCGGACCAACAACTGAGGCCCAAAATTTTGTCGGACCACCATTTGAGGCCTAGACATTTGCTAGACCACCACCTGAAGCTCAAACTTCTCCCAGTCCACCACCTGATGCCTTGACTTATGACGGACCGCCACTTGAGGCCCGAACTTCTATCGGACCACCACCTGAGGTCCAGACTTTTGCCAGACCACCACCTGAGGCCCGGAGTTTTGTCGGGCCACCACCTGAGGCTCAGACTTCTTTCGAACCACCACCCAACTATGAGGCAATTTTTTCTCCAGCCTCAAAAGGTTGTTCATGTCAACTTCCTAACTTCAACTATTACTGCATAAATTTCATGGGAATTAGATTCGGTTGGGGGACAACTTTGACTCCAACTATAGTCAATAAGATCCCTCCAATTCTTTCAACATCAAGATGATATTTTTAAAAAAAATTCCAGTAAATGCAAGGACACTTCATATCAATTCTAAGCTTTATACAGTCCC
Source organism: Dendrobium catenatum (assembly GCF_001605985.2). NCBI lineage: Eukaryota > Viridiplantae > Streptophyta > Magnoliopsida > Asparagales > Orchidaceae > Dendrobium > Dendrobium catenatum. The sequence continues at coordinate 342,409 of NW_021319484.1, read as the reverse complement.
TTGTTGGACTTATACTCTTTGAGCAAGGTCTTAATCTTGATTTCAAAAAAGTCAGTAACGGTCTAAAGATAGACCCTTCTTTATCTTTGATTCGAGATACACGCATCATTTTCGCCCTCCCAATCAAGGCAATATCGATCCCAGGGGGATTCAATTTGACCTCTTCCATACAGGTTAACGTCATCGAGCAAGGCTCTGACATACAATCTCGGATAGGTCATACATCCTTGGTGGATTCTTTTGACCTCTTCTATATATGTTAACATTATCGGGCAAAGGATCAAATATACAACCTCGAATAGGTCTTACATCTTTAGTAAATTCTCTCGACCTCTTCAACATATATTAACGTCATCGAGCAAAGCTCTGACATACAACCTCGGATAGGTCATACATCCTAGGTGGATTCTCTGTACCTCTTCCATACATGTTAAAGTTATCGAACAAATGCTCTAACATACAACCTCGGATAGGTCTTACAACCTTGGTGGATTCTCTCAACCTCTTCCATATAGGTTAACATTATCGAGCAAAGTCTCTAACATACAACCTCGGATAGGTCTTACATCTTTGCTGAATTGTCTTGACCTCTTCCATACAGGTTAAAGTCATCGAGCAAAGGTATTGACATACAACCTCAGATAGGTCTTACATCCATGGTGGATTCTCTCAACCTCTTCCATACAGTTTAACATAATCGAGTAAGGCTCCAACAAATAATCTCGGATAGTTCTTACATCCTAGGTAGATTCTCTCGATCTCTTTCTTAAAGGTTAACGTCAGTGAGCAAAGGCTCTGACATACATCCTCGGATAGGTCATACATCCTTTGTGAATTCTTATAACCTCTTTCATATAGGTTAATGTTGCCAGAATTCCATAGATGGGCTTTCGTCAGACTTTTACTTAAGTACCGTACCTTTACCTGACTTCAAACTTCTGGCCCCAGACTCTCGATGTTGAATCTTTACCAGACTTTAGACTTATGCCCATCGCCAAACTACTATCTTTTGTTGGACATTCATCAGAGTTCTACACAACGCTGAATTTTTGCCCGTCAATAGTCCTTTTAACGTCCCTCCTTATAAATGTCTCTCCGACCTCCATCGCCAACTCACTAACATCGAAACTTCACAGGATCTCTCGAAGAACAACGAGGATCACCTTTTTAAAAAAGAGAGGGGTCTTGAGCCTGGAAGAGAGATACCACCCGTACAGGGCCAAGAGAAGGCCTCAATGGAGGAGAGAAGGTGCAAGTTTTTAAGTTGGAGAAGTTAAAAAAATAATAGGCTAAACTGCCAGCAGTTAGCTGGCGGTTTAGCCAATCGCCAGTGGTTGGCTAACCGCCAGCCACGGCTTAAACCCACCACCAGCCAAGCATGAGTAACATCAGCGGTGCTGGTCAACGTGACAGAGATAGTCAATGGCGCAGTAGAGCCGGGCAACACAAGAAGCGTGCGGTCATCAGGAAAAACTCGGGCAGCACGTGGTCAAACGGGTGAGGCAAGGGCAGCCCTAGAGGCATCGACGAAGGCGGGGGCGTCGTTCAATGGAGGTCGGTGACTGAATAGTCCAAACACTATCCCGGGACCAATTTTGGCTCCAAAAAGGTCAAATCAAACTTTTTTTGTGTCCCCAGAACCATTTTTGACATCTCGGACTTAATTTTGACACTTTTAGAGCCTTTCAGAACCTCTTCGCCCAAGATTGGATTTTTCATAAATTTAAAATTACATAAAAAAATTCCCCAAAGGATACGACACATATTTTTTGACTTCTGAAGCAACAACGTCAAAAAATAGGGGTAAAGTAATACCTCATCAAAGAATTATCTTGATCGGGCATGAATCTCGAGGAAAAATCAAGTTGAAAAATTTCTAAATTAAAATTGGGATCATTCAAACTTCGATTTCAGCAAATTTATATTTGAACTGAACTTCTTGGAAATACGAACCCATCGACACTAAATTTGACTCAATTCTAATCCAAATGGATCCAAATCAAGGGTCCAAAGCACTATTAGAAGGTTCGAACCATAATTTGGATTATCTAATGATTTCCAAACATGACGTGTTATAGTCGAATCGAGCAACTTGGCGAAATAAATCCAATTAACTGAAGATCACTAATATCCAACATCACTAAGGCATACAAATGTCCATCAAACGGTCCATGGTCAAGGAATTCAACATCAGCCGTCTATCCAACCACTCCCCATTTATCCTTGATCTCTCACCTATTTATGGGCCATGCCACTACAAAATCTATAAATAGACCCTCTTTTCTCTTGAAAGGGGGGCTCCAAGCAAGAGATCAAGAGAGATATCGGAGATTGCTTTTGCCTCCTCGCTCCTCCTCGACCACCGCCAGACTTCTACCGAGCCACAACCTAAGGCCCGAACTTCCGCTGGACCACCACTTGACCCCTTGTGCTCCACCAGGCCATCACTTGAGACCTGGACTTCTACCGAACAACCACCTGAGCCACGGACTTCTCCCGGACCATCACCTGACGCCTAAACTTTTGTCAGACCACCACCTAAGGCCCGGACTTCTGTCGGACCACCACCTGAGATCTACACTTGTACTAGGCCACCACCTGAGGCTCGAACTTCCATGATACCACCACTTCCACAAGGCCATCACCTGAGGCCAAGACTTTTTTCGGACCACCACCTGAGGCCCGAAATTTTGCTGCACTACCACCTGAGGCCTGGACATTTGCCGGACTGCCACCTGAGGCTCATAATTTTGCCGGACTACCACCTGAGGCTTGGACTTCTCCCGGACCACCACCTGATGCCAGAACTTATGTCAGGCCACTACCTGAGGCCCAGAGTTCTCCCTGAACACCACCTGATGCCTGGACTTATGCCATACCACCACTTGAGTCCGGACTTCTCCCGGATGACCACATGATGCCCAGACTTTTTTCGGACCACCACTTGAGGCTCGAACTTCTACCGGACCCCCACCTGAGGTCCAGGCTTCTGCTAGGCCACCACCTGATGCCTAAAGTACTACTAGAGTACCACCCTACTACAATGATCTTTCTGATCTTGATCTCTAGCCAACTAGGTTCTTTTGGACCACTCTCTCCTGCCGACTATGGTCCTTCAAACCTTCAACATCTACTACTATCCTTCCGACCTACCTCGCCAGACAATGGCCTTTTTAACCTCGATCTCCTATATACTACGGTCCTTCGGATCTTCATCACCGGACAATGGCCTTTGTGACCCCGGTGTCCTGCCTACTATCTTTCTGACCTCTATCCTATCAACTATGGTTCTGCCGACCAAACATACATGTCTATGTTTGTTATTGTAACGCCCACCATGTAATGCGCTCTATATGATGTACATTTGTGACATCAAGCCAAGGCCTTCTCCCTAAGAAGGGCCTCGTTTGTAATCAACTGCAAATACTAGTGGATTCATTCAAACTAGGCCAGACCCCATGGTTTTTCCCCTTTTTCAGGTGTTTCCAAGTAAAAACTCTGGTGTCTCTTATGAACGTTACACTCTCTCTTTATCTGCTTGTGTGCTGCATCTTCGTACAATGCTAAGACGTTAAACTATATATTTCTCTACCGTCGCAAATACTCCATGACGCAACAAGTATATACCTTTTGGGCATCTATTAAAAGTTTTTTTTTATGATGTTGATCTCATCATTCTTGCACTTTCCATGCATGAGAAACATTTTTGGGTTATACATGAGGTTAGACACGATGAATGGCATAGTCTATGCCCTTCACATCTGCATTAGAGATATACTTTCTTAGTTCTGAAGAAAATTGATTGAGATGACTTTTGGTACCTTGTTTTCCTGGTTGAAGTTGGATGCTTTCATGGAGGATCCTCATGAAATTTCATTATCAACTTTTGTGGGTGATTCTTCTCAGAAAGATCTTGATATTTTTAAATTAATGTAGTGGTTAAAAAAGTCTGAAACAATTGGTAATTAAAGAGACAATAATATGCATTATTAGATTCATTTGTGGTCCATCATCCATGCATACAAAGCCATGGTGTTTTATTCGGCCAATATAGAGCATCATTATTTTGTTTACAGTTTCTGATATCTGGAGCTCGATATGAAACCACGATATAATGATGATATCTATAGGATTGTCAATGATTTTATTTTCATCTATTTTTTCACTAGAAATGATTTTCTTCCCCATCTCCCCTCAATTGAAAACCATGAGGTAAATGCAGCATGAGTGACTTGTTGATCCATGAAAGCTTTATTATGTTTCGAGGATAAATAAGATGTTATAAATGAATACGCGATTTACTGAATTTCTCTAGAGTCTATCGTTCTGTACAAAGGTGTTCAATTCTATGGGAGTCTATCTAATCAATGCAAGTAACGTAAGCCATCACTTTCATCAATTTCTTCGATTTTAGAATTTCCTTGTATAGTTAGCATATTTGGCTGTTGAAGTGATTTCCCATTTTTTGATAGACCAATACAAATAATAATGCATATATAAATATCAAGGGGCTTAGAATTTTTATAATGGAGGTTGGTTCATATGAGGATAGAATTTTTTGTAACATGATACACGCTCAAGCAGGTATAATTGGGCACTAACAAAATGTCGATAGCTGATGCATTTCAAACTTTTGTTTCTGTTTTAAGATACTTTATGAATAATTCTACTGGATTGCATTAGAAGTTGTGAAGATTCTTGAAAGAGAGATAAAGATGAAAATGTTGGAATTAGTTTTTGCAGAATAAGTTACAGAGATTGTTGTAAGAGAGATAAAGAAGAAAATGATGGAAAAGGTTGATAGTGTTACCAAGAATGATGCTTATACCAGAGTATATTCCTTCCTTATTCTAATTATGTCCCATTGATTCATACAGAAATTCAATATCATGCAAGAGAATTTGAATTGTAGAATTGGCGCTTCAGAATATATATCAGACTCCTAAAAATATGATGACTCAATCTCAGTTCAGGAATTCTATCGTTATTAATGATACAACGTAAGAGGAACAAAATTTTCTTTTATCTTTTTTCCTCCTAGAAGATAATGGGAGAGGCTTATGTATGCAGCCACTAGACAACAAATAAAATTAATGTGCAAAATTGATAGGTGAAAAATGAGTACAACATTCCAAAATATTTATGGAAATAGCAATGAAAAAAATTAAATTAAGTAGACAAAAAAAGGCCTCTAAAAAGTTAGGATAAAGCTGTTGATAAAAATGACAATGATGATATCAAATCGGTTTGTTGATTTATATAGGATTAACAGACGGTCAGGGATATATCAAGTATGTGTGATTTTTAGATTGAATTTAATTTGCAATGACAACTTAAATTGAATTTGTTTAACCATGACAATTATATTTTAATATTTGATTGTATTTTAATTTGTGCACATTACTTATTTTTATTATAAATTAAAATTTGTGTTTTTTCTAATATCTATTTAAAAAATTTAAATAAAATGATATTATTTATAAATTTTATTTATTTATTTTAATTTTTAATATTTTCATTCACATAAATTTTGTGCACATGTAGATACATATTAATAATTATAATTATTTATATTAATAAATTTAATAATATTTTGATTTTAATAATGTTTATAAAATTAAAATATTTATAATATTAATTTTTATTTACGTGCATTCACCTACAAAAAACTAGTAAATTTAAATGGCCGAATAGAAAATGCAAATTAATATATCATTTTTTGCCTTTTTTAAAATACAAATTTAATTACCATATTTCAGATGAAACGGCCGATATATATATATATATATATATTCAATTAAATTTAATATTAAGTTATAAAAGTTAATATTTAAGATAACTAAGGAAATTAATTGCCATTACTAGAAGAACTGGCCATTAACTCAATTTTCTCTCTCTCTCTCTCGCTCAATTATTCATTTGCCAAACAGCTTTTCTTATAGAATTTTGAATATCAACACCAACGTGCAGTAATGTCTGAAAACAAATACAAAGCAATGGCCCTTTGTCCCTTGTTATCATTTGTATTACCACAATGACTATGATTTGTCCACTATATTGCCACTCATGTGGTGGCCTACTCTCTTTCAAGAATTTATATATATTTTATTTAAGTTTTTTATAAAATATTATTTAAAAATTTCTTAGTATTCTTTATTGACTCAATCATTTCAATGAAACTTCTTCGCTTTGTTCCTTCTCTTCCCCTTCTTGTCTTTAATCCATCCGTTCCCAAATGTTTCATGTCCATACTAGTAGAACTGGACAATAAATCATTCAATTTACATCTCTCTCTCACATATTCATTTGCCTAACAGATTTGCTTTTCAAGCTTCAATCTCAACACTAACGTGCAGTAATGTCGCAAAACAAATCCAAAGCAAGAGCTCTATGTCCCCTGTTTTCTCCTGTTTCATCCTTTAATCTTTTGTTTCCTACTTATTACTTCAACATAAAGTTAAAAATTATAGTTTGACATCTTAAAATTTTCTTCTTTAATGCTTAATGTTCTTTGTGTTTGGCTCTTTGATATATCCCCTATATCATAAATTAAATATTAATAAAATTTATGTAATGTCATAAATCTCTTTAGTAATTTTTAATATTAACATCAAATAGGTTGGATGTTTAAGCTAATGGACATTTGCATAATAAAGTTAACATAATTAACTATATCATTTAAAACACAAAAGAATACCCAATCCAACACAAAGAGGGCTTGAAAATTAAATTATGTTTTATCTTCTCCAGGTAGAATTTCGCCAATGATTAAATTCAATTTATACCCATTTAAATAACTTAATGCTCTACTTATGGGCACATAGAGCAAACTGAGCTCTCTATCCATCACAAATTTATATTGGATGCAACCTAGTAATGTCTATGTAATATGGAGAAGATAAAAATAATTTATAAAATAAGAAAAGTAAAGTACATAAGGACTATGATTTGTTTACTATATTGACACTCATGTGGTGTAGTCACTTTCCATAATTTAATTTTTTTCATATTTAAGATTATATACATATGATTTTAAAATTTCTCAGTATTCTTCTTTAATAAAATAAATGTTACTAAAAAAGAGTATTTGGGAAGTTCTTTATTTAAAGATAAAATAATTATGATTTATTTAATTAAATTTTATCTTTACAAATATTATGCAAAATGTTAATGGTCATTTCTGCTAGTAGTGGACATTAAACAATTGGGAAAGGGTATCTCTAGGCTTTGTTTGAGAAAGCTTATTACTTATTTCTAAAGTAATTTTTTGGTAGAAAATTTTCCAGTTCAAGAAATTTCTATATTAAAAAGCTATTTTTGAAAGCAGTAAGGAAGATGATCCAAACGAAACTATAAAGATGAAATGGGGATGACAATCAACAAAGTGATATTATACTATTAATAAATTAAAAAATACTTCATGAAAATTGGGGAAATCTTTATGTTTTAAACAAATCATATTTATTAGTTCAAATTATTATATTTTTTATGTTTTTAAAACTCAAATAAAAATAAATTAATCTTAATATTAAGTTATAAAACTCCAGATGATGCTGTAGGATGACTTTGAGTATGATCCACCAGTTAGGTTCCATGGATCATGAATAAAACCATTCAAGGCTAAGAAAGGCAGTGATAGCTTAAAGATGAAATAAATATCATCAATTAAATTCAAATTAGATGGATGGTGCTGATCTAGTTGGATCCATTTCCTTCCATCCACCTACAATTTCAAGTTGATATCAACCAATTTTTAGATCTCTGATCGAACAACTGGGATAAGTACTCATCGCTTGTGAGGCCCGCGATAATTTAAGTGGCAAACCTAACACTGCTGCGTGTAAAAGCGCAACTATTTAAATCTAATTGTATTTTTTTAAAGAAAATTCATTAATGTTTAAAAATCTATAACTCATCATCCACTTGAAAATTTTAGGAGTTTAAGGTCTCTATATATGTAGGTTTAGGAGCACTATAAAACCCCTATAGTTTGAAAGTCCCATTTTAGTATATAAAAGTTATTTGAGAAATACATATTTCTTAAATTTCGTTAGAGATGTTAAGCCCAATAGAACTTGCCCAAGCTAACCAAGAGATAGGTGAATTGGATAACTTTAAAACCCAAGATAAAACTCCAACCAAAATCACCACAAACAAAGTGCGGAAGAAAAAAAAATGCGGAAGCCATAATAAGAAAAGAACACAACGGATTTATAGTGGTTCGGTCAATCCTTGACCTACATCCACTCCTTTGAGGCGTCCTCCAAGTATTGCACTAGAAAAAGTGTCTCTCCTTTAGGCCCCACAGCTAGGCGGAGCAGCCCTTACAAAATCACTTCCACCTTCCCCTGTGCGGCGGAGTCGTCAGGTCCTTTGACACCAAAGAGATCTTCTTTTTTGGTGAACTTACCTCGAGATAAGCCTTGAATCCGATGGTACTAAGGTGCGAGTTTGCCGGAGCAACCGTGTGGAATCCCCTCCACACTCCCTTGAGTTCCCCACCTCACAGGATCTTCTCCCTCTCAAACTCTACCCTTTCCTCTCTCCCTTTCAAGCTCTCTCTTCAAGTTTCCCCCACAAGAACAAAGCTACAATGGCTGCCAAAGACACTTACAAAAGTTGTCATGCCATAGCTTAAATAGAAGCTCTCAAAACGAGCTCATTAATGCAAGTTGCCGACATTATCGTCTAGGACGATAGGCATATCGTCCTGGCCGATTAGTTCAAATATGTGGAAAATCGTCCTGAATAACGCCCTGAAATGAAGCTGGACGATGTCTAATCGGCCCGGACGATCTGGAGATTGTCCAGGACGATTTGACCATGTAATTGCTTTCCTTAAATTCTAGAGAAATTTTGGAAAAATTGACCTGGATCGTCCTGGATGATATTTTATAGTCCTGGACGATCCTCTACACGATGTCCAAAAATAGGTTATTTCTAAATAGATCTGGTGGCAGATTCTTACTGACTTGAGCCTATCGTCCTGGCCGATACAAAATTGTCTAGGACGTTGTGTTTTGCATAATGACAGATGCTTTAATGAGAATGCCCTAATTAGTGTTTCTACTTTTATCAAATCATCTAGGACGATATAAATATCGTCCTGGACGATGTTACCAAAAATAGAAATCTTTTAGGGCACAACAGAAAATATTTCAAGTTACAAACCATTAAATGCCACACCAAATCCAACAAACTCAAGAAAGGAAAAAGATTACAAGCTGACACAGACCTCGTCTACCCAATCTTGAGCTGGTTCTAAATTACAGTCTGATCATGTGGACCTGAAACGTTAGCACAAAAGGCAATCATAGAGAAATAAGGAATGTTTGCTATCATCAAAATCATAAACCATAGATCCGCAACAATCTCCCCCTTTTTGATGATCGCAAACAATTCAATTTAAATTTTCAAAAAGTAATATCTCCTAATCTCCCCCTCACTAGAATAAACCCTTTTAAAAAATAGGGGAGATAAAAATATTTTTGTTGTTTTAAAATTTTTGAAAAGAAAAAAAATGATACAAATTCAACATTACGTTCTCCCGCTTTGACATTATCAAAAAGAGAAGAGGCACAAAAAACAAAACGAATAAAAGATAAAAATGTTCCCTGATCTAGTGAAAAAGTAAATTTTCTTAAAATGAGAAAGTTACCTCTTGGTTTTAATCAAAAACTTAGTAGAATTGGATTGACAACGCATAATCCAAAAAAGGTTAGAAATTCAGAGTTTGATAATCCCAACTTAAGTTCTTTTAAAGGCTCAAAAACTTTTTAATCCAATATCCAAATCAAGGAATAAATGGGAAAAAGAAATATTAATTTTTCAAAACTCTTTTCATAAAGCATATCTAATAGAAGATCAATGCACGAATTGCTGAATTAGGAACCAAGATTTTCAAGCACAAGTTTCAAACATATCAAGGATTTTCTTAAATTTTTAGTAGTATAAGAAAAATAAGCATATTTTTTTTTGTGGGCTCATTTTATGCCCTTTATCACTTGAATGGCTCTTTGAGCATCTTTTGATTTTAATACACTTTGTGTATTTTTTTTTTTAATTTGGCGTCATTGCGCATCTTTTGGTTTGGCATCATTGGCCACTTTTTTTTTTATTATTTTTTAAAAATATGCTTTCTTTCTTATATTTTCAAAACCAAAGTAAACCCAAATTTTTGATAACACGAACAACTTGATTAAGAAAATTTTATGGTGAATTCAACAATC